>NC_083573.1:74418929-74748095 GCF_027579695.1 Neoarius graeffei | reverse complement strand
GCCATCCTCAGCAGGAAGCAAGGTGATGAGAACTCCAACCAGAAGTAGGGCGTCAGGATGGATCAGGCCGGTCATTATTTTGTATGTTCTCTAAAGGTTGCTGGCTCTCCATTAATGCTGTGAAGGGGTCATCTTAGTGGTCACTAACTTTATTTGAAGGCAATCCACCAGCTCTAGACTCCTTCCTTGATCATCAGCATTATCTTCCTGATGACCAGGCATCTGCAACTGATGTGTGCTGCTCATCTTCATTGATGGGGTGGCACTAAAATTGTATGGAGTTAGGTTCACATTTTTATACTTGACCAATTAGTGTCAACTAGCTTATTCTAAGAAGAAGGCTGGGAAATATGACAATATCAATATTGTAATAATAATAATAATAATAATATAGGGCGGCACGGTGGTGTAGTGGTTAGCGCTGTCGCCTCACAGCAAGAAGGTCCGGGTTCGAGCCCCGTGGCCGGCGAGGGCCTTTCTGTGTGGAGTTTGCATGTTCTCCCCGTGTCCGCGTGGGTTTCCTCCGGGTGCTCCGGTTTCCCCCACAGTCCAAAGACATGCAGGTTAGGTTAACTGGTGACTCTAAATTGACCGTAGGTGTGAATGTGAGTGTGAATGGTTGTCTGTGTCTATGTGTCAGCCCTGTGATGACCTGGCGACTTGTCCAGGGTGTACCCCGCCTTTCGCTCGTAGTCAGCTGGGATAGGCTCCAGCTTGCCTGCAACCCTGTAGAAGGATAAAGCGGCTAGAGATAATGAGATGAGATAATAAAAATAGAGACCACGGTTTTCTGCGATCACAGTAAACGGATGGAAAACAGAGAATCCAGTATTTGAAATGGAATGTCCAAAAAGTTTATTTGCACAAATTAAAATATTTTGTATCAAATAAGCCATTACGGTGTCAGACTTCAGCTTTAACTTCGCTGGGGGATTTCTGAGGCTCGCCCATAGTGTGCATAAATTGCGTGTGCCCACTGGCTGTTTGATATCTGAGCTGGGTGTCCTAGCCAGTAGCTTTGCTGCTCTCATACAGAGATCGGTATTTATGTTGCCGTGCCGAAGTGAACAAAAATGGTGACCAGACCAGCATCACGCACACACGGGGAAAGAGAGAGATATATATATACACACACACACAAAGAGGAGAGACTGTGTAAAGTGAGCGTGTCTCTTTCTCTCTCCCTATGTGTGTCTCCCTCTTTCTCTTCTTCACATATCTCTGTCCCCCCCCACGTCTCGCTGTCTCTCTCTCCCTTTGTGTGTGTGTCTCTCTCTTTTCTCCATGCATCTCTGTCTGTCTCTCTCTCTGGAATATTATTATTCTTTTACTACTCAAATTAGTTGCAGATACTCAGTTTATGATCCTCTTCAGTCAACATGTGCCAATACAATGTTATTTTACTAGTCATTTAGATTACTTGCAATTAGTTCACTAGTCATTATATTCTTTCTTTTGTGGAAAATTTAAGAAACTCATCTCATCTCATTATCTGTAGCCGCTTTATCCTTCTACAGGGTCGCAGGCAAGCTGGAGCCTATCCCAGCTGACTACGGGCGAAAGGTGGGGTACACCCTGGACAAGTCGCCAGGTCATCACAGGGCTGACACATAGACACAGACAACCATTCACACTCACATTCACACCTACGGTCAATTTAGAGTCACCAGTTAACCTAACCTGCATGTCTTTGGACTGTGGGGGAAACCGGAGCACCCGGAGGAAACCCACGCGGACACGGGGAGAACATGCAAACGCCGTACAGAAAGGCCCTCGCCGGCCCCGGGGCTCGAACCCAGGACCTTCTTGCTGTGAGGCGACAGTGCTAACCACTACACCACCGTGCCGCCCAATTTAAGAAACTGTTAATAATATTTAAGTGACACTTAAATTTGTTAAATATATTTTTATTCATTTTCTGTAATATTACTCTAAACTTCTAAAGTTTAGAGACTTGAGTCCAAACAGTTGGTGGCATCTGTAAAGAGGGACAACAGGCAAGATGTCGTTTTATAATTGTTAAAGTTTTAAAACTAACAAAGAGACACAAATTTTCAAATAATGAGAAGTTCACCAAAATGACACTTTGAAAGTCAACAAATGTACAAACATCTTTGTATTAAAGTACAAAATAAGTACTCTGTCTGTTGAATTTTTGAATGTGCCAATTTAAGAATTTATCATTTTTATGAATTCAGCATTTATTATACTTTACAAATATAAATCAAAATGTAATTTACAAATGTATTTCTTTGTTTTAGATCTACCACACAGTGTTTTAAAGCAGTCCCAAGTCCTTAAAGGTCATAGGCAATGGTAGGAGGTGAAACGTAGAATATAACTTTATTTTCTAGAACAACCCAAAAAGCGAATTCAATCTCCCTGGTGTCTAATTTGCACCCTAAAATTGAATAAAACGGTTAAAATATACTGTTTTGCCCCAATTTCCGAAGGTTTGTTTACATCTCACTTATGCGCACTTTCACCACCAGGGGACCGTCATCGTGACGTCATTCAAGGCAAACAGACTGGGAGCAGCTCTGTGTTTACTTGCGAACCGAGCACACGTGTACAGACTTTGGTCGTGAGAGGTTGTGTAAAATGTCTGAAAGCGATAGCGATTTTGAAGTAGGAACTCTCCAAATTGAATATCGAGAGGTGAAAACATATATGTATGAACCTATGGCCGTTGCGAAGCGATCGGTGAATGTGGCTCACTGGTTTGACCGTGCAGCCTCGGAGTCAGACAGCGACTCGGCCGACTCTGATCGCAGTGACAGACTCAACAAGACTCGCACCCAAACGATTTATCCTGGTAATGATAAATTCTTACTTTCGTCGAATTACTAAATAAGAGCCCTTTTGAAGAATAATTAAACCGCCCTCCCTAGTGGATACAGGTAATGATTACTGGACAGTGCGCCGGTAGGCCACATTAGCCTGCCATCCGCGGCATTATACTATTTATAGCCGACTCTAAGCGAGGACATATCCCTTTGTCTCATTTCCACAATGATTGTACAGGATCCCTCAGGATTCTTGACTTGTCAACTGCAAGCAAAAGTAAAAATATTTACCTCCAATCTTCTCCTTTTTGCTTGAGCGTTGCTGCTCAGTTTCTTCTTTGACTGCTTGATTTTGTTTCACACACACAATCCACTCTTTCCGCCTCTTCTCCTCTTTCGGAAAAAGCCAACCCACTCGCTCCGCCTCTTCTCCTCTTTCGGAAAAAGCCAACCCACTCGCTCCGCCTCTTCTCCTCTTTCGGAAAAAGCCAACCCACTCGCTCCGCCTCTTCTCCTCTTTCGGAAAAAGCCAACCCACTCGCTCCGCCTCTTCTCCTCTTTCGGAAAAAGCCAACCCACTCGCTCCGCCTCTTCTCCTCTTTCGGAAAAAGCCAACCCACTCGCTCCGCCTCTTCTCCTCTTTCGGAAAAAGCCAACCCACTCGC
Source organism: Neoarius graeffei (assembly GCF_027579695.1). NCBI lineage: Eukaryota > Metazoa > Chordata > Actinopteri > Siluriformes > Ariidae > Neoarius > Neoarius graeffei. The sequence continues at coordinate 74,744,644 of NC_083573.1, read as the reverse complement.
TCCGCCTCTTCTCCTCTTTCGGAAAAAGCCAACCCACTCGCTCCGCCTCTTCTCCTCTTTCGGAAAAAGCCAACCCACTCGCTCCGCCTCTTCTCCTCTTTCGGAAGAAGCCAACCCACTCGCTCCGGCTCTTCTCCTCTTTCGGAAGAAGCCAACCCACTCGCTCCGCCTCTTCTCCTCTTTCGGAAGAAGCCAACCCACTCGCTCCGCCTCTTCTCCTCTTTCGGAAGAAGCCAACCCACTCGCTCCGCCTCTTCTCCTCTTTCGGAAGAAGCCAACCCACTCGCTCCGCCTCTTCTCCTCTTTCGGAAGAAGCCAACCCACTCGCTCCGCCTCTTCTCCTCTTTCGGAAGAAGCCAACCCACTCGCTCCGCCTCTTCTCCTCTTTCGGAAGAAGCCAACCCACTCGCTCCGCCTCTTCTCCTCTTTCGGAAGAAGCCAACCCACTCGCTCCGCCTCTTCTCCTCTTTCGGAAGAAGCCAACCCACTCGCTCCGCCTCTTCTCCTCTTTTGGAAGAAGCCAACCCACTCGCTCCGCCTCTTCTCCTCTTTCGGAAGAAGCCAACCCACTCGCTCCGCCTCTTCTCCTCTTTCGGAAGAAACCAACCCACTCGCTCCGCCTCTTCTCCTCTTTCGGAAGAAGCCAACCCACTCGCTCCGCCTCTTCTCCTCTTTCGGAAAAACCCAACCCACTCGCTCCGCCTCTTCTCCTCTTTCGGAAAAACCCAACCCACTCGCTCCGCCTCTTCTCCTCTTTCGGAAAAACCCAACCCACTCGCTCTGCCTCTTTTCTCTTGGAAAAAGCCAACCCACTCGCTCCACCTCTTCTCCTCTCTCGGAAAAGGCCAATCCACTCTCTCCGCCTCTTCTCCTCTCTCAGAAAAAGGTAAAAACTTCTTCCTGAACCGGTCCCGTTGTTACAGTTTACTGCATAACAATAAGGCATGGTTTTTCTTTGGAAATTCCTGAACGCCCGTCTGCACTCAAGCCAAACGGCAATGCTAATAAACGGAAGTGGACTCAACTCAAGCGGTTTGCTTGTCTTAAATGACGTCACGGGCCGAGTGGTCACGAAAATCGCCGAACAGAAATTCGCCGCGATCCGCGCTAACTTTTTTAATTATTACTTATTAACAATACTTCTTGGGACCAGAAGAAAATTACAGAGGGTTTTTTAACATATAAAGTTTCAAATGTGCATAAATTGAAAACCGTTGCCTATGAGCTTTAAAATGTGTGTCATACAGGAAAACCTGAAACCAGTGTTGAAATGGAATTTAGTAAAACTGAAAGATCCTGAATTATGAAGCAGAAAATCACTGTCTATTTTAAAAGCACCGTCATTATCATGTCTGCTCTTTTATAATTCCTTTGTTACTTTAATATTAAAAACTGCTTTTGTAAGAAACTTCTTGTTCACTCATTTTATTTGTGAAATTGTTTAACTTTTTATAAATGCTAGACAAAGACCTGTGAACCAACAATGATCCTTTCTGCCATCTTGTTGGCAAAACCTTTTACTGCAAAAATATATACTGTAATAAACTGGAATAATAAATACTCTTTGTGATACCCATATTCTACCCACTGTGACACTTTATATTGCTACTTTAACTGTCACATCATTTTACTACCTCACATTAAACATTATTACACGTTAGACATTATGTTAGATACATTGTAGTAGTCAGTATTTTGTACTTCGTATTTATTTATTTTATTGTCATGTTGCACTGCTCTAATGCTAATCGTCTAGTCTGTGGTGAAACATTCAAGAAAGTATTTCATTGTACTTTCTGTACATAGGACACCACCACTTTGGATCCTTGAATAAGAGGGTTGAAAAAATAATCGTATATTGTGAAGTACTGTGATATTTTCACCATATCACCCACTCCGAATGAGAATCCAAGTTTACAGCATGCAACTCGAACAGTCTGAGACCACTGGCCCAAACGTATATTGTACAGTTATCAGGATGGAGCTGATGTTACAGTTCATCTCCATCCTGCTAACTGTACAATATATAGAAAACCTCAATATAAAATAGAGGTTTTTTGTATTATATAAGTCACATACAAAATGCTCTGGAGATTGAAATGCAGATAGTTGCAGACAGCTATACAGGAAACGTAGTGAAACACTATGCCTACAGGCCAATTTATGCTGACAACCCAGTCCTTGCAGATAGCGTCGCAGACAGTGTCTGCGTAGCCCCCCCACCTTCGCAGACGCTCTGCGCGCACCTCCCAAAAATTGTGATCACCGCAGAAGCCTCGCAGACAGCGTCGCAGACAAGAGGGCTCCGATTGGTCCACTCTACATCCGCTGTACACGCACTTCCGCTTCCCTACTTTCCCGGTTTGGTTTGTTTTCACTACCGCCATTTTTAAAAACACGAGCGAACATGAAGCAGCACGAAGAGCAGTTGATCGAGGAAGTGAGGAAGTACGTACATCTATACGACTCCAGTTCTAGTCATTATAAGTAACCGGAGGATAAAACACTCCACTAACCACACCCACCAACTACTCCTAGCGATTTCGCGCCCCCTTGCATTGTGGCGGTGAATAACATCGCACACGCCTATTACTCCCCGCTCAACGATAAATTACAACTGTCTGCGAAAAGCTATCTGCAAAAGCCTTGTCGCAAGAGCATGCAGAGGCCTTAACTGTATTTCAGTCAGTAGGATTTATTCAGTTAGGCCACATTACTATGTACACCTAGCTTGTAGCTACAGACATTGACCATTTTATCTGGTAAAATGCATCCCATGTATCTGTCAATTAGGCATAGGTGAATGGGGGTAGAATCATTATCTGAATTGCAATTCTCCAAACTCATGTGATTAGTTGTGCAACCTCAAGTGGATAAAAAGCCTGTCACTTCAACTCGAGGCTAAAGGCCCAATTCACAAATCTCTACATCCTGATTTTATTCTGAAAGTTTTGACCAGAAGTCATTTGTATATCTGCCGTTTTGACACTTCTTTCAGGACGTTGATCCGTTCACCACTATTCTTTGTCGGTCATATTGTCTTCTGTTTACATAATAACTTACACCTCCAAGATGTGTAGAGTGTCCACTGAGCCACGTCCTAAATGTCACAACCAATCACACTTTTGCTTATTTCATGAGGAGTAGAAAAGTATGGACAGCACTGTTATTTACTTATTTAATGACATGATCTGTACAATTCCTCTGAAAAGCAGATCACATGCTAAATTAAGATCCATTTGACATTTGAAACAGTACGGTATCATGTCACAAATTTCGGTAGTTAACGTTACCACATTTCACGCTTTTTTTCTGCTATACTTTGAAATGCACCTTAAAGAGCTTTCACCTGCCCTTTAAGGATAAGTTGGCAGCTTGTGGCCGTGACGTAGGTCACTAACACCAACAGTGGAAAAGCTCCCCGTTTGCTCGCTTGTGTTCAGTGCTTCAGATGGGTTAAATGTAGACGCTGCGCTTGAGTGTACATGTGACAAACAAAGGCTTCTTCTGAGTATATGAACCAGCAACCACGCCACAACACTTCGAGTTATCTAGCCAAGTCTGGGTAGACACCATGTATTTGGTAGCTGCTGAACAAACTAGTGACATTAGCTTGCTGAAACTTGTTGAGAAACAAGGCTCTCTGAGTGAGATATGATATTTTGCTTCTAGGGCAAGTGACAGCGGAGAGGTGGAGTCTCCTTCTACACCTGTGTGCAAACAATACCTCAGGTCATGTGTGGCGAGACAAGGCAATACGTCTATCTTCATAAAACATTTGATTCACGTGCGTAATTTGTACAAAGAATTCCAGGAACGGAAGGTGCACATGATGATCACATAAAATGAAAATAAGACTGTCTAAACGTACCCGACTTTGTCCATGGTTAGCTTATTCACAATATTTCCCATCCTGAATCAAGATAATTGACTAGCTTGCTTGAAACAAGAGATTAACCGACCAAACATTTCACGGGGCGAACTGGCAGCCAGCCACTGTGATGATACTGTTACGGCTGTTAGTCTTCTTAGCAGTCTACTCCTTAATGAACTCATGAATGAAAGAATAACGGGGCTATAGAAATAACCTTAATCAGACGTTTGCAAAATTAGCCTATTTATAAATCCTTCTTTCCAAACCTGTCACCCACAGACAGAAGCAGGAAGTCACCGTTTTCACTCATTTAATGCAAACGATACACCTTTTGATGTTTATTACTTTCATCAGTTTGTGTGAATATTTATTTATTGATTCCATTACCGTTCAACCATGCCAACCCCAAAAGGGACCACCACTTACTTGCCACTTTATTAGACTTATCTACCTTGTTGTATATACTCAGAAGAAGCCTTTATTTGTCACATGTACACTCAAGCACAGCGTCTGAATTTAACCCATCTGAAGCAGTACACACAAGTGAGCAATGAGCATGCGCGCGCGCACACACTATATATATATACACACGGTATATACCCAGAGCAGTAGGCAATGATGCTACAGCTCCCAGGGAGCAGTCAGGGGTTAGGTGCCTTGCTCATAGGCACTTCAACCATGATACAGACAGAAGGCGAGGAAAATGCTGTTCATTCACTCAACTCCGCCCTAAGCTAAGAGAGATGAGACTGAGATGGTACGGGCACATCCTGAGAAGAGATCCAGAGCATGTTGGAAGGAGAACATTGAGGATGGAGCTGCCAGGCAAACGAAAACAAGGAAGGCCAAAGAGGTGCGATGAGAGAGGACATGAAAGTGGCAGGTGTGGTAGAGAAGGATGCGGAAGACAGGGAGCAATGGAGATGAAAGATCTGCTGTCGCGACCAGCCAAAAGATGATGATGATTCACTCAACTCCTCTCACATTTTTCCTGCCGGTGTCAGGAATCGAACCGGCGACCCTTTGGGCCCAAGGCTGCTTCTCTAACCTTCCTGGACTACTGTTCATTAGTGGACAGTTCTCCATATACCCCAGCAACATATATTACCATCCCACTGTCAGATCAGAGTCAGTGCTGTTCAGTGTCTAAACATGTGGTTCGAGGTGGTCCATATTCATACACTGACTCTGTAAAGGAGCAATGACACATTATGCAGAAATTCATCAAAGTGTACATATTGATTCCTGATCACAATGATAACCAGATTCATGTCAGATAACAAAAGCATCGTATGTCCTGGGCTCAGTTCCCCAAAGCCATGCGAACATCGTCACTACGAAGTCAATGTGAATCAGCACTGGGGTACATAAAGCAAAGATACTGAATGAAAACTTCCCAGCTAACTAGCTGCTTTCTAGCCTGTTAGCTGCGTTTCCTCTTTTTTTTTTAGCCCTATTTAGCTCATGCTAACCAGAGAATCACATTTCCTAGCATGGAGAGTAAAAGGGCACGGCAATCCGTACTAGCATTACGTTAGCAAAGAAATGAGCCAAGATTTAATTTGATGACATTTAGCTGTGAGTAATAGCTCAAGAGTTGATTTAGCTAGGTTAATTCCTCCACAGTGCGACAACTGAATGAACAGAATTAACGCAACTGCCATTTTGGCAGCACTGCCCAAGCTGAAACAAACAGCTAAATTAATACCGGTTATTCTTTTTTATTAGAGGCCTAAGAAATCCTCGTCCCTTCATTCAAAATGGCGGCAGTGGACACGAAGTATAAATGGGCTTTAGCTACATTTACTCCCGGGCTTGACGCCAGAGATCTGTTAGTTAGCTTGCTAGCTAGCTAGCTAACATCACAAACTAGAATTAGGCGCGCTAGCTAACTAGCTAGCTAGCTTGCTCAATAGTAATCCGCTGACAAGCCGTTGCCTGGCTCCATCTAGAGAAGAAGAATACATGCAGGTTTGTTATTATTATTATCTTTACCTTTGAATTTTAGATCAGTCGGCGGGTCGAGAATTAATACTTGCTCCAGTTTGGACATGTTGCCTAAGCAATGCTGTTTCCCGCAGTCAAATAAGCCGGTGTAGCTGTAGGTTAGCTCGGCTATCCGAATAAACACCACTGAGTCACACAGGAGCAGGGAGCGCGTGCACGAGCACGAGAACGTCACGGTGCCGCGCGTTGCGCTGCGCGTGCCCGTGATTCCATACAGGTATGTTAAGATGAATAAAAATAATCTCTGGGCTTCTTTTCTTAGGAAAAAAAAATTATGGATACTTTATTGACGGGTATATTTAATATGTAGTAGAATAAAATCTGAATTTTTTCCCCACACACATTCTCTTCAATTAAATTAATTTAATTTATGAAAATTTGTTAATTTTTTTTCTCTCTTAATTTGTAGTTTATTTCTCTTATTTATATACTGTGTAGTGTGTGTGTATATATATATATATATATATATATATATATATATATATATATATATATATATATATATATATATGGGTTGTTTTACAATCAGGGTTGTGTCACGGGGTCCAAAATTCAAATTGATTCAAACTGGTTCTTGTACCAGTTTTTAAGTGAAGGACAAGTTAAAGAACAGATTTCAGGTAATTTTTTGACATATGTGTATGGTAGTTTTGTGTAAATCTGCTATAAGATGGGAGAAACAAATGAAGTGATTCTCGGAGAGGACTTTTTTTTTTGACAATTCCATAGTGTGGTGGCACGGTGGTGTAGTGGTTAGCGCTGTTGCCTCACAGCAAGAAGGTCCTGGGTTCGAGGGCCTTTCTGTGCGGAGTTTGCATGTTCTCCCCGTGTCCGCGTGGGTTTCCTCCGGGTGCTCCGGTTTCCCCCACAGTCCAAAGACATGCAGGTTAGGTTAACTGGTGACTCTAAATTGAGCGTAGGTGTGAATGTGAGTGTGAATGGTTGTCTGTGTCTATGTGTCAGCCCTGTGATGACCTGGCGACTTGTCCAGGGTGTACCCCGCCTTTTGCCCGTAGTCAGCTGGGATAGGCTCCAGCTTGCCTGCGACCCTGTAGAACAGGATAAGCGGCTACAGATAATGGATGGAGGGATATACATACAGGACACTTTTTCGATGGAATAAAAACGTGTTCTATTCCCTTCTAGCGGGTTTCATTAATTTGGTTTGATAGCATGCAATATTGTTAGCATATTGCTTATCCTACATGTATTACGTCATTCTACCCAGTGGAGAATGAATATGGTTTACAATATTGCATGGTTGTCAAGACAACATGACGTCACACGTCAGAGCTGATGCGAATATCCAGTGAGAAAGTTTTCTGCTACGCATGCACAAAAGCATTTCTCTGTTCGCCGGTGGCGCCCGCAGTAAACTGTTACAGTGAATTGAAAATGCCATAATATACGTATTACACAGAAAACTTCCGCGCTCGCAAGCCACTGTGATAATTTGTAAACAAACATGGCTGCCAGGTTTGCTGCATTAAATATGGAAGATTTTGAGAGAATTTTGAAAGAGAAAGATGCGTTGAACACCCAAAAGGCTACCAAAACTTGATTAGCTATTCTTACACCCTTGTTCTTAACTTTTTGTAAAATCTATAACTGTTCCATCAAATGTGTATGTATGTATAATAATAATAATAATAATAATAATAATAATAATAATATTGGCTGGCGGGTGGCACGGTGGTGTAGTGGTTAGCGCTGTCGCCTCACAGCAAGAAGGTCTGGGTTCGAGCCCCGTGGCCGGCGAGGGCCTTTCTGTGCGGAGTTTGCATGTTCTCCCCGTGTCCACGTGGGTTTCCTCCGGGTGCTCCGGTTTCCCCCACAGTCCAAAGACATGCAGGTTAGGTTAACTGGTGACTCTAAATTGACCGTAGGTGTGAATGTGAGTGTGAATGGTTGTCTGTGTCTATGTGTCAGCCCTGTGATGACCTGGCGACTTGTCCAGGGTGTACCCCGCCTTTCGCCCGTAGTCAGCTGGGATAGGCTCCAGCTTGCCTGCGACCCTGTCGAACAGGATAAAGCGTCTAGAGATAATGAGATGAGATGAGATGAATATTGCCTGGCTTTTTTATGGTATATCAGATATATTCCATTCAGCTAGCATGATATTGAACTCGTCTTCGACTTGTTGAATATCATGCTAGCTGAATGGAATATATCTGATATACCACTCAATGGCAGCCAATATTATTTAATTAAAACAGCATATTATTTTGTAATTACTGTGTAAATATGTAACTATCATTTTATTACGCTAATGCAAACGTCACATGTTAACCTGCCATTACAAGATACATTTGCAAATGAAAAACATAGTGTGTATGTCTGTATGTATTTATTTAATTCTTCATTTCCTCTGCCATATCATTTCAATATGCATGCCTCCTTATTCCCAGCTGTTGGTTGACATCAGACTTTACTTGGCTTGCTCCAACACTGTTTCCCTGAATAGTCTATGTTGGTACATTAATGGTGGTATGCACATGATATCAAAATCATAACAAGTGTTGCCAGGCAAAGTAAACCTCGCCCAATAGCACTTATGATGAATATGAAGGAAGATATCGCGAAAAAAAATAGGTACCCTATGGCTACATGTGGCTACTGCTTATCAATAAAATTGTTTTCTGATACCATGTCCATACAGTAAATATAGCATATATATTTACTCTATGAGGCAGTAGTCACAAAAATGAAGCATAATCCAAAAATGAACAATTTAAAAATCACAGAAGTAAAATATACCAAGTGTCTGTACTTTATATGATTCTACTCTTACCTCCTACAGTTTTCGAAACTGAAACCTCTGAACCGAGGCTGGCATACACACACTGTCGTCATGACCCAAACTCTTATTTCCCGGAAATGGCCCGGCGCTAGAGCTCAGTGGAATGCACTTTCCCTCTGTAATAAGCATAAACATGTCTGAAAGCGATTTCTTTAGTCCATTTATTTTGAATGGTGAACCGAATTGTATACACTCACCGGCCATTTTAATCGGAATATGTGCAGTGTGCGATTGTTACACTCCTACAGCATGATGATGTGGTGGCTAGCGCCTCTATATGAGGCAGTAGCCACAACAAAAAGAATTTTGACCTTTTTGGTGACCTTGACCGGATGACCCTCAAAACGTTGGAGGTTCTATTTGGGCATCAAAGATGGCGGCACGGTGGTGTAGTGGTTAGCATGGTCGCCTCACAGCAAGAAGGTTCTGGGTTCGAACCCAGCGGCTGACGAGGGCCTTTCTGTTTGGAGTTTGCATGTTCTCCCCGTGTCTGCGTGGGTTTCCTCCGGGTGCTCCGGTTTCCCCCACAGTCCAAAGACATGCGGTTAGGTTAATATGGGACGGCCTTGGGTTGAGGTGCCCTTGAGCGAGGCACCTAACTCCCGACTGCTCCCCAGGCACTGTTAGCAGGGCTGCCCACTGCTCTAGGTATGTGTGTGTGCATGTGTGTTCACTGCTTCAGATGGTTTAAATGCAGAGAGGAAATTTCACAAGTGTGTGATGAATAAAGTTGTGCTTTCTTTCTTTCTATCCTGAAAGTTTCATGAAGATTGATCCAGCCGTTTTCCTGTAATATCGTTAACCAAAAAAACAAAGAAACCTGACTGAAAACAATACCTCGCCCCGCTTACTCTGTAGCGGGCAAGGTAATTATATGAATTGAAAATTCATAGTGGGTTTCATAAACTAAACTACACTTGTCATGTACCGTTTACTAATAACTTTTCACACATTCACACCTTAGTATTTTTCACCTTACTTTATGGATTTTCAGATTACCAATTCACATGCAGAGCTTTTGATGCTGAACTTTTGTTTCAACCTGGCCCTCACACCTCTCTGGAGCAGTCCACCTGCATTTCTCCACTTGAAATATTGATGATACATAGATGTTTTAGGAAGCATCTTTGATCTCTAGGATAGTTATGTACATTACAGATTAACCACTGATTCCTAAATTTATCCTAAATTTATCCTAAAAATCATAAGTATGAAAAAATGTGTGATTTTGCAATTGTAGCATAAACATTTCAAGACAGGGCGGCACGGTGGTGTAGTGGTTAGCACTGTCATCTCACAGCAAGAAGGTCCTGGGTTTGAGCCCAGTGGCCGGCGAGGGCCTTTGTGTGTGGAGTCTGCATGTTCTCCCTGTGCCTGCGTGGGTTTCCTCTGGGTGCTCCGGTTTCCCCCACAGTCCAAAGACATGCAGGTTAGGTTAACTGGTGACTCTAAATTGACCGTAGGTGTGAATGTGAGTGTGAATGGTTGTCTGTGTCTATGTGTCAGCCCTGTGATGACCTGGCGACTTGTCCAGGGTGTACCCTGCCTCTCACCTGTAGTCAGCTGGGATAGGCTCCAGCTTGCCTGCGACCCTGTAGGACAGGATAAAGCGGCTAGAGATAATGGATGGATGGACATTGCAAGACATAAATTAGGAGTTGTACTCACAAAAAGCTGGTTACAGTCAATAACAGATTTATTATTACAGATTTGAAATTCATACAAATACTCATCATTTACCGATGATAACTTTGGTAAAATAATTTCAAAGTCCATATCTGATTATAAAGTAATTTTAAAATCTGCAAAAATAATGCAGAAATAATTTTAAATACAAAATGGAAACAGAAGTTTTTCTATAATTTAGTTGATGATATAAAAGTTTGGAAATAAAAACTGCAGACATAAAAACCCACAATATCTTCTGTTATATTGGCTTTGGGTAGCAAATTGATGATCTTGGTTTCATCTTGCACTTGCTGCGACATTAAAACGAAAAAAGAAATTTAAAACTTCAAAGCAGCTGGTGGCAAAGTTGGAGGTGGCGGAGTTGAGGATGTTAAGGTTTGCGATGGGAGTGACTAGGTTGGACAGGATAAGGAACGAGCACATCAGAGAGACAGCACATGTGGAGAGCTTGGGAATTAAGCTAAGAGAGATGAGACTGAGATGGTATGGGCACATCCTGGGAAGAGATGCAGAGCATGTTGGAAGGAGAATGTTGAGGATGGAGCTGCCAGGCACACGAAAACGAAGAAGGCCAAAGAGGAGATACATGGATGTGGTGAGAGAGGACATGAAAGTGGCAGGTGTGGTAGAGAAGGATGAGGGAGCCAGGGAGCAATGGAGACGAAAGATCCGCTGTCGCGACCCCTAATCAGGAGCAGCCAAAAGAAGAAGAAGAAGGAAAAAGCAGCTGGTGGATAACAGAACCAGAGAGTTTCCCTGTGTATGTATATTTCACTGAGTACTCAGCATGGGTAGTCCATGTGGCGTTAAATCTTTCTTGTTTACTTTTTAAGTAATTAATAATATTTAAATTATTATACTTAATAATACACAAATAATATCTCATATAACAATTATTTTCCACTTCTGTAGAATCACCATGCCCAAAAGGTGAGATGAGAATTGTTACTGAAAATAACTGTTTTAGACCATTCTCAACTCTTGTCTTGATTGCAATGCTTGAATGTGAAAAAGGCACCCCCTCATAAAGAAACAAACAAACAGATAAATAAATAAAGGACAAATTAATTAATGACTAATATAAAACAGTATAATCATGCATTATCACAACATTCTTGCAAGTGTGATATTCCTGCGTATAAAACTTTTTCATTTGTTAATCTACATCCATTCCTGCATTTCAGACCTGTAAAACATTCCAAAAAAGTTGGGATGGGATAAGTTAAAGCTAGTAATGAGGTAAAACGATTAAATAATGATGTGATTTGAAACAGGCGATTGTAATTTTGGCTTGGTACAAAAGCAGTATCTATATCTAGAAGAAGAAACCTTTATTTGTCACATGCACACTTTCAAGCACAGTGAAATTCATCCTCTGCATTTAACCCATCTGAAGCAGTGAACACACGCACACAGAGCAGCGGGCGGCCACACTAGAGCGCCCGGGGAGCAGTCAGGGGTCAGGTACCTTGCTCAAGGGCACGTCAGCCCAAGGCTGCACCACGTTAACCTAACTGCATGTCTTTGGACTGTGGGGGAAACCGGAGCACCCAGAGGAAACCCACACAGACACGGGGAGAGCATGCAAACTCCACACAGAAAGGCCCTCGCCGGCCGCTGGGCTCGAACCCAGACCCTTCTTGCTGTAAGGCGACCGTGCTAACCACTACACCACCGTGTTCCCTATGTAGGAAAGGCCTAGTAATTGAGGAGTAAAGATAGGCAGAGGATCTCCAATTTGTCTATAAATGCATGAGAAAATGACTGAAATGTTTAAAAAGAAAGAGAGATGTGAAGGGATTTGGATATCTCACCCTATATGGTGTATAAAATATAACAATTGAAGGAATCTGGAGGAATCAGAATCAGAATCATGCCTAAGATGATTTTCTGTCATGATAGACAATAAAGTTTTTCTGATTCTGATTCTGATATGGAGTTACATCCACATGCCAGTTAAAAATTTACTTTGCAAAAGAGAAGCCTTATATTAACTGTGTCCAGAAGCAACGTTGACTTCTCTGGGCTCAGAGGCATCTCTGATAGGCCATCACACAGTGGAAACTTGTATTGTGATCAGACAAATCAGTATTCCAGGTTTTGTTTTGTTGTAAGAAATGGATGCCATGTACTCCAGACGAAAGACAAAAAGGACTATCCGGACTGTTACCAGCAACAACTCCAAAAGATTCAAGATTCAAGAGAACGTTGTTATCAATATGTCCATATACAAAGGTATAGTGTGTTGAAATACCGTTTCTCTCAGGCTCCGCATGGTGCATTTGTAGAGGAATAGAAGATTAAAAAATAAGGTATATAGATAACTCTATCTATAGCAATCTCAATAACATTTAGCTACATCATAAGTGACAAGACAAAGACAGGTGCAAAGTGGCATTGTGCGTTTGTGTGCAAATGTTCATTTTAGTGCAAAAATAAGAGTTCAAGTGTTCAAGTTTTACCAGGATATTACATAAGACAAGACCGGTGTAAAGTGAGCATTGTGCATGTGTGTGCAAATGGGTAGTGTAGTGCAAATGGATGAGAAATGATGAGAAGTTGTTGGTTCAGTTTGAACTGTCAATTCTTGGGGGATAATAGTGAGTTGAGGACTCTGACTGACTGGCAGTGACAGTTCAGATGCTTCCATACCTTCTGCCAGACAGCAGGAGGAAGAATAGTGCATGTGATGGGTGGGACCTGTCCTGCACTATGCTGTTTGCACAACGGACAATGTGCTTCTTATAGAGTTGGGAGATGGGTGGGCGAGGGACCCCAATGATCCTTTCTGCTGTCCTCACTATCAACTGCAGGGACTTTTGTTCAGCGACGTTGCGATTCCTGAAACAGACAGTGATGTAACAGCAGAGAACACTCTCAGTGGTCCCTCGGTAGCAGGATGCGAGGATGGGAGGAGGGAGGCTGGCCTTCTTCAGCTTTCACAGAAGTGTAGATGCTGTTTTGCTTTCTTGGTGATGGCGGTGGTGTTCAGGGTCCAGGACAGGTTGTCTTCCATGTGCACTCCCAGGAACTTCACATTGCTGACTGTTTCAACAGTAGAGCTGTTGATGTGCAGTAGGGAGTGAGCAGCAGGATTCTTTCCAGGGTCTGTCATGAAAGCCAGGGTCTGTCGTCGTATGGGGGTTGTGCCCATGCCCTTGGCAAAGGGAACTTACACTTCTGTGATGGCAACATTAATGCAGAAGAATATATTGAGATTTTGGAGCAACATATGCTGCCTTCAAGACGACACCTTTTCCAGGGATATTTCAACAAAACAATGCAAAACCACATTCTACACACATTACAAATTTACAAATGCATGGCTGTGGAAGAAGGTGTGTGTGTGTGTGTGTGTGTGTGTGGCGGCAGCTACAATTATGGACAGTCCATAATTATCGACATCTCAGATTTACCAATAAAAAACAATTTTACAAAGGTGAGTTTCAGTTACAACAGTTATTATTGGTTAATTAATCAACCAGGAGACCCGCCTCACTCTTTGATCTTGTCGTCTGATGACACAGCTTGTTACCTGAGATGGAATTTTTTTAGCACGATTAGCAATTTGAGGAAAACCCAGACATTATCATCGTAGGTAAACATGGTGGAAAGATCATGGACATGTTTTTACTTATCAAATTCACCGATATTTCATGATATTCTTGTCAAAACCTACTTTGTTTCTTACTCTTTCATTTGACCGTCACCATTTTGTATCTAAACGCATGTTTGAGAATTCACATGAGGTGTCGATAATAGTGATCACTTTCACCCAGTGTCCACCATTATCGACACCCTGTGGAGTAAATGTCACTTAATAACTGTTCTGTATCGATCTTTGTGTAACATTGTTGAAGTAAATGAAGTACTTTCAAAGTGCTGTGATTTTATAATATTTTCTTTCTGATTCATAACAGAATGGAATGTTTATAGAGTATTTGGAATCCTATTGCAATGAATAGAATTCAACCAGAATTAAATTCCCAGCATATAAAAAATTACATGCTTGAAATATTCAGATTTTTCTATTCCATTCAGAAAACTGCAAAAAAAAATTTTGTTGTAAATATCTACCACATATTACAATATCAGTAGACATTTTATATTTTGGTTTGAGGAATGACATGTGATCTTTGACCTGGATTGTCATGCGGTTACAATGTCAGTTGCCTGATGACATTTTTTGGTAAACTAGAAATTAATACAAACAATTATGAATGATTAACAAAATGTGATCTATGAAAATACTTAGAAAGTGGGTAGAAAGTGGAACAAAAAGATTTTCTGACACCGGTTAAACATTATCAGTTTATTTGTTTACAAACATTAGAATTGCTTCCTCATTTACGTAAGAACCAACATCGATATATTTATATAAAATATATTTTGCACTAAATATAAGTCTATGTAAAACAAATTTTAAATAAAAACTATGTTTTGTTCACTTAGTACCACATACTGTTTTTTTAAAGTAAATAATCATCTGGATGTCAATAATTGTCGATAATTGTAGAACAGTGTCAATAATTGTGGAATGGTGTCACGTAATCTGATACTCCTCTAAATAATCAGGAGTCAACTAATTTTTTTCCAATGGAAGTTTGAGTAATTATTCATGCAAAATTTATGTATTGAAAGTCTTCTCTACTTTTGCAATGGCCAAAAGATCGTTAAGATGTCGATAATTGTACCCGCCACGCACTCTCTCGTTTTATATATATATAATATTAGGGTGGCACAGTGGTGTAGTTGTTAGCACTGTTGCCTCACAGCAAGGTCTTGAGTTCAAGCCCAGTGGCTGATGGGGGCCTTTCTGTGTGGACTTTGCATGTTCTCCCTGTGTCCGCATGGGTTTCCTCCAGGTGCTCCGGTTTCCCCCACAGTCCAAAGACATGCAGGTTAGGTTAACTGGTGGCTCTAAATTGATTGTAGGTGTGAATGTGAGTGTGAATGGTTGTTTGTCTCTATGTGTCAGCCCTGTGATGACTTGGTGACTTGTCCCTGCCTCTCACCCATAGTCAGCTGGGATAGGCTCCAGCTTGCCTGCGACCCTGCACAGGATAAGCGGTTACGGATAGATGGATATTATTATTATTATTCAGGTTAGGTTAATTGGTGGCCCTAAATTGACCGTAGGTGTGAATGTGAGTATGAATGGTTGTTTGTTTCTATGTGTCAGCCCTGCGATGATCTGGTGACTTGTCCAGGGTGTACCCCGCCTCTCGCCCATAGTCGGCTGGAATAGGCTCTAGCTTGCCTGCGACCCTGTATATGGATGTGTGTGTGTATATATATCTCATCTCATCATCTCTAGCCGCTTTATCCTGTTCTACAGGGTCGCAGGCAAGCTGGAGCCTATCCCAGCTGACTGCGGGCAAAAGGCAGGGTACACCCTGGATGAGTCGCCAGGTCATCACAGGGCTGACACATAGACACAGACAACCATTCACACCTACGGTCAATTTAGAGTCACCAGTTAACCTAACCTGCATGTCTTTGGACTGTGCGGGAAACCGGAGCACCCAGAGGAAACCCACGCGGACACGGGGAGAACATGCAAACTCCACACAGAAAGGCCCTTGTCGGCCACGGGGCTCGAACCCGGACCTTCTTGCTGTGGGGCGACATATATATCTCATATATACTCATATATATATGAGTTAGGTCCATAAATATTTGGACAGAGACAACGTTTTTCTAATTTTGGTTCTGTACATTACCACAATGAATTTTGAACAAAACAATTCAGATGCAGTTGAAGTTCAGACTTTCAGCTTTAATTCAGTGGGTTGAACAAAATGATTGCATAAAAATGTGAGGAACTAAAGCATTTTTTAAACACAATCCCTTCATTTCAGGGGCTCAAAAGTAATTGGACAAATTAAATAATTGTAAATAAAATGTTCATTTCTAATACTTGGTTGAAAACCCTTTGTTGGCAATGACTGCCTGAAGTCTTGAACTCATGGACATCACCAGACGCTGTGTTTCCTCCTTTTTAATGCTCTGCCAGGCCTTTACTTCAGTGGTTTTCAGTTGCTGTTTGTTTGTGGGCCTTTCTGTCTGAAGTTTAGTCTTTAACAAGTGAAATGCATGCTCAATTGGGTTGAGATCAGGTGAATGATTTGGCCATTCAAGAATATTCCACTTCTTTGCTTTAATAAACTCCTGGGTTGCTTTGCCTTTATGTTCTGGGTCATTGTCCATCTGTATTATGAAACGCCGACCAATCAGTCTGGCTGCATTTGGCTGGATTTGAGCACACAGTATGTCTCTGAATACCTCAGAATTCATCCGGGTGCTTCTGTCCTGTGTCACATCATCAATAAACACTAGTGACCCAGTGCCACTGGCAGCCATGCATGCCCAAGCCATCACACTGCCTCCGCCGTGTTTTACAGATGATGTGGTATGCTTTGGATCATGAGCTGTACCATGCCTTTGCCATACTTTTTTCTTTCCATCATTCTGGTAGAGGTTGATCTTGGTTTCATCTGTCCAAAGAATGTTCTTGCAGAACTGTGCTGGCTTTTTTTAGATGTTTTTTAGCAAAGTCCAATCTAGCCTTTTTATTCTTGAGGCTTATGAGTGGCTTGCACCGTGCAGTGAACCCTGTGTATTTACTTTCATGCAGTCTTCTCTTTATGGTAGATTTGGATATTGATATGCCTACTTCCTGGAGAGTGTTGTTCACTTGGTTGGCTGTTGTGAAGGGGTTTCTCTTCACCATGGAAATTATTCTGCAATCATCCACCACTGTTGTCGTCTGTGGGCGTCCAGGTCTTTTTGCATTGATGAGTTCACCAGTGCTTTCTTTCTTTCTCAGGATGTACCAAACTGTAGATTTTGCCACTCCTAATATTGTAGCAATTTCTTGGATGGTTATTTTTCTGTTTTCGCAGCTTAAGGATGGCTTGTTTCACCTGCATGGAGAGCTCCTTTGACCGCATGTTTTCTTCACAGCAAAATCTTCTAAATGCAAGCACCACACCTCAAATCAACTCCAGGCCTTTTTGAGAATGACATAACGAAGGAATTGCCCACACCTGCCCATGAAATAGCCTTTGAGTCAATTGTCCAATTACTTTTGGTCCCTTTAAAAACAGGGTGGCACATGTTAAGGAGCTGAAACTCCTAAACCCTTCATCCAATTTTAATGTGGATACCCTCAAATGAAAGCTGAAAGTCTGGATTTGATGTCCATGTCCATTATATAACTATAACTCGAATATGTTTCAGTAAACAGGTAAAAAACCAAAATTTGTGTCAGTGTCCAAATATATATGGACCTAACTGTATATATAGACAGATACAGAGATTCATTTATTTATAGAATAATCAACGAAATCAAATGAAAAAATACATACACAATTATGAGGTTTATATTTAATAATTAACTTTTTTGACAGATGTAGTCCACATTCTGCCGAAAGTGCAATTTTGCCATCACCAGCGTTCGCCCGTGTGTGCGCATGCGCGGTGCACCTCACGAGGGGGCACCCAGATCCACGCATGCGCAGTGCACCTCGGCGACGAGGCGAAGTTACGGGTAGTGACAGGGCTCAGTGTGATCTCAGTGCCGAGCTCTGTTCCGTTCTCCTGCATAGTTTAGCTTTAGCTTAGCTTTCCCCCTCCAGTTGTTGTCGCCTCATCGGCACAGACCACTTTTAAATGTAGGACCAGGGACAAGATGGCGGGTATGTTAGCAGTCCACTTGAGTTACAGCACGAAACTAAAAGAGTTGTGCTTTAAACCCAGTTTTTGGTCGTTGCTTTTGATTACCTTAATGTTAGCTAGCTAACTGTCTTAATATATCTGAGAGAAAACACATCATGCTAGCCTGGCTAATCTGAGCTAGCTAGCGAAGTTTAGGTGTAGCTCGGTGATGGTCACGACTGAACTCGTTTTCATGTGTTTGTCACAGATATTTCACTGCTTCAGGAAGAGTCTCAAGAGGAGATAGACGGATGTAAGTATTGTGGTGTGTATTTAAATGTGAAATGCTGCTCTTTTTCATCTTCGGCGCGCACACACACTTGTCATTCTGCAGTATCCGGGCTAAACGTTCCCCAAAGCAGTCTGGCTGTGCGGGTTAGCGAGGAGACTCACCGGGTAAACTTTGCTCCTCACAGAGGCCTACGGTAACGTTTAGTACTCAGCGGCAGTGGATTTTAACCCAGTGTTTTCAGTTTATTTGAACGAAATAGCTTAATAATGTAAAGATTAGCATAAATGTTTTGTCACAAACAAGCAAGGAATTCCAGCTTCGGCAAAACGGAAATAGATGACTGGCTTCTCCGACTTCCAGCAGTTGAGTAGGACGTTTAGTATCCTATCATGTCCAAGCATTTGGGCTTGTACAGTCATGTCCAGGGTTCGCCTCTTACCCCCAGATGCTTCTATATGTTGTACTAGTTGTATTCAAGCTGGTTCCACCGGTTCCAGTACTGGAGACCCGGAGTGATTTTGGATATCTGATGATTTTTCCTTCCTCCAGCACACCTGCTGAGTTCAGTCAACTGTCTTTGAGCAGGTAAATTCTAAAACCTGTTCAGAAATCAGGTGATCCAGAACTACCTAGGAACTGACCCTGACTACTGTAAAACTCAGCTAGCTGTCAGTGAGCGATATGAAGATCTGACAACCTATCTGACAGAAACATCGGAGAGGAATCTGTGGTTGGTAGAAGAGAGCAACTGGACTTTCTTGAAGACGTTTCGCCTCTCATCTGAAAGGCTTACTCAGTTCTGTCTGACTAAATGTTTCTACGCACTTTGGGATGAGATCCCTTCGACTGGTGCGGGAGTATGAGAGGACTTCCAGAAAACTGGCAGACATCTGAGCCCATGTTTACATTAGACCGTATCAGCGGATCATCAGATTAACGTTTTTAAAACGATTAGTGTGCACACAGCAACGCCAGTACACGATTTGCGTGCACACAGCAACACTAATACACGGATACGCTCGGCTCCGCAGGCATCCTGCGCTCCAAATCACTCCGCCCTGAACAGCGAGTGCCCTCTGGAGGGTGCGCACTCTGGCCCTGCGCAGCTCACAGAGCGCGCGAGTGAAGTGCACGAGCCACGATTCGGGACTGAGCCGCTGTGTGTGTGATCTCAGCGCACATCACTTACCACTTGCAAGTGGAAGGATGGCAAGCCTAAAGACAATCATAACTACACAATGGGCAGTATTTGCATCAGTATTTGCAGTATTTTCATACTTTTATACTCCTTTAATGAAAGGTGATACAAGGCAGAAGTCCGCGCCGTTTTTCAGCAGTCGCGTCACATGACCAACGCCAGCGAATCAGGAAGGTGGATGTCACAGTGACGTTGTCCAATGACGACGTCAGCTAGAGCTCAGCACAGCGTATCCGCGTATCTCAATGTTTACACAGCACCGGACCAGACACGATCTGGATTGAATACGTGGACCCTGGCGGATTCCCGTTTCCCTCCCGGCGTTTCCAGGCGGTTTAATGTAAACGGACAGTGCATCCGCGAAGAAAACGAGACAGATACGGTCTAATGTAAACTTGGCCTTAGCCAGAGAGGATCGTTCATTTTTGTCAACCTGGAACTACCATCACTGAATGGGGGGGGTCTAAGACATCTTTTATCAGCCACCTACAATGCACCCATCAGCATTCGGATTCTATGATGATCCATGAGAGGATAAATACTTGATACTCCCTATTAGTCAGACAGAACTGAGGAAGCCTTTCAGATGAGAGGTGAAACGTCTTCAAGCAAGTCCAGTTGCTCTCTTCTACCAACCACAGATTACTATGTACCTGGATGACTGAGTATCTTCACAGATAGGAGAGGAATGTGCTGCACAACCTACCTGCTTTATCAGATCTTTCTAACTCATAAATGCTGCGCTGTGTCCTGACGAGGTACCTAGTTTGTGTGTGGTAGGACAGGTTAAAATTTACTTCCATAAAACCAACCCTGCCGCTCCTTTCTTGATAGAAATAAGTGCTCGGAAAAGGCCTCAGCGACGAGTGGGCTGTTTGTAAACTTGTACATGGAGCTCTGTCTCGTGTCTGCATGGCTAACTTCATTGACTGTTGTTTTGCCTATTATATGCACAGTCTGACTCTACTGTACTATCATATTTGCATAATATATATTTAAAAAAAATCAAGCGGCGTGTCTCGTCTTTCAGTGTGTTCTGGTCACTCTTCTTTAATGGGTAATGGTCTTCATCACTACCGGAATGTGTGCTGGGTGGTGGGTTCTGGTCTTAATATTCCCAATGTCTCTAATAGTTGGTGTGGATGACTACAGCTCAGAGTCTGACGTCATTATTATACCTTCAGCCTTGGATTTTGTATCGCAAGATGAGATGCTGACACCCCTGGGGAGGCTGGATAAATACGTCACAAGCGAAAACATATTTAACAGGTACTAAAATGTAGATTGTATTCGATTTATAATAGTATTGGCTCTCATTAGTATGCCCATTCACGAGGTTTGTTTCAAACTAACAATTGGAGGTGTATTCAGTAGTTTTTCTGTTGAGAGGAGAAAGAGCAGGGTGTCTCTCTTAATATTTGAATGTCTAGCATACCGAAGGATGTTTTGTAATTGTCTTTGCATTAATTTTGGCATTTTGTTTTCCAGAGATGCTTGCCATAGCGCACACCTCTCATTAGTATTTTATTCACAGACAGATGGTGGCTCGCAGTTTGCTGGATACACTCAAAGCAGTTAGTGAGGATGAGAGGGATTGTATTGCAGTCCTTGAGAGAGTCAGCAGACTTGCAGAGGACTCGGGTAAATTTCGTGGTTTTTTTTTTTTTCTCTCTCTTTCCCCGTTTGCTTTTCAGCATTTGAAATGAACACTCTCTCTCATTGTTTTGTGTTAAAACTATGTGTACCTTTCTAGAAAGGTGATGTTATATTTAGAGTAGAACGCTGTCTCAGGTTCAGCGTGTTACAAAGAAATCCTTTCCCTTTAGCACCCATTAATGTTTGATGGGACTGGTGTGACTTATTAAAGTGTTTGTTCCAGGCTGCTACCTTACAAGGCAAAATCTAAAGGCTTTGCACACCTAACTAGCTCGCTAACGGCTATGTCCTAGAGACTTGTAGGTGTTTTTGCTGTACAGTGCAGGGAAAGGTGATCAAGCTACTCAGATTTTGAAGGTTCCTGGTTTAAGAAAAAAAAAAAATGGCCGGCTGTGTTATGCATGTCTTGCTTAAGTTTTTGTGAATGTCCTTATTCAACACAACCAAAGCTGAAGAATGAGAAATACAACGAAAAATTTGTTCTGCTGCAAAGTTACCATTTGCCAAATGAGAAGATGCCATTGTGTCTCTGAAACATGACACGCTTTATCATTGTGGTCATTTGGTTAGTGGTCTTGTTTAATCCAGATTGTGTTAATATAACAGGCTGTGTGTGTGTGTGTTGTTTTTAAAGAGCCTACAGTTCGAGCCGAGCTTATGGAGCAAATTCCTCATATTGCCATTTTCTGCCAAGAAAACCGACCTTCCATTCCCTTCGCATTTTCAAAGTATTTGCTGCCCATTGTAGTGAGATATTTAGCTGATCAGAACAACCTGGTAAGTGTGTATGTGTTTAAACCTGCATCTTTTGTTTATATTCTGTTATATGCACTTACCGGTACGTAGGGTTAAAGTAGGGTGTTTCAGAAATCCTTTAACCAGAGATTGAAAGAAGCATTTCATTCTTTACGTTTCAGAATGCTGGATTAGACCACTGCATCAGTAAATAAATGTTTAGCTCTTTCTCATGTTGACTTTATTTATTTTTTTTATTAATTATACCCATGCTTGCTCATATTAAGGACTCCCACATCTGGGGGTCAGGAGGTGTAGTGTATTGCTAGTATATCACCATACATAGTGTAAGTGTGACGACCATTTTTCACCTCAGTATTGTGTTTCCTTTTGCTTCCACCGTCTAACAGGTTAGGAAGACAAGCCAGGCAGCCCTTCTGATGCTTCTGGAGCAGGAGCTGATAGAGCGGGCAGACATTGAGAATCTTGTCTGTCCTGTTCTTGTCGATCTCACCGCCCCAGACAGCAATGATGATGTCAAGACTGAAGCTATGGCAGTGAGTTTTTCAATGGATAACTTGACATTCTGACCCTATGACTTGTTTTCAGCATTTTTGTTTTAACCCTAATGTTTAAAAACAGATTATTTGCAAAATGGCACCCATGGTGGGGAAGGATATTACAGAGCGCCTCTTCCTTCCACGCTTCTGTGAGATGTGCTGTGACTGCAGGATGTTCCATGTACGCAAGGTAGGCATCTCGGATTGGCCCTTTCACAAATCTAATTGCAGTGAAGAACAGTTTTGATTTGCTGTTCAAGACTGTCGTGGATATAGAAGTGGGTGTATTGTGACTTCATGCTGTAATTTTTCTTCACTTGATAGGTGTGTGCAGCAAATTTTGGTGAGATCTGCACTGTTGTTGGCGGAGAAACAACAGAAGAATTGCTGGTATGGACGCCTTATTTGCACTTGAGGTTTTAAAATGATTGCATGGGTTTACACAGAGCTATCTCTCTGGTGTTAGAAGGGTGCAGCAGTGAGAGATGAAAAGTCTACAACAATACCTGTTCCATTCAGAGTTTAGTTTTGCACGTTCTGTTCCTGTATGGATTTCCCAAAAAGCATGTTGGAAAGTGGATTGGTTACTCTTAAGTTGCCCCTAGGTGTCTGTGAGCCTGTGTCTAGTATCCTGTGTCCCATTCAGGGTGTGTTTCTGCCTTGTGCTCGGAAGTAAGCTCCAGATCCACTGCCACCCTGACGAGCTGTTTCGCACAGCTGCACTTCTCTTGTAAAGGGTGGATTTTACGGCTTGTGCTACAATATTCTCGCACTGTACAGCTCTGTTCATGTTGGTCAGCAAAGATTAGACTTGCGCTTGTTTTAACTATCATTGTTGGCTTAATTATGAGGAAATTTATATGTCCCAATTTGTACTCACCTGTACAGGCCAAACCGGTATGCACATTCCATGTCTGTATTACCGGTCTGGGTGTCTAATATAGCTGTAGTCTTTTATTTATCTAGTCCATTTTTAATTGAACCCATTAGGATATAATTACAAACTTGTAGTTTTGCGATTATTATTATTATGATGATGATGATTTATTATTATTATTATTAGTTTTGCTATTTGGGACCAAAAGGTTGCCAATTTGTTTCCCTGGACAAGCAGGAATGGCTGAAGTGACCTTGAGCAAGGCACGTAACCCCCAACTGCTCCCCAGACTGCCCACTGGTGTGGGTATGCCAGGGTCTTGTTGTATCTCGCTCTGGAGAAGAGTGTCTGCTAAATGCCTGTTTGTTTATTATTTTACATTACATTACAGGCATTTAGCAGACACTCTTATCCAGAGTGACATACAACACACCCTGAGCAGCTTGGAGAGCAGTTGTGAATTAGGTGTCTTTTTCAAGGGCACTTCAGCCATTCTTGCTGGTCCAGGGAATCGAACCGGCGACCTTTTGATCCCAAAGCTGCTTCTCTAACCTTTAGGCTATGGCTTCCTATTTTTTTATTATAATAATAATAACAGCAGCATCAGCAACCTATAATATAAACACGTGATTTTAGATTTGAATTAAAATGTTTATAATTATAGTGGGCAGGGAACAGGGAAAGATTTTCCTTTCCAAGTGTGGCCTTATTTATTTATTTATTTTTTTCCTGCTGCATTGTCTTCCTTTGCAGCTGCCACGGTTTTTCCAGCTCTGCTCAGATAATGTGTGGGGAGTGCGGAAGGCCTGCGCAGAGTGCTTCATGACCGTATCCTCGGCAACCTCTCAGGAAGTGCGCAGGACCAAACTCTCATCTCTTTTCATCAACCTCATAAGTGACCCGTCCCGCTGGGTGCGCGACTTCCCTCTTTCCTGGGCAACTGCTCTGAGGATGTTTGTTTTGTGTAGATAAATGAGATTATTTTTTTTTTAATTTCTCTCGCCTGGAATCTGGGCCGTGATCATTGTCTGCAGATGTGAAGTGCAGGGTTATGCATTCATAGTGAACCATATTTCATTATAACTGTATTCTTGTATTTTCTTTGTATATGAACACTTGACATCTGAGATGTATCTAAAAAATATTTGAAATAATTTTGAAGCCTTTAGGTGTTTGCTGCATGCGGTGAGTAGCTAATTGCTTCCTGCTGTGTGTCCAACAGGTGCGTCAGGCAGCATTCCAGTCTCTGGGCCAGTTTATCTCTACATTTGCCAGTCCAAGCACTAATGTGGGCCAGTACTTCAAAGAGGGCACAGAAGAGGCTGACTGGAGAGGCCAACAATCGCACAACCAGTAGGAATGATGCTTCTAACACCAATGCTTATTCCCCCCAATGACTTACTGCTTCTATTTACACTGAGTTATTTGGCAGACACTCCTATACAGAGTACCTTTCAAGAAGTGGAAACAGCTTATGGTGCAACAGTCCAGAGTACTTGCTAATCTGTATTGATTCATAACCTGAAACACTGTAATACTAGTTTGTGCTGTAGTAGCCTTGCCTGTAACTGGAGCTAAGTGCAAAAAAAAAAAACAGAATGGAGGAAAGGTGTAAAGACCTACACTATATGGCTAAACGTTTGTAATAGCCTCCACTCTTCTAGGAAGGCATTCCACTAGATTTTTGGAGTGCGACTGTGGGGATTTGTGTGCATTCAGCCAGAAGAGCAATATTAAAGCCAGCCACTGATGTTGCAACAAGGAGGCATGAGATTGTTCAGTCAGGTCGAAGTCAGGGCTCTATGCAGGCCACTCGAGTTCTCCACTTCTTTAGCTTACTAGTTATTTCTAGGCAGCATTATATCCTTCGTATGTATTAGTTTTTTGTGTGTGATATATAAAGTGTTATTGATTGATTCCACTCCAACTTTGGCAAATCATGTCTTCATGGAGGCGGCACGGTGGTGTAGTGGTTAGCGCTGTCGCCTCACAGCAAGAAGGTCCTGGGTTCGAGCCCCGGGGCCGGCGAGGGCCTTTCTGTGTGGAGTTTGCATGTTCTCCCCGTGTCCGCGTGGGTTTCCTCCGGGTGCTCCGGTTTCCCCCACAGTCCAAAGACATGCAGGTTAGGTTAACTGGTGACTCTAAATTGACCGTAGGTGTGAATGTGAGTGTGAATGGTTGTCTGTGTCTATGTGTCAGCCCTGTGATGACCTGGCGACTTGTCCAGGGTGTACCCCGCCTTTCGCCCGTAGTCAGCTGGGATAGGCTCCAGCTTGCCTGCGACCCTGTAGAAGGATAAAGCGGCTAGAGATAATGAGATGAGATGAGATGTCTTCATGGATCTCATTATGACTTTGTGTATATGGAACGTTTTTGGGCCATTTTGCTCCAATGAAGAGAGAGCCTAATGTTACAGTACATATAAAGTTATCCTCTACCGTGTGCTTCCATCTTTGTAGCAATAGTTTGGGGAAGGCCCACTTATAGGAGTGATGGTCATGTGTCCAGACATTTTGCAATGTAGTATGTTTCTTCAGACAACATGTAGAAAATCTTGTTTGTATTTTTCTGTACTTTTCTCCACCATCCAGGGCTAGTGATAAATCCACAAGCGATAACATACCTGCTACAAAAGACAGTGCTCAGAGCCTTTCACATGAAGAAAAAGCTGCCTCTTCGCAGCCTGACTGCATTTCCCAGAATCCACCATGCTCTCAAGAGCATTGTGAAGGCCACCTATGCCAGTCAGAACGGGAAGGTGTGGATGTAGCTGTGGAGGGCGGAGGGGAGCAGGTAGCCGAAGCTTTACCTCTGGATGAGTCCTGTTGCCATGTTGACCCCGATAGGCCCAGTCCAAAGTGCCTTTCTGAGCTGGGTGATCTAGACCCAGATCGATTGGCCAAGGAACTTCAGTGCTCACCAACCACAAGCCCTGCAGCACAGGCTAGCCCCTCAAACACTGCAGAAGGCCATGTGACTGAGAATCCTACTCACTCGAACCCAGACGCGATCACCAGTTCAGAGGTTCCCTCCAGTACACTACCCAGCCATGTGGCAGAGAAAGTGGAGATACCAGAGCAGGAACTGTATAACTCATTCCATTATTGGCGGACACCCATCCCACAGATAGACCTCGACCTGGAGCTGTTGGAGGAGAAGTGCAACAGTAATGATGAAGTTTCTGCTGCCAGCTCCTCTACCCAGGTCTCCACACCTGCTCTCGATAGGAAGCAGCTGGAGGAGCTCATTGAGAACCTGGAACCCCATATTGATGACCCTGATGTCAAAGGTAAGGAGGGCGTTGTTTTTTTTTTTTTTGTTAATTACTGTGAAAGCACTGGGTGACGACAAACACATTACAGAGCAAGGCTTCATAAACATGAATTTTTTTTTTTTTGCTTCATAATATTCTTCCTTCTACACTTCAAAGGATCCTTTACACATGTTCATGCTGTACTTTTTTTTAGATTTCTGCAAAGGCCATCATACGAAAACAGCAGAATGGGTTAAGGGGCTACACATTTGGCTCATGCTATGCAATGAGCTGCAAAGCTCCTGTTCTGAAGTAGTGTTTTGTAACTGAAATGCAGGCTGTAACGACATCCCACTATGCAGGGTTTTTTCTAGAAAAATTTCGTATGAGGGCGCTCACCATGGCGAGGGAGCGAAGCGGGGGGGGAGATGGTGCCGGTCCCCCCCCCCCCCCCCCCCCCCCCCCCCGCCGTGCAAAGCCTTTGAAAAATGCTCCAATGGGACATTCTGAGGCTATCTGAGAGGGAAATTGTAACAAATTGTCTGTCAACATTGAAAAAGAAAGAAGTAATCTTCTTCTGTCCCAGACAGTCTTTGGCTTTCTTCCGCTTCGTGCCGCGGGATGACATCTTTAAATGCCCAAGTGTCAACAAAAACAACTCGCGAACTACTTCTGTCAAAAGCTCTTGCGCCGGTGGGTGAAAGGTCATTCAGTCTCGAGAAATCTCGCTCTACAAGTCAGCTGACATTGTATGTAACCCATGTCAAATCTCGCGAGAGCAGCCGCGACAAGTAAACAACTAAACAACATGGCGCCTCAGTCTGAAAAACGCCAATTCGGATTGTTTTTGTACCGTCTGGCGGTGTATCTACTATGACTGGAATATTTTTGGAGCAATTATAACGTATTTGATGATCAGACGCATTGTCACGTAGTGTTGCTGGGATTTTTCACGGAGTCGGTAAGGGGGCGCACGCCGAGAGTAAGAGGGCGCAGCACCCCTGTTCCCCCGTTTAGACGAAAGCCTGCACTATGGATGTGGTGGTGTGTGGGGTGGCTTTTTTTTTTTTTTTGTATTTCCAGCATTTATCATTAACTCTTGATTTAGTATGTGGTTAATGTTCCAGTTTGGAACAGAGATGTCTGGTAAACTCCCAACAAACATCTTTTTAAATAACATTTTTGGTGGCTGATGGTTGTCTGTACGATAATCAAACAAAAGTGTTGGCTGAGAAAATGTGTGTTCACCTTTTATTTTTAATAAACTGATTGAAAATGGCTCAAAATGTACTTTAGAAAAGTACTGTAATGTAACTTGTAGAATGTCCAAAAAGTTTTTTTTTTTTTAATTTTACGTTCTAGATTTATTATATATATTTAGATGTTCACAAGTCCAAAAGAAAATATGACTTGCCTGTTAGTAGTTTTGAAGTTTTTTTGCTGGTGGCTTTTGGGATAGATCGAGTTGATTTATGATGGACACTTCCTGGGCCAAAAAAAAAAAAGGTTGCACACACTAATATTTTGTTGGACCGCCTTTGGCTTTGATTATGGTGCACATTTGCAGTAGCATTGTTTTCAACAACTTTATTTCCATCCAGAGTTGCATTAATTTTTCACCAAGATGCTCTATTGACGACAGGAGAGTTGAACCATTCTGCAAGTTCTTCTCTAGCACATCCCAAAGATTTTCAATGGGGCTAAGGTCAGGATGTGTGAAAGTTATTCCTCATGCTCCCTGAACCCCCCCCCCCCCCCCCCCCCCCCCCACACACACACACACACACAGTTTGAGCTCAAGTGAATCCTGGTATATACCCATCCCATCAGGGAAGGAAAAAAAAATCCATTGATGAGATAATCTGGTCATCGGTACACTCAGGTAGTCAGCTGACTTCATTTTATTTTCCTATAGCATTGCTGAGTCTCGACCTGTCCAACTGAAGCCATGTGAGATCATAACGCTGCCTCCAGAGGCTTGTCCAGTGGCCACTACGCATGACAGTTGCATCTCTTAATGCACTTCCCTTGATGTGCCAATCATTCTGGACTCCTCAGACCACATGACCTTTTTCCATTGCTCCACAGCAAACTGAAGCCTTTTCTTTCAATTAGCTGCACTAACAAGTGGTTTTCTTATGGTCACACAGCTGTTTAGTCCCAGTTCTGTGAGCTCTTGTCGCACTGTGTGTGTGGGAATGCTCTTGCTTTCACTAGCCAGGAGTTCTACTGTACATCATTTTATGATTGATTGATTTGATTTCACCGAGCATTTAAGTCTTCTCCAATTAGTCAAGGTTGTTTTGTTTTGTTTTTTTCCCCTCCCCTGACCACATTTCTTCTGCAAAGTTGTGATGGTTCACCACCATCCTTCCAGGTTTTAATAATATGTTGGATAGTTCTTAACCCAATCCCAGTCGTTTCAGCAATTTTCTTATGCCGCTTTTCCACTACCAACGCGGCTGAGTTGGGTTGAGTCGAGCTGAGCGGGGCTGTTGCAGTTGCATTTCTACTACAACCGCGCTGAACCGTGCTGGCTGGAAGTGGGTGGACACACTGGGTGGAGTTAGCGAAAGTGGGTGGACGTCACGTGATGTCGTTAGGCGGCGCAAACAGTGACATCAGCGACCTTTTAAGCGGTAGTCTCACGACCCGGATAGTAAACAATAAACATGGAGGACATGGAGTCGTTCGTGTTGCTGGTCTTGGTGCTGTGGCTTGTTGTCACCGACAACGCCAACAGGTACTGGCAAGAGTGTATAGATGAGGCGAGGCACATAAGGCTTCAGAAATTCTCGTAATTCTTCTTCCGGGTTTACGGTGTTTACAGATCCCAGCGTGCTCGCGGGGTGTGTGTGGGCGTGTGAGGACACTCCTCCTCACCAATCAGTGCACAGGGGAGTGTCTCCTCACGCCCCTAGCCCCACTCGGCTCGGTTTGGCTCGCTTCAGCCCTACTCCAAAACCGTGCGAGTTTTGGGTGCTGAGTAGGGCTGAAGCGAGCTGAGTCGTGCTGCTCTGAGGTAGTCGAAACGCGAGCCGTGTCGGGCTGAAGTGAGCTGAAGCGAGCTGAAAAAGGGTAGTGGAAAAGGGCCATTAGTTTTCTTTGCTTGATGCAGGCCAATAATTTGACCCCTCTGAAAGACAGTAACATCTTTTCCATGACCACGGGATGCATCTTCCAACATGGTTAAGAAATGAAGCTACTCACTGCATCAGTTAGAGTTTAAAAAAAAATTGTTGCCAGCTGAAACACAGTCACTGCGGTAATCATCCAGTCAAAGGTTCTTAAGTATTTGCTTATTTAAACTCAATTGTCAAATTTTTTTTGGGCAGGCAATGTATGACCATATTAGATTTGATTGTATTACAGAATAACTGCAGAATTTCATTCATTAGATCCCTGGTCTTTTTATGTTTGTTTGGTTTGTTACACAGACACAATTTCAGAAAGGACTTTGAGTTTTCAATTGAGGAAAAGCCCAGCTTACTTGGCTTTGTGTCTTTATTTGCTTTGACATATTCAAGGGTTTAGAGTTGCTTTTAAGGTTATTTGTAAGCAAAGCCCTCCTGGTTTGCTTAATAAATGTTTACCATGTACAGTGCTCAGCGTAAATGAGTGCACCCCCTTTGAAAAGTAACATTTTAAACAATATCTCAATGAACACAATTTCCAAAATGTTGACAAGACAAAGTTTAGTATAACATCTGTTTAACTTATAACGTGAAAGTAAGGTTAATAATATAACTTGGATTACACATTTTTTCAGTTTTACTCAAATTAAGGTGGTGCAAAAATGAGTACACCCCACAACAAAAACTACTACATCTCGTACTTTGTAATGGCCTCCATGATTTTTAATGACAGCACCAAGTTTTTTAGGCATGGAATGAACAAGTTGGTGACATTTTTGCAACATCAGTCTTTTTCCATTCTTCAACAATGATCTCTTTCAGTGGCTGGATGGAGAGTGATGCTCAACTTGTCTCTTCAGAATTCCCCATAGGTGTTCGATTGGGTTCAGATCAGGAGACATACTTGGCCACTGAATCACTTTCACCCTGTTCTTCTTCAGAAATCCAACAGTGGCCAATACGTCTGTGAATTCATGTGTGTTTAGTCATGTTGGAAAAGTGCACGATGACCAAGGGCACGGAGTGATGGTAGCATCTTCTCTTTCAGTATAGAGCAATACGTCTGTGAATTCATGATGCCATCAATGAAATGCAGCTCCCCGACACCAGCAGCACTCATGCAGCCCCACATAAGGACACTGCCACCATCATGTTTCACTGTAGGCACCATGCATTTTTCTTTATATTCCTCACCTTTGCGACAGCATACCGTTTTGAAGCCGTCAGTTCCAAAAACATTTATCTTGGTCTCATCACTCCAGAGTATAGAGTCTTCATCTTTGTCAGCATGGGGCCTGGCAAGCTGTAGGCGGGCTTTTTTGTGCCTGGGCTTTAGGAAATCTTCTTTTGTGGACGGCATCCATGCATGCCATTCCTCTGCAGTGTACGCCGTATTGTATCACGGGAAATAATCACCCCAGTTTGGCTTTCTACTTCTTTAGGTAACTGCAGTGAACTCGCATGCCGATTTTCTTCAACCCTTCTCATCAGAAGACGCTCTTGTCGAGGTGTTAACTTCCGTGGACGACCTGGACATCTCTGTGAGATGGTCGCAGTTCCATCTTTCTTAAATTTTTGTACCACTTTTGCTACAGTATTCTGACTGATAAGTAAAGCTTTGCTGATCTTCTTGTAGCCTTCACCTTTGTGGTATAAAGAAATTATTTTCTTTGGGGAATTCTGAAGAGACAAGTTGAGCATCACTCTCCATCCAGTCACTAAAAGAGGTCATTGTTGAAGAATGGAAAAAGACTGATGTTGCAAAATGTCGCCAACTTGTTCATTCCATGCCTAGAAGACTTGGTGCTGTCATTAAAAATCATGGAGGCCATACAAAGTACTAGATGTAGTAGTTTTTGTTGTGGGGTGTACTCATTTGTGCACCACCCTAATTTGAGTAAAACTGAAAAAAAATGTGTAATCTAAGTTATATTATTAACCTTACTTTCACGTTATAAGTTAAACAGATGTTATGTTAAACTTTGTCTTGTCAACATTTTGGAAATTGTTTGTGTTCATTGAGATACTGTTTAAAATGTTACTTTTCAAAGGGGGTGGACTTATTTACGCTGAGCACTGTAACCTATTGTACATGATCAATATATTCATTCCCCATTACTGTATTTGAGGTAAATTTTTGAAGGTTCCTCAAGCACTAGTAACAGAGGTGGTCAGACTTGTATTCTTGTGTGAAAGGAAATGAGCTCAGGGAAATTGAGCAAACATTGAATAGAAAAGGGTGTGTCAGTGTTAACAGAATGACAAAACACCAGCGGTTTAACTTTGAAGAATGTCATTTCAGTTTTTGCATCATAAACTCCATTGTTATTTGTTTGTTTGTGATGTATGCCTTAGCTTCATTAGAAATGCCATACCATCACATTACTTCATAAATACCTGAAGAATAGAGGACTACCAGCTTAAACCCTGCTTTAAAAAAAGAAAAAAAAGGTCATGTTTGTTTGGGCCGTATGCATGCTGCTGTTGCTTATAGGGGTTTGTATATCATTGGCTCAGTTGCAAAATTGAGTATATTCTACTCCTCTGCTTTCTCCTGTGTAACAGCAGCACACCGTTGGCACATGGCTTGATACCAGGGTTTGGTTATTGTTTAATTTGCCACTGATACCATTAATTTGTCATTACAAACATTCATAGTCTGTCCTATCACGTATGACGTATATGAGAGAAATCTGTAAAAACTTCTATTACTTTACAGTTGCACACTGCAGGATGTACCATTTGTCCTGAAATAGTGTATCTAGCATGTACTTTCCACCAGGGTATAATGGCTTTTGTTCACCATGTTAACAAATTAGCAACTGAAAGTTGAGGTAAATTATGAAAACAAAATAATCGAGAGTGACGCTCTCGTTTTGGCTTGTATTATAAATCCAGCGCACACCCCTTTCCTTTATAGCAGTGCACGTTTGCCCCTCCCTAAAAGCCCGAATTCTCATCTTTTAGTGTAATCCAAACCAAGTACAGGATAACGAGAAGAGTTCCTCACCTTCAGTGGTACTTTTGCTTCACTTTAACTCCAAACTAATGAGTAATAAACCTGTTCACGGTTGCTGCTGTGACCATGCGTACTCTGTACAGGACAGAACGGTAAATCCTCAGGCGAGTCGTTTATCTGTGTGGGTTGTTAAAGCATTGATTTTAAACTAGCGATGCTAAGCTATGTTACACAGAGCTAGCATGCTAAGTCTTCGATTCAGTTTTAGATTTCGCATCTAATTATCGTTAAACTACATTGTTAAAACATCAGACATTAATATTAAACAGGTTTATGAAGTGTCCACGTGGATGAGTAATAATAATGGATTAGGTTTTATTTTTTATTTTTTAAATTCAATAAATGTTTCCAAAGTCAATGAGCATCTCATTATCTGTAGCCGCTTTATCCTGTTCTACAGGGTCGCAGGCAAGCTGGAGCCTATCCCAGCTGATTACGGGCGAAAGGCGGGGTACACCCTGGACAAGTCGCCAGGTCATCACAGGGCTGACACATAGACACAGACAACCATTCACACTCACATTCACACCTACGGTCAATTTAGAGTCACCAGTTAACCTAACCTGCATGTCTTTGGACTGTGGGGGAAACCGGAGCACCCGGAGGAAACCCACGCGGACACGGGGAGAACATGCAAACTCCACACAGGAAGGCCCTCGCCGGCCCCGGGGCTCGAACCCAGACCTTCTTGCTGTGAGGCGACAGCACTAACCACTACGCCATCATGCCGCCCAGTCAATGAGTAGTCATGTTAAATAATTGTGTACAAAAGGGATCTTTTCCATGTTGTCAGACACCCATTCACGTCATGATCACCTAAATATTCAGGCATTACTTTGGAAACCAATGTCTTTACAAATTCTGCATGACTTCTTTTGTAAGCATCAGAAGGCATCCCCTGTGCGATAATTGACTACAGGCACTGAATAAGGTGCTGCATCAGAGAACCGGAAGAAGAGAAAGGTAAAACAGTGACTGTTTCAACAGTCATATTTTCCAGTTTCTTTAGTTATCGAGTTAAACACAACACGGTGTACCTCTGTTGGGATCCTTTCCATGTTGTCACACTTATAACATTATGAGCCTGTCAGCTTCAAAAACAAGCTGTTTACTTTGGTTCTTTAGCGGTTTACTTTGCCTGATAGGGTTACACTGTATAGCAGTTGCTAGTTAGTGTTCTATTTCCAAAAATATATATTATGTATGTGTCTAGTAAATATTTTGACCCAAAAACATGGGAAAATAGGTCCCAGGATTTAAAAAAAAAAAGTCCCAGTGATTTCCTCCTCCTCCCCCCTGCCCTTTTTTTTTTTTTTTTTAATTTAGAGTGAAATTTTTTTTTTTTTGGCTCTCTCAATATGCCCTGACCCTGATTGTAATAAGTTTTGGTGTCTGCTGTAAATGCTTTTTATATCCCATATACTCCAATCCAAGCTCTGTGAAATTCAGACTTGATTGGATTGGTCATAGTTATGTTATAACCACTTCTTTAAAAAAAAAAAGTTTCAAACTTATTTTGGTAAGAGAATCGTGTAAAAACTGTGAAATTTGGAAATATATAGTCGGCTTATTATGGCATCACATTGTACTGCACTGTGCAGATGTTTGTCAGAAGGTGAAAATGTAGGTTTGTACAATGCATACCTGTGTGTGTGTGTGTGTGTGTGTGTGTGTGTGTGTGTGTGTGTGTCCTAACAAGCAGGTGTGTTAATCATGGGTTTCTGTGCGCGTTCATAGCAAGCTCATGTTCAGGCCTGTGTTTTCATTGTCAGTTGACAAGTATGCCTAACGCCTTCATTCACTCATTGTACCATATAAATTTACTTTGTTCTAAGCGCTCATCAAATGCAGTTAGAACAGCATTCCATAAGTATAGCATTTGCATGAATCAGAACATTTTTGTGATTATCCCCCACCCAAACGAAGTATATAGAAACAGGTTCCGTCCGGTAATGTTTTCATTTCCGGGTCATACCTTTTTATAACTACTGAAGATATCTTCGTGAAACTTTTGTATACATATCAAGCAACATGTGAACTGGTGCCTTTTGCTATTTTTGGATTTTTGAAAAAAGGATTTTTCAAATTTTTACATTTAAAAAAAGAAAGATTTTGACCTTAGTTTCTAAGAGCAGTGTTCGTTTCCAGAGCATATATCCAAAACTATTCATGATACAGATTTGAAACTTGGTATACATGTTAACAAGGTGATGTAGATGTGCCTTTTCATACTAAGAAATCTGAGAAATTTTACTTTTTCATGTTTCCATGGAAACAATTTCATATTTAGTCTCTCAGGTTAGTCTTAGGGGTAGGTTTTGTTTCCGGAGCAGAACTTGAAAACTGAGTGGTGCGGTCTTGAAAGTTGGTAGATGTGTTGATTAAGTAATGTATATGTGCCTTTTGATACTAAGAAATGTGAGAAATTTTAATTTTTAGCCCACCTGGACCAAAGGTCCCGTGGGTTTATGCCATGGGCTGCTGAGGTCAGTGTAAAGAGGTAGGGTTGGTTTCCTGCAGCAGAACTTGAAAAATGTGACAAATAATCTCTTGAAACTTGGTATATAGTTGATGTATAGGGCGGGGGATATAGACTGTCGTCTTGTTTAAATATATTTTGACACCATATTTGAGCAGTGCAATGAAGCACTCCTAACCTTGTCATTTAATTTGTGTGTAACAGCACAAGTGGATGTGTTGACTGCTGCTCTGAGAGCCACGTCGTTGGACATTCATGTTGAGGAGGCATACCTGGAACCTCGGCAGGCCCATGATAACCCTTTCAGCTCTTGTAACGTCCCTCTCATTGACTCTTCTGATGTAGAGGTATGCAGATATTTATAGTCCAAAATCATTTTTTGATTTTTCATATCTTGATCAAAACGGTTTAAATGGTCGTCTGTGATTTATAAGATACTGCTGATTTGCCATAAGTCCTACATCTCAAAATGTAAGGCGTTTGTGTTTCAGAGCCGAGAATCCACCCTACCGGTGAGTCATGGTGATGATTCGGAGTTAAGTGATAGCAGCAGTCCAGAAGAGGAGAAAAAATCCAAGCAGCAGGTAAAACACATTTTGCCCCTGTATTTTGTGGCTTGCTGTTTTGACAAGCTTATAATTTCAGAATGTTTATAATTGTTTCAATGATTTTGTCCCAACTTGTTACCTAGCACTCTTGTTGTGTGTTCTCAAGCTGTGCTGCTCATTATTGCGAGGAGGGAAAAAAAAAAAAGTCACTTGCCCATTATACATGCTGTTTTGTCTGTGGTATGCTGTAGGATGTAGTCCCTCAGGCGCTGCTGGATCAATACCTGTCTATGACGGACCCGTCCCGGGCCCAGACGGTGGATATGGAGATTGCTAAGCATTGTGCGTACAGCCTACCTGGTGTGGCGCTCACACTGGGCCGCCAGAATTGGCATTGCCTCAGAGACACCTTCGAGACCCTCGCCTCTGATATGCAGGTGCCGTAAGACTACAGCTCAGAATGTGATACTTCAACACCCATACTGTCTGTCTGTAGCATGCTGGTGCTTCTGCAAGCATTTTGCGTTTGCTTTCCCTTTCTTCGCTGAGCTTGTGGTTAGTTATGATTTGTTCCTGGATAGTGATGTTTACTCCCCGTCAGTCTGATTACATGGATGTTTGAGAAGGAAGCAAAAAATAAAGATGACTATCAAGCAGAAGAGATTTAGCAAACTACATGTGGTGGGGCTTCCTTTATCATTAACTTTAAAATGCTGTGCAGTCAGTGGCAGTCTGCTGCTAGGCATGCATAGTCTTGTTCATTGTACCACTTACTGGCCTACTTTAGAGTAGTGTTTTTCAACTCTGACATTGGACTACCAACATATTTGGGCACTTCCCTTCACTCGCTTTAATCTAGTTCAGTCTTTTTAATAAGTTTGGGGTCACGCGGAGCTGTGAGACGTGAAAACCCCGTTATGTGCAGGATTGATAAACATTTCTGTAGAGTGAGAGTTTAAGGAGATACTGCTTCGTGCTCTTCACTGAACCTCTTTATTTTTCTGAGACTAAAGAATGCCATCTTTGTCATTTCAAGACGTGATGCAACTCTTGCAAGATGAAGTTATTTATTAATTTTGATACGGCTTTTAAACATCTCAGAATTACTGCTGTCTTAAAGTTGCATGATGTAATTATATGTAAGTAATAAGTGTCTCATCCTTTCTTCCTCCACCTTGTTTTATTTTATTCTCAACCCCCCCAATCTCTTCGCCTCTGTTCACTTGCACCCATTTGCTTCCTATTTTTCTTTTCTTTCTTTTGCTTCCCCTCCCCCTTCTCTCTTGTCACCTGTTTCTTTAGGGGTGTTCACACGGCACATATTTGCATCGATGCTGCACCGTATTTTGTTGCGATATATCTTGCACCGGTGTAAATTTTGTGGAGCGTTCACACGTCACAAACCTGCTTACTAGAGAGAAGCGTGTTAGCACCGGTGCAGCCCCACTTGCGTTCACATGGCAGTTTTTGCGACCGTGCTATACGATAGTAATAATGCGGAAATGAAATATGCGCATGCGTGAAAATGTACTTCCTTTACCCGGTTGTCATGGCATCACCAAGCGCCGGGAAAACAACGTGGATGAAGACACCAGTGTTGCCAGATACTGCTGATGTTTTCCAGCCCAGAATATGTTCAAATCCACCAAAATGCACTTAAAACCGCCCAATCTGGCAACACTGGAAGACACGCAGTTCTGTTGTTGTTGATATTCGCCATTTTGGAAGCGCAAAATACCAGGATGCAAATTATGCAATGCCCGTATGTAATCAACTCTCCTCACGCGTAGCGAGTCTACCCCTGTAGCGTTCAGACGTCCCATTTTATATCGGTGCTGCCCCGCAAACTTAGTCTGGCTAACGCGACTTCAAAGCTCTGCGAGCATTTGGTCTGGCAAAGATATTAAGCCCAACCGTTTCCCAAAGGCGTGGTTGACCCGCCTCCCTGAAATGCCTCAGTTTGCTACTGGTCGAAGCCAGAAAAGGCTGTGACGAAGCTTAAACCAATCACATCACTCTTTCCTCTGACGTATGTGACGCGACGGAAACTGCTTGAGTAACAAGAAGAAGATAAATACGTCCAGGGCTGCTCTTTGCTCCGTTTTCAATGAGAACTTCCCGTTGAATGCTTTCAATACAGCATCTACCGCTGTGTCAAAGGCTTGCCGCTGCTCCATGTTCGTAATGTTTCTAGTGAATGAAGCGCTTCCGGCATAGATTCTGTAAACAATCTATGGCTTCCGGTCGCAGTTCTACGACGTCACTGCCTTGAACACGCCTCTACTCAGGGCCGTTGGAGATGCTCAACGTTGATTGGCTCCCGATTTTTCGGGAGCTTGGAAGAGCTGGAAATAGCTTGCCTTGCCAGACTAGGCTCGCAACAGGCCCTCGTGTTGCGTCACACTTAGGATGGGCGGGCCCAGGCTACCGCAAACTAGCATTTACTCCGGAGTAAATTTCTTAAACCACCTCCCAAGCAGGGTTAGATTTGCACCGGTTTAAGCAGCTTTCAGGGGCTACACCGGTATAACTTTGTACCGTGTGAACGCTCTACCGGGGAGCCCCGGTGCTACACCGGAGTAAAAGTTGCCGTGTGAACACCCCTTTTGTCTTGTCTCCTCACAGTGGAAGGTACGGCGGACACTGGCTTTCTCCATCCACGAATTAGCCCTGATTTTGGGTGATCAGCTGACTGCTGAAGACCTGTTGCCCATCTTCAATGGCTTTCTTAAGGACCTGGATGAGGTGCGCATAGGAGTCCTTCGACACCTCTATGACTTCCTCAAGGTTAGTCACGTTTTGTGATGTGTTTCCTGGGAGAGTTTGCAGTATTAGATTCTGTGTACTTCTAGAGTTTTCTTATGTTTAGGGTTTTTTTATTTTTTTTTTCTTCCCCCCATCATCTTTCACTTCTGTATATTTGCAGTTAAAGCACATGCAACAGATTTTACTTGCCATGCTTCTGTTCTTTTCCTCTTTTAGTTGCTGCATCAGGATACAAGGAGGAAGTATCTCTACCAGTTGCAGGAGTTCCTTGTCACAGACAATAGTCGCAACTGGAGATTCAGATCAGAACTTGCAGAGTATGACCACCTAATGTGCTGTTCATTAGCACCTGTTACCTGTTCTTTTTAACTGTCTTGGCCATTTTGTTATAGAAATTGTGCGTTTGTGTGGGTTTTGTCGAACAGGCAGTTGGTCCTGCTGTTGGAGCTTTATAGTGGGCAGGACGTGTATGACTATCTGAGGCCGCTGGCATTCTGCCTCTGCATAGACAGAGTCTCCTCTGTGCGGTGGACTTCCTACAGACTGGTATGCATAGCCATACACACGAGCTGTTCCCTTTGAGAGGTCACGTGCCTTTTTTTTTTTTTTTTTAAACCTCCCTGTTGTGTAGGTGCTGTGGCCTTCTCTGTTGATTTGCTGTTCTGATTGTCCTTTCTTTACAGATGGTGTGTGGTTGTTGATTTGTTAATTAAGAGCACTTTTAAGTATGAAGTTGTATTTCTGTTTCTTTCTCTGTTTAGGTCAGTGAGATTATCAGGAAACTTTCCACATGTCCAGCGCTGTTGGTGGATTTCCTCGGCGAGTTAGTG
Source organism: Neoarius graeffei (assembly GCF_027579695.1). Classification (NCBI taxonomy): domain Eukaryota; kingdom Metazoa; phylum Chordata; class Actinopteri; order Siluriformes; family Ariidae; genus Neoarius; species Neoarius graeffei. The sequence goes on along the minus strand of NC_083573.1, from coordinate 74,705,268 downwards.
GATAAATTCTGCCACTCTCCGAAATGGTCTGGACGCCAAGCGTTTGCTTTTGTTTGTCAGGTACTGTAAGGGCAAACATTCCCGTTGCCCTACACCACTCTTAAACGTTCTGTGTTGAAGCCCCTGAATACTTAATCTAGCCAGTGCTTTAAAGTGCTTTCTACCTCATTGCATTGAACGCATTCACTTCACTGAGTGATGCTATATTGCGCAGTGCAAAGCAGTGCATACACAAAAAAAACCCCAAAACACTACAAAGCAAGGGTGTTTTGTGAATAAGCTGCATTTGTGAGTGGGTTTTTTTCCTGTTTTAATTGTATATTGAATACTTTTAAAGTGCTGATGACACGTTTTTGACATCTTTGGAGATGTTTTATAACATAAAAAGTAATTCCCGATGATCCATATATTAATTCACGAAGGCGCCTATTTTACAAGTTATGATAAAAAACGCAGCTATTTGGGCAAATTTGACGGGGCTGCAGCACCCAGGAGACGAAGGAGGAGGAGGAGCTATATGACGTCAGCGAAAGAACCTTCCTCCTAACTTACCAGTTTGTTGTTGATGCGACAGGTGTTCAGTTTATCATTATTAGTATTTTTATTATACATTATTATATATATATAGTTATTATGCCTTCGCGTTGTGTTGCCGGCTTTTGCTCCAAAACCCACAAGGATGGGGTAAGTTTATTCAAGTTTCCCAGAGATCCCGAGCTGCATGCGAAGTGGGTGAAGCAAGTCAGGCGCACTCGTGACAAGTGGGAGCCCTCACCAACATCCGTCCTGTGCTCTGAACACTTCGATTTGGATTGTTTTGACACCCTTCCCAGCTTAAAAGAATCTCTTGGGTGTTCAGTTCAGCACAAACGTGTGTTGCTACCATCAGCAGTGCCTACACAGTGTTGCCAGATTGGGAGGTTTCCCGCCCAGTTGGGCGGTTTCAAGTGCATTTTTTGGTGGGTTTTGAACATATTTTGGGCTGGAAAACATCAGCAGTATCTGTTGCCAGATACTGCTGAAGTTTTCCAGCCCAAAATGTGTTCAAAACCCACCAAAATGCACTTGAAACCGCCTAACTGGGCGGGAAACCTCCCAATCTGGCAACACTGCCAGTATTCCGGAGGGGGTCTACTAGTAGCTATGCCGGATCCAAAGACAGTCCTCCTGTCAGAACATGTGTTGTGAAACGACATAAGATAAAGGTACGTAGAGCTATAGATTCTACATGATAATCATAAATGTAATCATAAAGTCGGCGTGATATCAGTCATGTATTTGCTTGTGAAAGCTTGCGGCTTTCATGTAACTGCCGCCTAGCAACGAGAGGCAAAGGGTAAAGAGGGTAGGCTATCATAGATTCTATTCGGAAGAGATCAACACAATTCTAGACTCCCAGAAGAGGAAGAGCTAGCACTAGAGAGTTCACCGGCGTTTTCATGCGCCATTTCCATTGAGTAGAACCAGAGTAGAACAGCCAGTGAACCGCAGCGTGTTCTTCCGCTGACGTCACGACATGGCCGTGAGCCACGGACCCAGTTTTCTTGCACTGTGCAATTAAAAGTTGGATATTCGCGTAACAACAGCTTCTTTTCACGTAATTATAACAGAAATCTAACATGTTTGCCATGTTGTATAGTTTATTTAAGAAATTGCATAGAGTCATGTTCGTGTCATCAGCCCTTTAAGGTGCACGTTGTTGAATGTTCATACTATAAACCAACTGCTTAAAGATGGTTAAAGCTGGAGCATTGTTGCCATATGGTCAGTACCCCTCTCTACTGTGGCCAGTGTTGTAAAGGGGAGTGTAGCATTTCCTGGCTGCCACCTGCTCAGTGCTCAGCATATTGGAGCTGCTGTTTAGGACCTTAATGGAGGATATTCTTGCAAATGGTGCATCTACCCAAATGTATTCATTCTCTCATGGTTTATCTCTCCCTTTCGTGTGTGTGCGCGCGTGTGCGTTCATTCATTCTCTTTCCTTTTAATGTAATTCCTCCCCCTCTCCTCCTTACACTGTCTCTAGCTGGCTATAGAGGAGGACTGTGTGTCATTGGATCAGTTCTCCGAGCACCTGCTGGCTCCTCTGCTGCAGCTGGCATCTGACCCTGTGCCCAACGTTCGTGTGCTGCTGGCCAAAACCCTGCGCCAGAGCCTGATGGAGCGGGGTCAGTGCCAGCCTATTGACTTGTTTCTTAGGGGACCATGCGAAAGTAGAAGAGATATTTAATGTTTATATCTTCAGTTGAGTATATTAATGGTGGTTGTACTGGGCACAAATAAGTTTTTGTTGGTCTAAATCAAAACAGAGGTCCAGGAGTAGATGTAATCTTTAGAAATTCCCTTCAGTTGTAGTTCTCTTAAATGTCTCTGGTATTTAGACAGTTTGTGATGAAGGGTATGCTCAGGGAAGCTTTAACGTTTGTGTTGCCTCCTATAGAATATTTCCTCCACTCAGCCAACTCGCACCAGGAGGCCCTGGAGCAGACGCTGGTAGCTCTGCAGATGGACATGGACAAGGATGTCAAATACTTTGCCAGCATACACCCAGGAAGCACACGCATTAACGAGGACGCCATGAGCACCACTTCCTCTACCTACTGAACGCGCGCGCACACAACACCCCTAGCTTGGATAATGGTATAGGGGCTTGGAATGGCCTCTGCCATGGCACAAGAACTGAGAAATATTTGCTTGGGGAGTCGCTTCAACCAACTCTTTCCTTTCGAGCAACTCACTACAACAAAGAGTTTTTGTGATTTAATTATTTTTTGCCACAGAAGCCTTACAAGTGTCTTCCTTAAAACTAGAGAATACTTGAATATCTGGAATCAAAGCATCAACAAACTACAGTAAAAAATGACAGCATATCTCAAATCCAGGGAATGGGTGACTGCTATTCCTACACTCATCCTCATCTCCTCCTCTCTCTTATTGATGGACCTGCGGGGTTTTTTTTCCTCCCCCCCTTCCTTTGACATTGCAGGAACTCTCAGCTTCACCCAGCCACATTAGAAGGGAAGACTGTAGCACCGAGTGTTTCCCTTATTTTATCTCATTTTCCATTTTGATACTGTACTGTGTGAGTGACTCATGCTGCAGATATGTTCAGCGTGGTGAGAGTATATCCGCCTCAGCCTTTCCGCACACCGTAGTCTGGAAGCCGTTGTTTGAAGCCGGACACATTTTTTTTTTTCTTCTCAAGGGCTTAAGCTGATATTGTTTTAAAGTTTAGAACAGCACATTGTTGTGCCTGAGGCCATGGGCTTCCCCTGGGACGCAGGGATCCATGTCCTATTGTAAAAGGAACTATTGTATTTTTAAACCAAAATCACAAGTGGTCCATTTTGCAGAGTATGTAGAAATTCAATATTGAATCAGTGTGGTTGTTGCACATCACTCTGGGGTATTTTAACATGAAAATAAGTGCTTCACTATGATCCATGCATCACATGTACTGTACATATCCTTCTGTTTGTTTGTTTTTTTTCCATTTTGATCAGTGATCATGAATAGATTTGTTATATGTTCTCTTAACCTGTCCAAAATAAAGGCTCAGATGCAGTTGCATTTAGTCTGCTTTCTTTGTTTCACCTTTGTTTGTTTGTTAGTTTTCTGCAGCAAGAGTAATTTGTTAGAGAACCACCCAAAGTCCAATAATGCTGAAACTGGATAAATAATATTGCCAAGTTGATCTCTAAGGTACAAGAAAAACACAAGATAAATGTCTGTGTAGACTGTAGAGGGCAGTAATGGTGCCAGTCAAAATAACTTTGTGTTATACTTCAGTTGTGTTTGTATTTTATTTAGAGATCAGTTCTAATATGAATATTTATGCTTAAAAGGATATGTATCTTCTGTATTATTTATTTTCAGAGCCATTAAAGAGGTTCCATTCTCTAACGGTTAGCACTCTGGACTTTGAACTTACTTGTTCCTTCCATAAATTACTGATAAAGTCTGCTGTATCTGTCTTTAAAAGGGCCAGCTCACCATTCCCAGAATCCTTTGTGCCAAGTAGTGAGTGTGCTGTTTTTGATGTATAGCTCTTTTTTTTTTTAACCTGCAAAAATCCACAATTAGAGGCCATTAAATCGTAAAATGAAATTTAAAAAAAAAAATTAAACCATTTTCGTTTTATTCCATTGTAACTGATCTGAACCAGCCTTGGCGGTTATAGAAAGCACGTTACATTGCAGGCATCTAGCAGATGCAGTTAGGTGCCTTGCTCAGGGGCACTTTAGCCATTCCTACTGGTCCAGGGAATCAAATGCAACCTTTCAGTCCCAAAGCCGTTTCTCTAACTACTAGGCCATGGCTAATATAAGATGAGGCTTAGAGCTTCCATGTAGATGAATAAGTTCATGATGGGTTACCTGCTGCACGAAGCGCTAGCAGGTAACAATGACCTGCTTTCAACACAAAAACAACAAATGGGATCCTGGATTGGTGAGCCGGCCCCTTTAACTGATCTTCACCTTTCTAAGGTGTGCATCACTGCATTGACCTGTGTTTTATTTCCCCTGTTAGTAGTCTAAACAATATTAAAACATTATTGGGAAAACATTGTCTCTTCTGTAAGAGTACTTGACTATGGAGTTCCTTAATGCACCCCTTCACAGCCAACACATGGAAACGCAATCGATGTCCATTCCATCAAAACCTTTAATGTAAAACAATATTGCTGACTTAATGGTGATTTGCAGGTAAAAAGTGATCGTCCCGACTCATAAGCTCTTTTTAAGCTGGCTGGCTAACAGTGTCAGGACGATGCCATATGAAGCTCCTACCTGGTTCTCGTGCCAGAACTGAGTGGTCATGTGACTGCACTAGTTGTGTCAATCTCTTCTCAGGAGAGAAAGACTCCTTTGTACTGATTTAAATGTGCTGCAGCAGGAGGAGCCTGCAGCAACCCCCATCACCCTCGATACAGACCCGACCATCTGCTATCTGACCCAGAATCCATGATCAATCATACAAAGCTGATGTGAAAGTGCACAACTCCCTCCCGTCATCCATTCAGGGGAAGCTGAGCTGAATGATTAGTGCACCTGCGTACTGAATGCATCCCTACATGGAAGAATGAAACATTGGCATGGCCGCACATGCACATAATTACATTAAAATACTGTTTTTAAATAACATGTAGCTGTTAAGCTGTTTTTGATGCAAATACAATAACGACAGCTTAGGTTTTAACGCCCCGATTCTGCGGTAAGCTTTACGACTGCACTTATAATAAAAAGCAGACTTCAGAAACAAACAATTGTGTTGAGCATCTTTCAAAGTGAATGCTGCTTTAAACCAGTTCCTCTTCACCATATGACTCCAGAGGCAGAACCAAATGTTTGCCTTTTAATCAGAATCACTGCAAAATAACAAGCATGCAGGGTTTTTTTTGTGTGTGTGTGAATAGCAACACCGAGTCACTATGTATAAAAGCACCTTGAAGGATATAAACAATTAAAATGAAATCCTAAAGCTGTAGTCTTTCCCCAGATACACGTCTTATAGACTGGTACCAAAATCCAGAATTGTGACACCCAAAGGCATCTAGAGGTCATTGAACTTTGGGTCTGTAAACGTCTCAGCTGAACCCAGTTTCTCAGGAATGAAATTTACTAAAATGATTAATGAAGTTAGCAAATGGCCTTGTTTGTTAAATGCTTGGGTGCTGAATTCATTTTTCATTTGTAAAACGACATATGACCTCTCATAACCTCAAGGTCATTAAACTTGGCCTATGGAGCACTTGCATGCGACGTCACAGCCGATCCAGATTGTGACAGACGCCATCTTGTCGGTCAAACGCCATATTCCGCCTTCTACTTCTGGTTCTACTTTTACTTCTACCTTTTCTTCTGGAAAACCCTACTATATACAATTCTACTACAACAGCTGCGGCTACAAGCTCTCCCTACCTGTGCACGTTTTTTGTGTGTTTTGTGTGTATTTTTGTGTGTTGTTCGTCTGTACCGGACTTCAATATCCACTACAACCGTATGGACTTACTGGACGTTGGTTTCCAGCAGAAAATGCCGGTTTGTAGCGATTTCCATCGCATGCACAACATTCCGGACGAAAAAAAAAAACATTCTGGACAAGATAGCGAGACCAGCGGGGTCTCCGTGGATTGTTATCGGAAGCAAAGCGAAGGAGGCAGCGCCGGGAGCTGAAGCAAAAGCGAGGCTGCAGAGCCGGCCTGTTGACTAAGCTCAGAAAACAGCTACTCAAATCTCCACTGCCAAGCCTCTACCTCTCCAACGCCAGATCCATGGTAAACAAGACGGACAAACTGGAATTACCTTATTCTATTCTATAATCGGCTGGTCAGTGCTATACTCAATACTTAAGTGACTTACCCATCCAATGAGGATTCTTGTTTACAAGATGCCACATCTGAGTCGCTGACAAATCCTGAATTTCTGTAAAGAAAACTGTCCAGAGATTTATAAGCACGCAGTGCTTCACCACTGAACAGCGAGGGAAAGTTAATGAGGTAATTATACACGTCCGGGTATTCCGCTGGCAGTTCAAAATCCGGTCGTGAAAACTCCGTCCGGTAAGCCATAAGGGTCACAAATCTTTAGATCGTTTATTTTAGACATATATCTAGTTATCTGTTCATTAGAAAAATGAGCCGTGTAGTCCGTCGGTTGAAATGGACCCATTCTGCACACGAGTGCAGCAGTATTCAGCGGTGTTTTTGACCGACAAGATGGCGGTTGTGTACTTTCCGGTCACGTGACTGCAAGATCTCTATAGGCCTATGCATTTAACGGCATTTTTAAACTAACTTTACTCCCCCAAAAAGAATATGAACAGACAAAAAACAAATAGAAAGGAACAAATACAACATTAAATGCCAGTCCATGTACATGTGACTTACTTTTCACAATGAGAATGCCTCGGCGATCACCTTACATAACATTGGATTACATTTAGCGGTTATTGTTTATACAAAGCTACTGAAAAAAGGACAGATTCAGCAGCATACAAAATGTGGGGGCATACAGGGTATACAGGTTAATCAGGGTTAGTATACATGAGAGTTTTTTTCTTTGTTTGTTTTTTGTTTTGTTTCGTTTTAAACGGGGTAAAGCCTTTACAGAAAACAAACAACAAAGAAAAAAACTCTCATATATCCTAACCCTGATTAACCTGTATACCCTGTATGCCCCCACATTTTGTATGCTGCTGAATCTGTCCTTTTTTCAGTAGCTTTGTATAAACAATAAATAACCGCTAAATGTAATGCAATGTTATGTAAGGTGATCGCCTAGGCATTCTCATTGTGAAAAGTAAGTCACATGTACATGGACTGGCATTTAATGTTGTATTTGTTCCTTTCTATTTGTTTTTTGTCTGTTCATATTCTTTTTGGGGGAGTAAAGTCAGTTTAAAAATGCCGTTAAATGCATAGGCCTATAGGCCAAGTTTAATGACCTCTGATAACCTCAAGGTCATATGTCATTTTACAAATGAAAAATGAATTCAGCACCCAAACATTTAACAAACAAGGCCATTTGCTAACTTCATTAATCATTTTAGTACATTTCATTCCTTAGAAAGCTGAGAAACTGGGTTCAGCTGAGACATTTACAGGCCCAAAGTTCAATGACCTCTAGAAGTCAACAGAGGTCAGATAGAGCTCGGCATATTGCAGATTTGAATTCGGCACACCCAAATTGACAAAATAAGACTGTTTGCCGACTTTGTCTCAAAAATGCCTTTAACTCCTTAAATAAGCACTTTTTTGAATTTTGGTACCAGTCTATTACACATACAACCTCTGGGCCAGTATTCACAGGACTTAACCAGAGTGCTGATCTAAGGCCAGGTCTTCTGTTTGCTTCGTCATATCCGTGTAGTAAAAGCAGAAGCTGTGTGTATATGGCTCCAGTCCCTTCAGCTGAGGCGGAGAGGAATAACAAAATCTCTCAACCAACCTTCCCTATAAACATCACTGCATCGACAAGTTTCAATATGGTACAATATCACAGGGACTTTTCTGATTTGCCACCCCCACATAATACCTTGATACCAGTCAACAAAATATTTGACAACTAGGTTTAATTACTAAACATGAATAAAAAGTTGGTAACAGTTAATACACTATAAAAGCATTAAATTTGGCAGAGAATGCCATCTGAATACCATTTGAAGAGCGACAGCCTATGCACTGATTTACATTCATAACAAAAAAAAACACAAAATCCGGTTTTTTTCTTTCTAGAAACCTATTAAAAAAGTCTAAAAAGATGAATACACAGAGCAAAATCACAAGGGCTTGTAGTTTACATGATTGTTGCCCCTTTCCCCAACCCAGGTCAGAGTCTCCTGAGCCTATGGTCCTGTTGTTATGCCCTCTTGTGGCAGGAGTATGAGCATCCGCAACACTCAAAGACTGGTGGTTCAGAAGAGACAGTTCATGCACTTCACTGCTCTGCTACCGTAGTCGATACATTCTGGTCCGATGCACTCGCAGCACGCGTTGTGAAACCAGCGGTACTTCGAGCCTCCCATTGACTCGCAGTACTGCTTACACTGACGAATCGAAACGCAGTCGTCAAAGTACACGACTGTGCACATGTTTTCTAGAGGGATGGAGAGTAAGATTATGAGAAGGAGGAACGCTTACATGGTGAGCAGCTCATGTGCCCATTCTACACTTTTTAATAAAATGTAGTTGCATTCATTCAGTTTCAGGAAAAATTTGCATAAAATGAGAAAATCACACTAGCGCACGTTTATCTGCACTGCCTGTTCAATCGTTAGATGGGAGTTATTTTTCGAAACCCTTGTCATAAGCTGTAATTTAATTTCCTCCTGAACATCAACACTGCCTCTCTGCTGGTAGTCGGACAGCAAAGCAGGGGTTGCAAGTTCACTGCAAAGAGATTTGCTTCACAATAAATTAAAATCAGTAAAGCAGCATGTTCCCAGAGCTACCGGAGCATATAAACATGAGGCACTGATTTAAGACGACATCTCACGCAATCTTATTTAAAGGAACAATTGAGATATTTTAAAGGACATCCGCTACCTGTGAGACAAACTGCAACCCCCCCCCCCAACACTACATGTGCTTCATGAGCTGTGAATTTTAAGGATTTTTAATGCATGTGTTTTCAGTGAGGGCCAATTTTCAGGCCAGAAAAAAATGTAAAAACAGAGATGGAAATGAAGAAACTGGTAGTACTGCAGTGCAATCAACTTAGGATTATTACAGATTTAGAAATACTCATGCATTATAAATTACACCTTGAATATAAAAAAAAACAACCAAACAAACAATTGGTACAACAAACTTCTCATCTCATCTCATTATCTGTAGCCGCTTTATCCTTCTACAGGGTCACGGGCAAGCTGGAGCCTATCCCAGCTGACTACGGGCGAAAGGCGGGGTACACCCTGGACAAGTCGCCAGGTCATCACAGGGCTGACACATAGACACAGACAACCATTCACACTCACATTCACACCTACGCTCAATTTAGAGTCACCAGTTAACCTAACCTGTTAACCTTCCACACGGACACGGGGAGAACATGCAAACTCCGCACAGAAAAGCCCTCGCCGGCCACGGGGCTCGAACCCGGACCTTCTTGCTGTGAGACGACAGCGCTAACCACTACACCACCATGCAGAGGCGGACCAATTCGCCTCAAATGGCTTGATTTCAACTGAATTTTTCTGGTATTGCGCAAGGTAAAAAAATTGCACAAAATGCAAAAAAAGTGACAGATATTTGACCAAAGTTTAATATAAAATAGGAGAATTGCATTGATCTTGCTCCTGAATTCACCTGTGATATGCACTATGGGGCAGCACAGTGGTGTAGTGGTTAGCACGGTCGCCTCACAGCAAGAAGGTTCTGGGTTCGAACCCAGCAGCCAGCGGGGGCCTTTCTGTGTGGAGTTTGCATGTTCTCGCCGTGTCTGCATGGGTTTCCCCCACAATCCAAAGGCGTGCGGTTAGGTTAATATGGGACGGCCTTGGGCTGAGGTGCCCTTGAGCGAGGCACCTAACTCCCAACTGCTCCCCCAGCGCTGTTAGCATGGCTGTTCACTGCTCTGGGTATGTGTGTGCGCGCGCACATTGCTCACGCGTGTGCATGTGTGTGTTCACTGCTTCAGATGGGTTAAATGCAGAGAGGAAATTTCACAAGTGTGTGATGAATAAAGTTGTGCTTTCTTTCTGTCTTTATTTAAAGGTCTGGCGACAGCGCTAACCACTACACCACCGTGCTGCCCCACAAACTTGTTATTCTGGATAAAATAATTTTTTTTTTTTACTGAGACAAGTGTATTTGGGGGGCGGCACGGTGGTGTAGTGGTTAGCGCTGTCGCCTCACAGCAAGAAGGTCCTGGGTTCGAGCCCCGGGGCCGGCGAGGGCCTTTCTGTGTGGAGTTTGCATGTTCTCCCCGTGTCCGCGTGGGTTTCCTCCGGGTGCTCTGGTTTCCCCCACAGTCCAAAGACATGCAGGTTAGGTTAACTGGTGACTCTAAATTGACCGTAGGTGTGAATGTGAGTGTGAATGGTTGTCTGTGTCTATGTGTCAGCCCTGTGATGACCTGGCGACTTGTCCAGGGTGTACCCCGCCTTTCGCCCGTAGTCAGCTGGGATAGGCTCCAGCTTGCCTGCGACCCTGTAGAAGGATAAAGCGGCTAGAGATAATGAGATGAGATGAGAGAAGTGTATTTGGTCAGTGTTGTAATACGTCACTATCAGTTTATGCAGAATAGTCTGTGTGTGGGGGTTACTGGATAACCGATTTATCACATTTAATGGTAGTACCATGCCTTACCTTGAGTGTTCTCATAACTAGAATGAATGCTGTTGCCAGGCAATGAAACATTCTGATGCTGATCTTCCATGTTCTCCAAGAAGGAGACCAGGCTTTCATGGTAAGACAGTTCCTCTGCTACCGGAAAGGAGACCACCATCATGTTGATGGGGGCTTCCCCCTCGGTGAGTGCTCTGAACAGGGAGGGAATGGGCCTGTACAGATCCTCCACCGTGCTCTTCGAGGTGGCTGGTGTGTCACTGTAGTTCCTTGGGTTGCACATGCCTGAAAGGAAGTTCGATAAAATAAACACAGCTGTTATCAAAACACAGACTCTTAAACAGGAAAACAGAAGACTACGAACAGCATTCAGGAAATATTCGAGCTGTAAATATCAGGTCAGGTTACAGCACTCATTTCATATCTACAGGAAGGACACGGTATATTGTGCATCTATCAAGTTCACTAAAACACAGAGAGAACGGGGTACTGGACAAGTTAAAGAAGTCCAAGGAATCCAAGTCTTCGATTTGTTGTAAACTTCATTTCCACAGTTACATGGACTATAACTGAAATGCTTAAACTCACCCACACAGTCACAGCACTCCTCCCACAGTGTGCCCAGACACAGCATACACTCCTTACAGCATGAACAGTTTCCATCTGATGGCCTGCACTGGCACAGTTCCTGAAAAACAAACACAGCTGCTAGTAAACATTATAAAAACATACCACCAAAAAAACCCTATACCACACAGACGAGTGAAATAAAAAAAAAAAGTCAATCAAAAGGCATATCAAACCTCCATTTAATTACAATCTATACGCAGGGATCACGAACAAAAAAAACATTTCACAAGTCTCATTTTAATTTAAATGAAAATACAATACATACACAAATACTTTTTTTTTTTTCAATCCTGAGTACAAATGTAGCCATTTTTCCTTGTGAAATGCACGTCTCCCAGTATAATCTTGGTTATTTTTACTAGCGAAACAAATGCCTCTGATGGAGTATATGCCCATGTTGTGGTTTTCTGTAGCGCACTGCGAAACCTCAGGCTGCCAAAACAGCAGGAGAGGCTGAGAGCGGAGATCACATTCCAGATGTGCTAAAAGCAGCCCAACCTTTACAGCCTTATGATCCAGGTCCTGCATTGCCTGTGATATTCTTCATACAGAGACGATACAGCTATTCCACATCTAAAACAATTTTGCCTGCACAGATTCTTCACCTGCACAGACGTTAATAGATTTCAAAAGCGAAGAAAGGAAACGGCTCCCTTCTTGAAGATCTGTGCTTGGAGCAAGCCGCCAAGATGTCGTTTGACACCTTAAGTTTTTACTCTCGAACAATTAATGGAAATATACCATACCAAGTAACTATGGAAGTAAAATGGTTTTTTTTTTGTAAGACACATTGGAGGCTTATCTTTTCCCCTAGCCTACAGTGAAGACTATTTAGTCTGATCAACCACAACACTAAAACCACAAACAAGTAAACTGAATATTCATTTCCCCATGAGCATCATGTACACGTTGCAGCAGCAAGACATGAGTAAGAAAGAATAGAATGTGTGAAAGGGTAAATAAATATAACATGAATAGAAAAAGAATGGCATCACCATGATGTGCAGTAAACATAGTACCGGTCAAAAGTTGACACACCTAACTATTTTTTCCCCCTTTATTAAATAATCATGTCTTAAAGTACTGATGGATGTCATTTCTCTCTACTTAGTTGAGCGGTTCTTGACATAATATGGATTACAGGCGGCACAGTGGTGTAGTGGTTAGCACTGTCGCCTCACAGCAAGAAGATTCTGGGTTCGAGCCCAGCGGCCGACAAGGGCCTTCCTGTGCGGAGTTTGTATGTTCTCCGAGGGTTTCCTCCGGGTGCTCCGGTTTCCCCCACAGTCCAAAAGAAAATGCAGATCAAGTACAATGGGGCCACTGTAATTGGCGCAAGCTGTAGTGGTTTCCCAGCCATAAACGTACAGTGGCGCTTGAAAGTTTGTGAACCCTTTAGAATTTTCTATATTTCTGCATAAATATGACCTAAAATATCATCAGATTTTCACACAAGTCCTAAAAGTAGATAAAGAGAACCCAGTTAAACAAATGAGACAAAAATATTATACTTGGTCATTTATTTATTGAGAAAAATGATCCAATATTACATATCTGTGAGTGGCAAAAGTATGTGATCCTCTAGGATTAGCAGTTAATTTGAAGGTGAAATTAGAGTCAGGTGTTTTCAATCAACGGAATGACAATCAGGTGTGAGTGGGCACCCTGTTTTATTTAAAGAACAGGGATCTATCAAAGTCTGATCTTCACAACACATGTTTGTGGAAGTGTATCATGGCACGAACAAAAGAGATTTCTGAGGATCTCAGAAAAAGCGTTGTTGATGCTCATCAGGCTGGAAAAGGTTACAAAACCATCTCTAAAGAGTTTGGACTCCACCAATCCACAATCAGACAGATTGTGTACAAATGGAGGAAATTCAAGACCATTGTTGCCCTCCCCAGGAGTGGTCGACCAACAAAGATCACTCCAAGAGCAAGGCGTGCAATAGTTGGTGAGGTCACAAAGGACCACAGGGTAACTTCTAAGCAACTGAAGGCCTCTCTCACATTGGCTAATGTTAATGTTCATGAGTCCACCATCAGGAGAACACTGAACAACAATGGTGTGCATGGCAGGGTTGCAAGGACAAAGCCACTGCTCTCCAAAAAGAACATTGCTGCTCATCTGGTTTGCTAAAGATCACATGGACAAGCCAGAAGGCTATTGGAAAAATGTTCTGTGGATGGATGAGACCAAACTAGAACATTTTGGTTTAAATGAGAAGCATTATGTTTGGAGAAAGGAAAACACTGCATTCCAGCATAAGAACCTTATCCCATCTGTGAAACATGGTGGTGAGAGTATCATGGTTTGGGCCTGTTTTGCTGCATCTGGGCCAGGACGGCTTGCCATCATTGATGGAGCAATGAATTCTGAATTATACCAGCGAATTCTAAAGGAAAATGTCAGGACATCTGTCCATGAACTGAATCTCAAGAGAAGGTGGGTCATGCAGCAAGAACAACAATGGTGTGCATGGCAGGGTTGCAAGGAGTCACCAGTTAACCTAACCTGCATGCCTTTGGACTGTGGGGGAATGGATTTTTTTTTTTTTTGCCAAACTTAATTTTTTGTTAGTGCTATTGACTGTATTTTTACTATTTCATTAACCCTAAGCACACAAGTCGTTCTACCAAAAATGGTTAAAGAAGAATAAAGTTAATGTTTTGGAATGGCCAAGTCAAAGTCCTGACCTTAATCCAATGGAAGTGTTGTGGAAGGTCCTGAAGCGAGCAGTTCATGTGAGGAAACCCACCAACATCCCAGAGTTGAAGCTGTTCTGTATGGAGGAACGGGCTAAAATTCCTTCAAGCCGGTGTGCAGGACTGATCAACAGTTACCGCAAACGTTTAGTTGCAGTTATTGCTGCACAAGGGGGTCACACCAGATACTGAAAGCAAAGGTTCACATACTTTTGTCACTCACAGATATGTAATATTGGATCATTTTCCTCAATAAATAAATGACCAAGTATAATATTTTTGTCTCATTTGTTTAACTGGGTTCTCTGCATCTACTTTTAGGCCTTGTGTGAAAATCTGATAATGTTTTAGCTCATATTTATGCAGAAATATAGAAAATTCTAAAGGGTTCACAAACTTTCAAGCACCACTGTATGTACATACAATATATATCTCGCTATGGCAAAGCTAATACAATTTAACTGTAGAATGGGGCTATTGACTGTATTTTTACTATTTCATCTCAAACGCATTAAGGCGGTAAGAAATTGCACTAATTACCTTTTGACGAGGCACCTATTAATTGAAAAGCAGTCCAGGTGACTACCTCATGAAGCTGGTTAAGATCAAGGCTTTGAACCGGTTCAAGGAACGAAAACGAAAACCAGGAACTTTTTCTATTTCACATGGAACAGAAACGAAACCAGAAACTTTATTATTTTTTATGTTCCGGAACAGAAACACTTTTTAAAAATAATGGTAACCGGTTAATACCGGTTTTTATTTCGTTCCTCAAAGTTTCCGTAGCCTACAAATAAAAAATGTCATTCTTCTCCTGCGCAAGTTTCTATGACCCACTGGGGTTCACTTCCTGCGTGACGTTCGCTGACTGAATGGAGAGAGTGGACTACTATCACGTCTCCACATCTTAAATAAGAGGTAAATATTGCAGTCTATCGTTATTCAAAAACGTCAATTTCAAACACGATATCAATATATTTGTCCACGTTAATGAGAGGCTCGCGAACATTAAATGACGTTAACCTCTGTTAGCCTATCAATGCATAGGGCCTGACTAGCCTTTGGTAACACACTAAATGAATTATCTTTCATTTTTGGCACTTTTTCTGTTTGTGTAGATGGGAAGACATACTGAGAATCCAAATCGCCAACATTTGAAATAATAATTGTTTTGAATTATTTCTTGTCTTATTTAATGAAGGTTGTAATAGAATTAGCCTACATTTGGCTTAAGCTGGATGAGACAGAGACATAATTTTATAGCTATTTGTTAAACAACTGACAGGGAACGTAATTAACCGTTCCGGGAACGAAATTTCTTTGTTCTACCCGGTTCGGGAATGTCTATTTAATGGTGGAACCCCAAACCGGAAACGTTAAAATTCCATTTCTGTTCAGAACGAACCAATAGGAAAAAAATTCTGGTTCAAAGCCCTGGTTAAGATAATGCCAATAGTGTGTAAAAGTCATCAAGGTAAACGCTGACTACTTTGAAGAAATGAAGAAGTGTGTTCCAAAAGCCACACACACCCCACCACCACAAATATGGAATTATGTTCCATATGTTATTTCATAGTTTTGATGTCTTCAGTATTATTCTACAATGTAGAAAATGGTCAAAATACAGAAAAACCTATGAATGAGTAAGTGTGCGTGTAAACTTTTAACTGCTACTGTATGTACCAGAAAACGTGCAGAATTATAGACATGCTGGTGCAGGATATCCGAAGATTGCACATATCCAAGGAATGACAGCAGTATGAAATATGTTGCAAGACAGTAATATCAGGAAGAATATAAACAAGAGTGCTCCAAGAGCACAATATCCCCTGCTGGGAACTATGCCATAACTCTGGTAAAACGCGACTGAATTGAACAAAATTGCAACATGCGTATTACCAACATATACCAAAGAATCCTGCCAAGTTTTGTGAAATTCCTCCAAAAATCGTGAGAGAAGTTGATTTCACAAGGCGAGTACCCTTCCTGGGACGGACGGATATCGCCACGACATGATCCCCCTTTGGGCCTTTCAGCTAGCGGGGGATAACAAAAAGCACTTGAGCATTATACACCAGGTTATGGGGCTAATAGTGTAATTACTGTATTAGAATTGCTATGATATCAATTTCTGGAAGGCTGACATTGTTGCTCCAAAACAAGTCAGATGATATTATGCACTTTCTTTAGATTATAATACACCTCAGTTTGGAAATCAAAGGAATAGAAAATGCAAAGTAAATACATGCAGGGGTTGGTAGCTTGTAATATTGAGAGCTAGTAAGAAAAGTTTCAGGCATGTTTGACCATTTATAAGAGAGTTGAGCGTTTTGTATCGCTGCTGTAATGCCACCAGAAGGCTGCCGTGTTGCCTGTTGGAAGGGCGATGCGTGGCGTCATTTGGGCGCAAGACTGAGTGTATACTTCAGTACTGAAGGGGCAAAGCGAAAGGTCTACTAAAGTGACAATGCCGGGGTTTTTTCACTACACATCTGAAATAGTGTATTAATGAGCTGCAGCCCTGACTTATGGACAAACCTGAACTCTCTACCTGTAAAACAAGGCTGAAACGATGCGTAATACTACTTGTTAGCATGCTCTCGACTCCTTCATGAAAAACTTCATCAAGACGTCCCCAGGCTAGCCTACCGTAATTACTGTAGTAGGCAGGCCAACCCTTGCGGCAACGCAGAAGGAGGATAAACAAACACTGCATGACTATACAGGATTCATGTGAACATTACAGCAGGATGCACTTGTACAGAAAAAGGCGGAAATATTGCCAGAAACACCCGAGCTGCTGGTATGGTGTGGATTTATTTGGTAAAATTCATACATGGAAAAAAGATACAGTATAAAAGCACCGAGGACAAAGTATAAAATACACTTATTTCCAATGTGGTCCTCTTGATGACAGCAGGAAACAATAATAAATTGACAAAGTTGTATAAACAATGATGAAAGTCATGAACAAAAATATATACCATCACAGAGTACAACTAGATTACAGAAATGGCACCAAAATTATTAAAAATGACTTATACACACACACACACACACACACACACACACACACACACACAATAAAACTGGGTTTGGAATTTACTCCATAAAAACGGTTTCATCCGTTTCTTAAAATGATCACGTGTTTGACGAGATTGCAGTGATCGAGGTCGGCTATTCCACAAACAAATTCCTGTATACCTAAAAGAACTCCGAATGGGTTCCGTAAAGTGTGACGTCACTTACAATACACGGCCGTGTTCGACAAAACGGACCATAGCGCCAGCGACATTTCTTCACTGATTTCCTCGAGTATTTCGGACAATGACACGAATAACGATGATCATGATGAGCAAGCATTACCATATCAATTAGTTACACACAAGTGAACAATATTTATAGAGTTGTTTTAGTTAGTCATTACCGAGGCTTTTCTGACAACACTGAATCAAAGCAAGACACCCAACAAACATCAAGCTGCTTAGCTGCATCAGGAATTATTACGTTTATGCCCAAAGGAACTCAAAATAATGTATCACGCTTAATAAAAACTTAGGGAAGCCATAAAAAAAAAAAAAAAAAGTGTTGTCGTACCCTTTGAACTTCTCTTCTGCGGACTATCGATCGTGTTGCCTCGTTTGTCTTGTCTGCTTTTTGGCCGAAGATTGTGGGAACCGTATTTGGATTCAGCGCTGGCTTGTACAGTATTCCTAATGCCGGTGCATCAGAGTTGTTTGAGCGAAACAATTTTCTTCAAAATGTTCCGAGCACATGAGCTGCGTAAAGCAGTGTTCGTTTACCCTCTGTCTACGTTGCCACAGGGGTTAGACTGTCTACTACGGTAATTATGGTAGGCTAGCCTGGTGACGTCTTGAAGTTTTTCATGAATGAGTTGAGAGCATGCCAAGCGTGCTAATGCTGCCAGGAACGTGTAAAAACTCGTGCACTTGCCTCTTTAACATATTTAGGCAAGTCCGATTGTATGCAGATCTGTTTGTAGGTTGTCTAGCAAGGTTACAGTTAGGCCTGTCACGATGATCAATTTTGTTGGACGATATATTGCCTCGGAAATTATTGCGATAAAACGATATTATTGTTGACGTCTTTTCAAGACAATTTTATGCAACTAGTAAAATAATCATGATCATGCAAATACACCCTTTCTAAGAACAGTAAACTTTTTAATTAAGTCAACTTATTCAATTCAACAGTGGAACATAAATATATAAATAAATAACCTAAAGAAATAAAACGAACAAAACCACTCGCAACAAAAACAATAAATAAAATACAATCTATGGCTCTTAAAAATTGCACTTAAGTAAATATTAACTTGGCACAGGGTAATAAAAAGACGGTCTTTTCTTCACAGGCAACATTCTGCCAATCCAGTTTCTCAAAGATTAGTACCCAGATAAACAAAAAGTGCAAAGTAACAACGTATTGCCAGCTGTCATTTGGATAAAAGTAACAATTAGAACGAAATAACATGTAGGCAAGGGCGTAGGTTTGGTATTAACATTGGTGGGGACATAAACCCAATGCCAACCCCCAGTGGTGCCAACTTCAGGTCAACATTAGAGGGTCACAATATTTTGCTCCGTTGTGTTCCACCAAAAGAGATTCATCATCTCTCCAAACTCCAGACTTTTTAAATTTGAAGTTCAGAACTGTAGTAATTCATTATTATTATTATTATTATTATTATTATTATTAATAAATTCATTTAATTAATTGCAAATCTTGCATGTGATGATTAACTCATTCGACCAATTTGCAAATGT
Organism: Neoarius graeffei; assembly: GCF_027579695.1. Classification (NCBI taxonomy): domain Eukaryota; kingdom Metazoa; phylum Chordata; class Actinopteri; order Siluriformes; family Ariidae; genus Neoarius; species Neoarius graeffei. Next base: position 74,686,357 of record NC_083573.1, on the reverse strand, counting down.
GTTTTACAAGCGAATAACGCATTGACTGTCGGGAGGGTGTATGTTCCTTTCCCTCATAAATGGAAGTAAAACATCCGGAGCCTTAAACACTGCGTTCCATGAGGCTGTCAGGGGGAGTCGGCTCTCTTCTGTGGGATCTTTAACTAGTTTTAGAATGCTAGTTTAAGCTGATATGTGATTGATCTAACGGTAAAACAGGACGAGGGCTCGAGAACTTTGACACATTGAAAGATTACAATTTTACTTGGCAACAGAATGCATCTGAATTCTGATTGGTTGTTATATTATTGCCCTTTTGTTGTCTTCTTGAGCCCAGAGCGGAGAGGGGAGGGAGTGACCGGGTTCTACAGAGAAAAGTTTTTAGCCTACAGCTTTCAAATGAAGCCCCTCGAAAACCAATCAGTTCAGCGGATGCGTGTACTCGGTATGTGACGTTTTCAAGAGCGGCGGGAGTAACCAAACATTTCTGATCAAGAAGGCGGAGGCTGTTATGCTCATTACGTGAAAATGTTTTATTTGATTAAAAGGTGTCTGGGCCACGAACAATGTCCACATCACCATCAGGTTGTTGTTTAGATGCGTCATGTTACATGAACTCGGTCAGGGCTCTGCAGGTCTTAACTGAAGCGCTTCAGATTCAGGGTTAGCGGGCTGCTAAAGTTTGCAGGCGCTTCACAAGCAAGACTCGGAGCAATATTAGCCAACATTAGCACAATTTGATACGATTTAATAATGTCTTTGTGACCTTAATGAACACCAGTTGTTGTATCAAGTCGGATTGTTATTTACGTGCCACACAAACTTAGAAAACAGTCATATTCACATGTCATTTTTACACACTGAACACGAACTGTTGTTAACTGATTAATTTTACGAGCTAATCATGTTACATTGCTCAAGGACAGTTTGCTAGCTAGCAGCCAGTCACTGCACTGCAACCGCACTTGCTAATTGACATGGTCGCCAAACCTGCTTGCTGTTTTCGCGACCACAGCCCCCCAGAGCGAATATTCATGAGCGAATTGTGCGTGGTGTTTCGCCTAGTGGAAATCTACAGTAACCATTTGTGTACCGCGCACGGAGCGTGATTTTTTTTTTCTTCAATCAGAAATATTGGTAGGGACATATCAGCTGTCGTTTGATATTGGTAGGGACACGTCCATACCCAATTCTACACCTATGGTCTGTACAACAGAGCAACGTGTCGTTGTCTTTTCCCCATTCAGTGGATACCCTGTTGAATAACTGTTGCATGCTGGGAGGCCGCGTGAGACGACAGAAAACAGCGCGATGTTTTATTCAGTCAGCAGGTCAAGCTAATACTCTGGCAACTTCCCTATGTAGATGTACAGCGCGTAAATGCCAAAATTGTGGTTAAAAAAAAAAATTACCGAGTTCATTTTCATTTACTGTACAATAAGTCGGTGTATCGAATATCGCGACAGGCCTAGTTACAGTCCGCAGAATGAGGCTGTCACGGCAGCACTACTTATACCAGGGATATAAATATGAAAAGTTGCCTCCCTCCATTCAGTCACATAGGAGTAGTTCAGCTGTTCACTATTCCCTCGCTGTTTATCAGCAACATCAGTATCATCTTTCCCCCTCCACTTTTTTTTGTTAGAGAAATGGAATTTTTTTTTCCATAGAAACTTTTAATGAAATAGTCTCCAGCCAGGGGCAGCTTCAAGTCTTACGCAGAGCTTCCGTGTCTTGCGCCCAAATGATGTCAGAGCATTGCCGGAAACGATCGGGGGGGGATTTTGTCTGATTGGTTAAAATATTTTCAACGGTGGCCTCCATGAAATCATCCATTCTGCATAGAAACTGACTTTTGGAGATGGCTGTCTTAATTGTGCGAGCTCCTTATTTTCAATTATTCGCATGAATCTGTAGTTTATATCGTAATCTATCTTCATAACTGTATTTTAAAAATGGGTTGATTTTCTTTTAACTCTTTCTAAAAGGTTTGTGAATTTTTGTTTCAATATGTTGTGAACAGTCGACTATATTGCTCCAAATTAACTTGTGACTTAATGTGGACACTTTCACAATCTTTGTTTTGTGGTTACTCAGTCAAAATAAGAGCAGGTGTAACCCTTGAGGGTTTTTTGTTTTGCTTATCATAGTATTCTCTTCCTTTTCTCTGTAATGTGGGCACGCACAATACATATTTGCTCACATTTATATTCTTGTCTTATGACTATGCTTTCCCATTGCATACGTCTGTCTGCCTCTTTAAAAATTGCAATTCAGTTTCTATCCAGAAGGGTTGATGTTGCCTCTCTCTGCTCAGAATCTACTTGCTGTTTTTTTGTTTTTTTTTTAAATAGGAGCTTCTGTTTTGGGCGGCACGGTGGTGTAGTGGTTAGCGCTGTTGCCTCACAGCAAGAAGGTCCTGGGTTTGAGCCCCGTGGTCGGCGAGGGCCTTTCTGTGCGGAGTTTGCATGTTCTCCCCGTGTCCGCGTGGGTTTCCTCCGGGTGCTCCGGTTTCCCCCACAGTCCAAAGACATGCAGGTTAGGTTAACTGGTGACTCTAAATTGGCCGTAGGTGTGATTATGAGTGTGAATGGTTGTCTGTGTCTATGTGTCAGCTCTGTGATGACCTGGTGACTTGTCCAGGGTGTACCCCGCCTTTCACCCGTAGTCAGCTGGGATAGGCTCCAGCTTGCCTGCAACCCTGTAGAACAGGATGAAGCGGCTACAGATAATGGATGGTAGCAGTGGCAAGGAAAAACTCCAAGATTACATGAAGAAAATGGGAGAGGGGGAAAAAAACAAAAACAAAAGGGAACCCATCCTCATCTGGGCGACACCAGATAGCGCGAATATAAATAATGTGATTCTGTAATAAAAGTCAGAAAGTGTGTCCGAGCTCACTACTGCTCTTGTGGCTAAATGGGCCCATCTCCAGAACCACACTCTAAAATCTAGTGGAAAGCCTCCCCAGAAGAATGGGAGTTTATTATTACAGCAAAGGAAGGGGCACATGGGTGTGATCGTCAGGTGTCACGTGTCCACAAACATTTGTCCATACAGTCTTCTTTTGGCTGCTCCCGATTAGGGGTCGCCACAGCGGATCTTTCATCTCCGTTGCTCCCCGTCTTCCGCATCCTTCTCTACCACACCTGCCACTTTCATGTCCTCTCTCAACCACATCCATGTATCTCCTCTTTGGCCTTCCTCGTTTTCGTGTGCCTGGCAGCTCCATCCTCAACGTTCTTCTTCCAACATGCTCTGCATCTCTTCTCAGGATGTGCCCCTACCATCTCAGTCTCATCTCTCTCTTTTTTTTTTTTAAGATATTTTTTGGGGCTTTTTGCACCTTTATTGGACAGGACAGTGTAGAGACAGGAAATGAGCGGGAGAGAGAGAGACAGGGAGGGATCGGGAAATGACCTCGGGCCGGAATCGAACCCGGGTTCCCGGATTTATGGTATGGCGCCTTATCCACCTGAGCCACGACGCCCCCAGTCTCATCTCTCTTAGCTTAATTCCCAAGCTCTCCACATGTGCTCGTTCCTTATCCTGTCCAACCTTGTCACTCCCATCGCAAACCTTAACATCCTCAACTCCACCTCCTGTCTCTTCCTTACGGGTACGGTCTCCAATCCATACATCATAGCTGGTCTCAGATATGGTGCCCAAGAGACAGTAATGAGACCAGCTATGATGACAGCTAGTGAGACCATGGGAAAAAAAAAAACATTTGTCCATACAGTGTACTATCTAATGCCGCTTTTCCACTACAAACGCGGCTGAGCCGTGCCGTGCTGAGTCGAGCTGAGTCGAGCTGAGCGGGGCTGTTGGAGTTGCATTTCAACTACAACCGCGCTGAACCGTGCTGGCTGGAAGTGGGTGGACACATTGGGTGGAGTTAGCGAAAGTGGGTGGACGTCACGTGATGTCGTTAAGCAGCGCAAACAGTGACATCAGTGACAGTGGCGGAACAAGTCAGAGCCGGGCCGGGGGCGGGGCAAATGACCGGGCCCTTTATTAAAGCTTATCATAACATCATTTTAGGCTACAAAATGTCCGCAACTGCGGTGTTTACCAATTTCAACACTACCGGGTGCAACTATGTTATTTAGTACATCAAGTCCTTCAAACGAACATGTAACTCAGAAACAAAAAACATTAGGATACTGTACATGGCTCATAATAAAACATCAATAGCCTATACTGCGCACATTATTTGTAGGGCATACGAATGAGCGCTCAGAGGTTGCAACGGTGACAGGAAGAGTCAGAAATAAAAGGAGGGCGGTGCAAACCTCACTGAATGCACTGTGTTTACCAATTTCAACACTACGGGGTGCAACTATGTTATTTTGTACATTAAGTCCTTCAAACGAACATGTAACTCAGAAACAAAAAAACATTAGGTGACATACTGTACATGGGTCATAATCAGTGATGGGAATAACGGCGTTAGAATAAACGGCGTTACTAACGGCGTTACTTTTTTTAGTAACGAGTAATCTAACTAATTACTTTTTACATCGTTATAACACCGTTCCCGTTACTTACAATAAAATACTATGCGTTACTTTATTAAAGCTGTTCTCATCTGGCACGCTGCTCGTTCAGCCTCTCTTTACTCTGCTTTAGTGTGGGGCGGGGAGACACGAGACAACGGCACAGTAAGCCAATCAGAGTAGATTTGGACAACATATGTAGGTAGGCCACGCCTACTGCACTACTGCGCACGCTTTCAATCGGAAGACCCAGCGATGGCGAGCGGTCAGCCCAGCACTGCGCTTTCACACTGGAAATACAGCCAGGACTTTTCATTACTTGAAATAAAAGGCAAGAGTGTTTACGTGCAATGCACATTATGTCGAGGAACAAAGCGTTTGTCCTCGTCAGTGGCCAGTAATTAGTAACATAATTTTAATAACTGCAAAAATATATTACATTTGATAGATGTCTTATCTCACATTGTCCCACAAAAATATTAATATAGTGTAGATAATGTTACTAACTGGTTCTGTTAAGTGTCCATTTCAGTCATTAAACACATTTAACATTCACTTTTATTATGATTACACTAATTGAATTTGATTTTTTTTTTTTTTGGGGGGGGGGGGGACAAAATGTAACGGAATAATTACTTTCCCTGGTAATTAGTTACTTTTATGACAAAGTAACTCCGTTACTAACTCAGTTACTTTTTGGGAAAAGTAACTAGTAACTATAACTAATTACTTTTTGAAAGTAACGTGCCCAACACTGGTCATAATAAAACATCAATAGCCTACTGTGCGCATTATTTGAAGGGCATACGACGAGCCTTGCGCTCCGCGAACTCGTCCACGATGCTCTGTATGTCACTGATTCAGTGAGCTTTTAAGCGGTAGTCTCACGACCCAAATAGTAAACAATAAACATGGAGGACATGGAGTCGTTAGTGTTGCTGGTCTTGGTGCTGTGGCTTGTTGTCACCGACAACGCGGACAGATACTGGCAAGAGCGTATAGATGAGGCGAGGCGCATAAGGCTTCAGAAATTCTCGTAATTCGTAATTATTCTTCTTCCGGGTTTGCGGTGTTTACAGATCCCAGCGCGCTCGCGGGGCGTGTGTGGGCATGTGAGGACACTCCTCCTCACCAATCAGTGCACAGGGGAGTGTCTGCTCACGCCCCCAACCTCACTCAGCACGGCTTGGCTCGCTTCAGCCCCACTCCAAAACGGTGCGAGTTTTAGGGGCTAAGCAGGGCTGAAACGAGCTGAGTCGTGCTGGTTTTTGGTAGTCGAAACGCGAGCCGTGTCGGGCTGAAGTGAGCTGAAGCGAGCTGAAGTGAGCTGAAAAAGGGTAGTGGAAAAGGGCCATAAATTAACGGAGGTATTTAAGAGTTCTGTTACTAATTAAAAGAAAGGCCTCCTTACCTGGATCAGACACTTGCTGACGTCACTGGCACACAAGGCTTTATTGCAGGCAGTAGAAAGGGAAAGTCCGGATAAAAACACAAGCAGGGCCACAAACAGTGCTGTGTGTGTCCAGGTCGACTGCATCCTCACAGGAACCACAAGAAGAATGTGGTCAGTTTCTTGAAGAAACAAAGACAAAAAAAAAAAAGTCTAAACCATCAGGGTACAGGGTACTTTGGAGTTCAGGGTCCACTTCTGAACTCTTTTTATTCTATGGAGTTGTCTGTTGGGGAAGCAGTATCAGAACAGCAGGGAGGAAAAAACTGAACAAACTGATTAGGAAGGCAAGATCTGTCCTAGGCTGTGCACTGGACTCAGTGGATGTAGTGGGGGAGAGGAGGATGTTAGGCAAGTTGTTATCCTTAATGGCGAACACCTCCCATCCACTGCAGGAGACAGTAGCAGCACTGGGCAGCTCCTTCAGTGGCCGGTTCCTCCACCTGCGGTGTGTTAAGGAGAGATCCAGCAGCTCCTTCCTCCCTGCTGTTGCGAGACTGTACAACCGGCACCTCACCAAGCACAGTACCAGACACTCCTCACAATAACGAACAATACTGTCCAGATCACTTCTACATCCATAGAAGCCCCTCTGAACGTATACTGTGTGCACTGACGATCAGCATGAGTACTTTACAGCAAACTGCTGGTTACACATGGTTAAAATGGCTCCTGTGTAAAATACCGACTTACTTGTGCAATACTACCTGGGTAATAATACCTGTGTAATACAACCCCGATTCCAAAAAAGTTGGGACAAAGTACAAATTGTAAATAAAAACGGAATGCAATAATTTACAAGTCTCAAAAACTGATATTGTATTCACAATAGAACATAGACAACATATCAAATGTCGAAAGTGAGACATTTTGAAATTTCATGCCAAATATTGGCTCATTTGAAATTTCATGACAGCAACACATCTCAAAAAAGTTGGGACAGGGGCATTAAGAGACTGGAAAAGTTAAAGGTACAAAAAAGGAACAGCTGGAGGACCAAATTGCAACTCATTAGGTCAATTGGCAATAGGCCATTAACATGACTGGGTATAAAAAGAGCATCTTGGAGTGGCAGCGGCTCTCAGAAGTAAAGATGGGAAGAGGATCACCAATCCCCCTAATTCTGCACTGACAAATAGTGGAGCAATATCAGAAAGGAGTTCAACAGTGTAAAATTGCTAAGAGTTTGAACATATCATCTACAGTGCATAATATCATCAAAAGATTCATAGAATCTGGAAGAATCTCTGTGCGTAAGGGTCAAGGCCGGAAAACCATAATGGGTGCCCGTGATCTTCGGGCCCTTAGATGGCACTGCATCACATACAGGCATGCTTCTGTATTGGAAATCACAAAATGGGCTCAGGAATATTTCCAGAGAACATTATCTGTGAACACAATTCACCGTGCCATCCGCCGTTGCCAGCTAAAACTCTATAGTTCAAAGAAGAAGCCGTATCTAAACATGATCCAGAAGCGCAGACGTCTTCTCTGGGCCAAGGCTCATTTAAAATGGACTGTGGCAAAGTGGAAAACTGTTCTGTGGTCAGACGAATCAAAATTTGAAGTTCTTTATGGAAATCAGGGACGCCGTGTCATTCGGACTAAAGAGGAGAAGGACGACCCAAGTTGTTATCAGCACTCAGTTCAGAAGCCTGCATCTCTGATGGTATGGGGTTGCATTAGTGTGTGTGGCATGGGCAGCTTACACATCTGGAAAGACACCACCAATGCTGAAAGGTATATCCAGGTTCTAGAGCAACATACGCTCCCATCCAGATGACATCTCTTTCAGGGAAGGCCTTGCATTTTCCAACATGACAATGCCAAACCACATACTGCATCAATTACAGCATCATGGCTGCGTAGAAGAAGGGTCCAGGTACTGAACTGGCCAGCCTGCAGTCCAGATCTTTCACCCATAGAAAACATTTGGCACATCATAAAATGGAAGATAGGACAAAAAAGACCTAAGACAGTTGAGCAACTAGAATCCTACATTAGACAAGAATGGGTTAACATTCCTATCCCTAAACTTGAGCAACTTGTCTCCTCAGTCCCCAGACGTTTACAGACTGTTGTAAAGAGAAAAGGGGATGTCTCACAGTGGTAAACATGGCCTTGTCCCAACTTTTTTGAGATGTGTTGTTGTCATGAAATTTAAAATCACCTAATTTTTCTCTTTAAATGATACATTTTCTCAGTTTAAACATTTGATATGTCATCTATGTGCTATTCTGAATAAAATATGGAATTTTGAAACTTCCACATCATTGCATTCCGTTTTTATTTACAATTTGTACTTTGTCCCAACTTTTTTGGAATCGGGGTTGTACTTACACATGCAATACCACCTTTGTAATACACTTATGTTAACTATACATCTGCAAACCTGTTAATTTATGCAAATTTGTTTAAAAAAATTCTCTAAATTTGTAGTTTATTTCTTTTCTCTCATCTCAACTCATTATCTGTAGCCGCTTTATCCTGTTCTACAGGGTCGCAGGCAAGCTGGAGCCTATCCCAGCTGACTACGGGTGAAAGGCGGGGTACACCCTGGACAAGTCGCCAGGTCATCACAGGGCTGACACATAGACACAGACAACCATTCACACTCACATTCACACCTACGGTCAATTTAGAGTCACCAGTTAACCTAACCTGCATGTCTTTGGACTGTGGGGGAAACCGGAGCACCCGGAGGAAACCCATGCGGACACGGGGAGAACATGCAAACTCTACACAGAAAGGCCCTCGCCGGCCACGGGGCTCGAACCCAGAACCTTCTTGCTGTGAGGCAACCGTGCTAACCACTATATATCTCCTTTTTTGTATACTTAGTACTTTTGCACTACTCCTTCATCGCCTTATCTTTTTCTCTTTATATATTTTGCTGCTGTAACAATGTAAATTTCCCCTTGTGGGAGAATAGACTAGAATAGAATGAAATGAAATAAAATCTTGGCGGCACAGTGGTTAGCACTGTCACCTCACAGCAAGAAGGTCCGGGTTCGAGCCCCGGGGCCGGCGAGGGCCTTTCTGTGTGGAGTTTGCATGTTCTCCCCGTGGGTTTCCTCCGGGTGCTCCGGTTTCCCCCACAGTCCAAAGACATGCAGGTTAGGTTAACTGGTGACTCTAAATTGACCGTAGGTGTGAATGTGAATGGTTGTCTGTGTCTATGTGTCAGCCCTGTGATGACCTGGCGACTTGTCCAGGGTGTACCCCGCCTTTCACCCGTAGTCAGCTGGAGAAAGGAACAGGATAAAGCGGCTAGAGATAATGGATGGATAAGATCTCATCTCCTCTCATATCTCTGCGACATCATCAAAGCTGTGAGCCAGTGAACCAAAGGACAAGGCTTCCTTCCTTTTGGACATCAAGTAGACTCCACTGGGTGTGGAAGCCATTATTACAGAGTTCACTTACAAAGGGAATGAGCAGCCATTTGGGATTCAACCCTAGGTTTGCTCCAGGAAGTTCTCACTTCCAGCATTAACGTTTATTATTGTAAAACAAAACTAGTTTAACAGTTAAATAAATCCATGTATTTTACCGCATGAACTTCCAAACCCAGCATGCAGGCTGATCAGATCTCACTAATTCATTCCTCGTGTCTGAGGAGCACTCCGTCTACTCCACAGACTAAATCAGTTTCCTCCTCATTTCACCAAACCCTGCTTAGGAGTTCTTACTGCTTCCTTTACACAAAGGTCTTGCTTTTCCTCTTGCATAACTTAAAGTAAAACCGACACTCAACACTAACAGCCTGCCATCATTCTGCAGCCAATAAAACCCCTCCGAGTTCGCTACAGTTTAAACAATACACCAAAGAAAACCGCAGCCAAAGAGTGACACAAACTTACCGTGTCAGGATAAAACTTGTGTACAACTGCGTTATAGTGCAAACCGTTATATATCCTCTTATTTCCTTTAACTTTTCCCTCCAGTATAACTAAGGCATGTTCTGTAGAGATGGCGTGCTTTTCCTCTCACACAAAGCCAGACAGCAGCAGACAGGGGCCTTAAAGAGACAGACACCTCTCTACATCTCCAACACAGGTGAGCTCAGACTGAGGCCCAGCCCTGCTGCTCAGACACGCATGCCCCTTTTCCACTAAAGCAGTTCCAGGGCTGGTTCGGGCCCAGTGCTTAGTTTGGAACCGGGTTTTCTGTTTCCACTGACAAAGAACTGGCTCTGGGGCCAGAAAAAACGGTTCCAGGCTAGCACCGACTCTCTGCTGGGCCAGAGGAAAGAACCGCTTACATCAGATGCCCCTTTTCCACTAAAGCAGTTCCAGGGCTGGTTCGGGGCCAGTGCTTAGTTTGGAACCGGGTTTTCTGTTTCCACTGACAAAGAACTGGCTCTGGGGCCAGAAAAACCGGTTCCAGGCTAGCACCAACTCTCTGCTGGGCCAGAGGAAGGAACCGCTTACGTCAGATGCCCCTTTTCTACTAAAGCAGTTCCAGGGCTGGTTCGGGGCCAGTGCTTAGTTTGTAACCGGGTTTTCTGTTTCCACTGACAAAGAACTGGCTCTGGGGCCAGAAAAACCGATTCCAGGCTAGCACCAACTCTCTGCTACCCCTTTTCCACCAAATCAGTTCCAGGGCTGGTTCGGGGCCAGTACTGGTGCTGGTTCACAACTCGTTCAACTTGCAAGCCAGCTGAGAGCCAGTTTGCTTTTCCATCGCTCGCGGTGCTAAGCGGAGCCACGTCATTACGTCGCTGTATACGTCAGTTACGTCGCTGTATACATCATTACGTCGCTGTATACGTCAGTTACGTCGCTGTATACGGAAGTTACGGCACTACGTTTACATAAACCTTGGCGCGAATATCAAAGCAAAAACAACACGGAAGAAGCAGCAGCGGCAACAATAATAATAATAAATGACTTCGCGTTTGTACAGCTGCTGCTTCTTGTCGCTTAAAAATGGCGATCTTTCACGGTCTTGTTATTGTTGTTGGTTTTAACAACTCCACCCCCCCGCTGACGTAAGCGGTTCTTTCCTCTGGCCCAGCAGAGAGTTGGTGCTAGCCTGGAACTGGTTTTTCTGGCCCCAGAGCCAGTTCTTTGTCAGTGAAAACAGAAAACCCGGTTCCAAACTAAGCACTGGCCCTGAACCAGCCCTGGAACTGCTTTGGTGGAAAAGGGGCATGCTGGGCCAGAGGAAAGAACCGCTTACGTCAGCGGGGGGCGGAGTTGTTAAGACCAACAACAATAGCAAGACCGCGAAAGGTCGCCATTTTTAAGCGACGAGAAGCAGCAGCTGTACAAACGCTTAGTTATCCATTATTATTGTTGTTGTTGTTGTTGCTGCTGCTTCTTCCGCGTTGTTTTTGCTTCGATATTCGCGCCAAGGTTTATGCAAACGTAGCGACGTAACTGACGTATACAGCAACGTAATGATGTATACAACGACGTAACTGACATATACAGCGACGTAATGACGTGTCTTCTCTTAGCACCGCGAGCGATGGAAAAGCAAGGTGATTCTCAGCTGGCTCACAAGTTGAACGAGTTGTGAACCAGCACCAGCACTGGCTCCGAACCAGCCCTGGAACTGATTTGGTGGAAAAGGGGTAAGCGGGGGGGCGGAGTTGTTAAGACCAACAACAATAAGACCGCGAAAGGTCGCCATTTTTAAGCGACGAAAAGCAGCAGCTGTACAAACGCAAAGTCATCCATTATTATTATTGTTGTTGTTGCTGCTGCTGATTCTTCCATGTTGTTTTTGCTTCGATATTCGCGCCAAGGTTTATGCAAACGTAGCGATGTAACTGACATATACAACAATGTAACTGACGTATACAGCGACATAATGACGTGGCTTCCCTTAGCACCGTGAGCTATGGAAAAGCAAACTGGTTCTCAGCTGGCTTGCAAGTTGAACGAGTTGTGAACCAGCACCAGCACTGGCCTCAAACCAGCCCTGGAACTGATTTGGTGGAAAAGGTGTAACAGAATCAAGGCCTGCACTAGGGTGCCACTCAGTCTAATGGCCAAAAATTTTTGTTCAATGTTTTCCAGGTCCCACCCTCTCATTTTGTTCCTTTTATGAAGCATAGTAATTACTCCAAGTTTCATACAAATATATGCATATTTTTTGGTAGCTCAATGGGCTGAAATGTTTTCATAGAGTAACTATTCAGTAGCTGTTGCATGCGTGTATTAACACTCTTATTCAACAAGTTTGTGATAAAGGTCTACCTAAAAGCCTGGTTCACATGCGCATGTGCATCATCTGCTCCGCAGAATGATTTGCAGCTGCTGTGTGAGCTGGAGAGCTACAAGAAACAACATGAAGCTGTTGCTAAAGCTGCAATAAAATCATTCTCTGGACACTTGTGGTATTTAAGTGACATCCTGGTCGGTTTAGCATTCTTTGACTCTGCAGTGGGGCGGCACGGTGGTGTAGTGGTTAGCGCTGTCGCCTCACAGCAAGAAGGTCCGGGTTCGAGCCCCGTGGCCGGCAAGGGCCTTTCTGTGTGGAGTTTGCATGTTCTCCCCGTGTCCGTGTGGGTTTCCTCCGGGTGCTCCGGTTTCCCCCACAGTCCAAAGACATGCAGGTTAGGTTAACTGGTGACTCTAAATTGAGCGTAGGTGTGAATGTGAGTGTGAATGGTTGTCTGTGTCTATGTGTCAGCCCTGTGGTGGCCTGGCGACTTGTCCAGGGTGTACCCCGCCTTTCGCCCGTAGTCAGCTGGGATAGGCTCCAGCTTGCCTGCGACCCTGTAGAACAGGATAAAGCGGCTAGAGATAATGAGATGAGATGAGACTCTGCAGTGTCAGCTGAGGTGAAGTCAGCCATGGTGAAAGCCCTTGACAAGAAAACAACATATCATCCTCGACGCATTGCCTTCAACCCCACAGTACCTCAGAAGCAGTTGTTTGACTTTGTATCACAACACACCAAGCAGCTTTTCACAGCCTTTAACATACCACAGAAATTCCTCATGAACAGTCCAGATACATGGAGCAGTGGCAATGATTATATTGTTGGCCAACAGAAAGTGAGAAGTCTGAAAGTCGTCAACGATGCAGCTGAGCGAGGGGTGGCCTTGATTCAGGCGTTCAATGGAGTCCTGACCAATCAAGAAGAACAAAAACAGTTCTTGTTGCAAGTCGTGGAGAAACACCGCCATGACTTTCCAAACAGTAACAAATCCACCTTGACTGCACTCACTGCAGCTGCTGTTGACAACTAAATTGCGGACAACTAATTTACATTGTGACATTTTGGTCACTGTTTGTGTTAATCTGTTTGTGTTCAAAAATCATTTGTTGACTTTTGAAGTAATTGCTAGTAACTGTTTGATTTTCATGATTTCTGCAGTATTCTGTTTTTTTATGTTAAATTTAACATTATATGATTATATCAGAATTTTTCGGAAAATTACACATATTGTATAACTTTGGAACTGTTGAGCTACCAGTAAATATTATTATAATACATCCACACTTTGTCACATTTTTTCTTTTCACATTATGAACACATTTAGGGGGTGGGACAACGAAAATTAGAAACTTCATTTTTGAGTGGCACCCTAGCCTGCACTGTTAGTGTAGAGCAAAACTTCTTAAAGTGCATATTCTGGACCAATTTCGTTTTTGTTTTTTTTTTATTATATGAACGTATGTCCCTTTACACACTCATCCAGAAGGGTAATTTTGCAGAAGGCCATCTGTCTACAGCAGAAAAAAATAAAACAACAAAACACGTCTGGAAAAATCCCAAGGGAGTCTGGAGCCAGATTCGTGACGTTACCTGCGGAAGCGCCAGCAGGCTGCGCGAGCTTTGCACGGTTTCAGTGCACAGCCTGTGTAGACCAAGCGCTCCCATTTCTCTCTCATTGTCCGGTCTTTTGGAAAACGATGAGTACTAATCCCATCAAGATTGGTGTTGCTACACCCTCCTACGATACATCTGTTAACCATTTTAATAATTACGCGATAACGTTGAAGAAATTTGCAGAAAACCACCAGGTCGTTTTCTCATAAACAAACCAGCGCTGACGTAGGATTCAGAGGGAGACGTCCCGCACGCGACGTCACGAAAATCAATGTTTGCCGGGAAATCCAAATGGCAAGTTTTTCAGAGGCGGACCATCTCATCTCATTATCTCTAGCCGCTTTATCCTGTTCTGCAAGGTCGCGGGCAAGCTGGAGCCTATCCCAGCTGACTATGGGCGAGAGGCGGGGTACACCCTGGACAAGTCGCCAGATCATCACAGGGCTGACACATAGACACAGACAACCATTCACACTCACATTCACACCTACGGTCAATTTAGAGTCACCAGTTAACCTAACCTGCATGTCTTTGGACTGTGGGGGAAACCGGAGCACCTGGAGGAAACCCACGCGGACACGAGGAGAACATGCAAACTCCTCACAGAAAGGCCCTCGCCGGCCACGGGGCTCGAACCCGGACCTTCTTGCTGTGAGATGACAGCGCTAACCACTACACCACCGTGCAGAGGCAGACCAATTCGCCTCAAATGGTTTGATTTCAACTGAATTTTTCTGGTATTGCGCAAGGTAAAAAAAATTGCACAAAATGCAAAAAGTGACAGATATTTGACCAAAGTTTAATATAAAATAGGAGAATTACATTGATCTTGCTCCTGAATTTACCCGTGATATGCACTATGGGGCAGCACAGTGGTGTAGTGGTTAGCACGGTCGCCTCACAGCAAGAAGGTTCTGGATTCGAACCCAGCAGCCAGCGGGGCCCTTTCTGTATGGAGTTTGCATGTTCTCGCCGTGTCTGCGTGGGGTTCCCCCACAATCCAAAGGCGTGCGGTTAGGTTAATATGGGACGGCCTTGGGCTGAGGTGCCCTTGAGCGAGGCACCTAACTCCCAACTGCTCCCCGGACACTGTTAGCATGGCTGCCCACTGCTCTGGGTATGTGTGTGTGTGCGCACATTGCTCACGTGTGTGTGCATGTGTGTGTTCACTGCTTCAGATGGGTTAAATGCAGAGAGGAAATTTCACAAGTGTGTGATGAATAAAGTTGTGCTTTCTTTCTGTCTTTATTTAAAGGTCTTAGGCAAAGGTTTTCAATTTATGCACATTTGAAACTTTATATGTTAAAAAACCCTCTGTAATTTTCTTCTGGTTCCAAGAAGTATTGTTAATAAGTAATAATTAAAATAAGTTAGCATGGATCGCAGCAAATTTCTGCTCGGCAATTTTCGTGACCACTCCGCATGCGACGTCATTCATGGCAAACGAATCGCTTGAGTTGAGTCCACTTCAGTTTATTTGCATTGCCGGTTGGCTTGAGTGCAGACGTGCGTTCAGGAATTTCCAAAGAAAAACCATGCCTTATTGTTGTGCAGTGAACTGTAACAACGGGACCGGTTCAGGAAGAAGTTTTTACCTTTTTCCGAGAGAGGAGAAGAGGCGGAGAGAGTGGATTGTGCATGTGAAGCAAGAGCGCTGGCAGCCGGGTAAATACTCTGTGCTCCGATCACTTCGAGGGGGGAGCATTGATTCATTTTTGAAGAATCCCCATCTGTTGGAGAGTTTAGGTGTCAGTGTCGGACAGAGAAGGCTCAAACCTGACGCTGTTCCGACAAAATTTGAACACAAAATCAAGCAGTCAAAGAAGAAATGGAGCAGCAACGCTCAAGCAAAAAGGAGAAGATTGGAGGTAAACATTTTTACCTTTGCTTGCAATTGACAAGTCAAGAATCCTGAGGGATCCTGTACAATCATTGTGGAAATGAGACAAAAGGGATATTTCCTCGCTTAGAGTAGGCTATAAATAGTATAACGCTTGTATTACTATTAGCAATATATTATTTTAGCAATATAAACGAATCCACGTTATATTATAGGGATTGTGTGTGCGCCTGTGTGGTTTAATTATTCTTCAAAAGGGCTCTTATTTAATATTACGACGAAAGTAAGAATTTATCATAACTACCAGGATAAATCGTTTGGGCGCGAGTCTTGTTGAGGTCCGGGGTCACTGCGATCAGAGTCGGCCGAGTCGCTGTCCGATTCCGAGGCTGCACGGTCAAACCAGTGAGCCACATTCACCGATCGCTTCGCAACGGCCATAGGTTCATACATATATGGTTTCACCTCTCAATATTCAATGTGGAGAGTTCCTACTTCAAAATCGCTATCACTTTCAGACATTTTACACAACCTCTCACGACCAAAGTCCGTACACGTGTGCTCGGTTTGCAAGTAAACACAGAGCTGCTCCCAGTCTGTTTGTCTTGAATGACATCACAATGACGGTCCCCTGGCGGTGAAAGTGCGCATAAGTGAGATGTAAACAAACCTTCGGAACTTGCGCAAACCAGTATATTTTAACCGTTTTATTCAATTTTAGGGTGCAAATTAGACACCAGGGAGATTGAATTCGCTTTTTGGGTCGTTCTTCTAGACAATAAAGTTGATATTCTACGTTCCACCTCCGACCCTTGCCTATGACCTTTAAAGCAGATACACAGAACCCTTATTTTTAAATACATTTCTGAGTGGATAGTATCTCCATCCTTGACTCTTGTATGCTGCATAAATGGGAATTAAAAAAATATATTTTTAAGAGTTAAAATCGACCACAAAGTTGGCATTCGAGCTGCCCCACTGAGCCAGCCAGCCCTGAGTGCGTGACGTCACAGCGGTAACCGGTTTTAAGGCCGAGGCCTTTGACAGCTATAGACCAAAGTCATCTCATCTCATCTCATTATCTGTAGCCACTTTATCCTTCTACAGGGTCGCAGGCAAGCTGGAGCCTATCCCAGCTGACTACGGGCGAAAGGCGGGGTACACCCTGGACAAGTCGCCAGGTCATCACAGGGCTGACACATAGACACAGACAACCATTCACACTCACATTCACACCTACGGTCAATTTAGAGCCACCAATTAACCTAACCTGCATGTCTTTGGACTGTGGGGGAAACCGGAGCACCCGGAGGAAACCCACGTGGACACGGGGAGAACATGCAAACTCCGCACAGAAAGGCCCTCGCCGGCCCTGGAGCTCGAACCCAGGACCTTCTTGCTGTGAGGCGACAGCGCTAACCACTACACCACCGTGCCGCCCCTAGACCAAAGTCATATAAATAAAAATTTATGGTGAAAGTAAGAAACACCGTTACCGACTTCACTGATTGTGGGTTGACTCTCATTAAAACAGGATAGGTGTTATAACTTGGGCCATCCTTAAAAAAAAATCCGTTTCCTGTCCACCGGGTGAGCAAAAAAATTTTCAGTCGGGAGGGAGGGATTTTTTTTTATATATATATGGATGGATAAGAAATCGCAATGCTGTGTTTGCTTTTTCTTTCAGTACTTTTTTATTACAAAAGCAGACATATTTAATAAAAAATGACAGTTTAATCAACTGAAACTTGTACAAAAACTTTAAGTTAGCATTTTAAATGCTGACTGCAACATTTGCAAAACTTTTACAAAGGTACTTAAAATGTCCGACACACGGACTTTTTGTAGTTCTAAATCGAGCGTTAGGCCGAGTTCGGATGAAATTACACTATTAAAATGATCACTGAATGATTTGTTTTTCTGAATCTTTACTATTTTGTTGTTCGCTAGAATACCATTTTGCGATTTCACACTTAAGCAAACGTTTGAAAACTCCGGATCTCCTTCCTTCATGGTGGCTGCCATTTTTTTGTGCTGCACGGTGCATGCGCAGAGCTGATTCGATTCTATATTCTGCGCGGAATGCAGGGCTTTCCACAAGCGCCGGCTGCCGGCCATACAGCCGACTACACAATTAAGTCCAACCGGCTACTTTAATGACTATTATTTTTGTAGTCCACAGGCTCTAAATATTAATTTTCGATTTTAATAAAATTAAATGTTTATCTAACGGACTGACAATAATGTCAAACTGAACCGCACTCATTTAAGTTGTGATTCGTGCTGTTTGTACCGATAATAACCACAAATTCCCCGCCGACTTCGTTGATTAAGGGAGAGTAACTCATCCGCGGCCCCGACATGCGGTGTGCGCGCGCACTCGGCGGAGGCAGTAGTGTGTCGGGGCCGTCGGAGGGAACAGAAGCAGAGATGACGCTTATTTTGTCTCCGGTAAACCAGTCTTCTCTCGTTCAATTACGTGCTGGCATCAAAAGACACCGTTGGTTGTAAATTAAACCAAACTGAGTGGTTGGAGTGTATTTTCATACACAAATGGAGAAATGTTCGCCGAGTGTTTAATTGTGTAGCCACCACTGCAGACCGTTGTCGTTGTTAATTCATAGCATGCTCAGCTGCGTGAATGTGTCATGCACCGAAAATAAGAGATTTACAAGCCAGGAACGCCTCATGATGCAATATGCAAGAAAAGAAAGAAGATTTACTGCCATTTTACTTTGTATTTGAGTAAAGTGAATAAATAAATGGTCTGTGGAAAATGCATTTAATCCTGGGAACTGCGTGCACAGGAGTTTATTTTGTGTTTACTCCCCCCGGCTGGCTACTTATTTGTCATGGCTGGCTAGTAGGAGCCTTAGTGGAAAGCCCTGGGAATGCGGAAATGTCAAGTTTGATTTTAGATTTACGAACCCGAAAAATGTCGAAAAACCGGCGTTATAAAAAAAGATTCAACCGCACAAATGGCACTCACCCGGCCGGTGGACCGGAAACAGAACATTTTTTAATAATGGCCTTGTGCAATTGTGCCTTGTGCCAAATGCATGCATTTTCACTGATAAAAGGTAAAAGGTTAATTAAATAATCAGATGAACTGAGACAATCACATTCTGAAGCAAATTAAATAATCTTATACCGGTAACTTAAACACACAATACAAGTTACATGTATTAATTAAATGCAGGTAAACAACGTGTTTTTTTTTTTATCCCATCTGTGTTCTCGCTTCTTGAAGGCTGATTGTTTTGAAACAATCTGACTTTTCAGTTATTCGTTCAGTTCTCCGTTCATTTGCTTCTTCTACGTAAGGGCGAGATGGCAGCAATATCCAGTTTAGAAATCAGACAGCTGGTCCACTCATTCTCTATTTTGTCCATACTGAGTACTCCGCCATTACTGCTCGGCTCAGGCAATTACTAAAACCCGGGACAGAACGTCACCAGTTTTAGCAACAACCACGGGGAGGTCACTGCCCGAGTAATATGTCACATCCTGTTCCATCCCAGGTTTTAGCAACAACCCTCAGCTCACTCCGGGAGGACTGGTGCAACTGAACGTTCCATTTAAAAAACATAAATAAAATACTTTCCTTTTCTTGCTTTCTTTACCTTTAATTGTTGGTACTGCACCCTCTTTCAACACGGGCTTATAGCCAACGCTCCTCAACAGATCAGAGGTCTCATACAAGTCTTCAGTAAAATGTGCAGAGCAGAGGAGAGACCACTTCGTAGGTGCCCAACATGCCTGTGAACTTCTCACAAAACGCGTCCAAATCTTTGCAGTTTGAACATTCTTGGGCCATGAATGCAACGTAAATCCACCTTCTGTCGTGTTGCTGCACCGACCAGCAACACATCTACGTGGCATGGCGATAAATTAGCTCAAAATGGAGGATCGGAGTTGCAGTCAGCTCTGTGTTTTAGTATAGCAGAAATAGCGATGAGACCGATAGACTTCCTGCTGTGACGTAATGGACGTCAAGGTCATTCACTCAGCCCACCACCTATATAAATCACTTTAATCGTAAAAATTACTAGATTAGATTTATTGTTAACGCTTAAAACTATTCCTGTGCCATTCTTGAGGTCTCAAGGCATTCATAAACGAAAGTGAGGCCATGGCTCAGAGTATATGCTTTAAAAAGACATTACAACTTAGATTTGTATTTATTTAATTCATTCATTTCCTATAACCACTTTATCCTGGACAGGGCTGTGGTTGATCTGGAGCCTGTCCCAGGAACACTAGGTGTGAGGTAGGAATATACCTTTGTTGGGATGCCAGACCTTCCCAGGGCACCATGAACACATACATTTCCATCCATGGGCAATATACCATAGCCAATCCACTTACATGTATGTTTTTCAGAAGTGGGAGGAAGCTGGAGACCCCATGTGGACAAGGGCAGAACATGCAAAATACTCCCCACACACACACTATCTGCTGTACCACTCAAGATTTGCAATATATTACTTAGCCATAAATATATACAGTAAGTAGTCTATATAATACATTACAGTTTTGCATTGTACTGCTGCAACATGATTGGCTGATTAGATAACTGCATGAATGTACAGGTCTTCCTAATAAAGCAGATGGCGAGTTAAGTTTTATACCTTAAACGTTGTCTTACAGATGACTTTAAACATTATAAAAAGTCACTTTGTGCTTGTATTAGGCCTAATCAACAGGTCACATCTTGCAGACTTTGAAAAGGTTCCTACTATGTCTTAGAAAATTATGTTCTAGCCAAAGATGACATTACTGTAGATACATTTTATTTTTACAGTTTAAAAGAAAAAGTTCTTCCAGCTCGTGTTGAATCCTTAAGTCAAAGGTATCAGATTCCAGTTACCAAAGCATTCGCAGACTGAATCTGCTTCTGAACACAATAGCTTTCAAAACACCTGAACTTTTCAGGAAACAGATGCTTTGAGTAATTTCTAACCAACATTTTGCAAAAAACACTACTGTTGTTGCTGGGTGTCTAAAAGATTTCATGATTGATCATATTTATTCATTGTTAGTTAGCCAGCTGGAAATTCAGCAAGTAAAACACTAGGGCTAATGCCTTTCAAAAGGATCGGAGGGTCAAACTCAGACAAATTCCCATGGTTGGGCCCTTAACCCTATCAGCTGAAACTATCCCCACTTACCCCACATAGATGTGGAGAAAAAAAAAACGTTAAGGAGGAATCAGGAAAACAAAGTAGTACACTACAACCCTGCTAAAATGAACTCAAAAGTATACAATGGAAGCAATGGTGTAATGGTTCAAGAAGCAGCATTGAGTCCAAAAGGTTGCTAGTTTGATTCCCTGAACCAGCAGAAATGGCTGAAGTGTCCGTTTCAGGGCCCTAACCCTGAACTGCTCAGTACAACATAACCATCGCTCTGGATAACAGCATCCGCTAAATGCCTGTAATATAATGAACCAAGTTTGTGTCCCCTGCCTTTAGCGACAATGAGTTAGTCTGCGGGGGGGGGGAAGAGAACCACACACACACACAGTCACTGAGCCATACGCTCCTCTTCCCACTAGAGACCAACAATAAGTTAATAATACCATAAAACAAAGGCCTAACAAGCCTCATTTAGGTGTCAATCACTGACTTCAAAAAATCCCTTAAAAGGACTTTATGTGCGACAAGCAGTTTTACTTTTAAGCATTGTTGTCATGGCTACTTGTAGACGTAAGACTCTCTGAAGACAATCTTCATATCCTGGACCATCTATAGTGTAGTGAGAAAGCAACAAATTTATCTAAAAGTATACGGTATTCTGTAAAACTCCATGTCAACTCTTAAAGCAAAAGAAAGAGCGCTCCAAGACTCCATCCAGAACAGCAATCAACATGATGGGCTGAAAAGAAAGATGCGGCAAACAAACGACAAGTGTGACTTATTTTCCTTTACTTCTTAAATATGTAAGCGAATTAAGCATAAATACAAACAGTTGGTCTTGTTTTATGCAAGAGTAAGTGAGTGGTGTGACAAGTGGGGTCCATTTCAGTATAAACTATTTGAACATCCCCCAATGAGTTCATTATAGCAGGGTTGCACTGTAGATCCCTCTTAGACAAGCAAGAGTACAAGACAAATCTTTTTATAATTTCCTTAACCAAAATGTCACTTGTGTGTGAAAAAGGGGGGGGGGGGGGGGGGGGGGGGAAGGAGGAGGAGACAAAAACAAACCAAACACGTTTATGTCCATCTTTATTTTGCACTTTTCCATGTGAACCCACAATCTCTTCAATAACGTCTGTCACTAATACTTGCACGGGCAGGCTTAACTGCACCATTTTTCAAAAAAAAAAAATTTGGCGTCTTTGCAATTTAGAGCAGAGCTAAAAGTCCCAAGGAGAGAAAGCCATGACTAAAGTAGAGATACCCTGTGAACATCCTGGTTTCAGCTTATGCATCAGTTGGTTCACACCGACATTTCCACATGTAAATGATTTTCAAAAAGGTATTCATCAACCTTAAAAACATCAATAAGAAAAAAAAAAGCTATCAGTCAAGAAAATCACACACCTACTAAAAAGCATGTACATGTTTAAAGCACTGACTGCTGATATACCATGGGTTGGCAAAAGCCCACAGGAACTATAAGGGCCCATTTGCATACAGTAGTGTACTATACTTTTAAAAGCACACAATAGTAATTCTGGGCATCCAAATTCATGCCACAAGCAACAGTATTTAAAAAAGGGGAAAAAGAAAAAAAAAATTAATCCACAGACTGTTCCCAAGCACTACCCAATATTTACTACATCAGTGCTCTTGGAAATCATATGAGGAGATTTGAAATCCTGGGGGGGAGGACACAACTTGTATACCAAGTCTGAGGACATTGAGAGGTGAAAAAACAGAGAATGAAGAAAAATAGGCACAACCCGGGAGCAAACGAGTTCATTATTACAACTGGCTTTCATACAGTCAGCAATCCTCCAAAACCTAAATGGCAAAATAAAATGGCCCAAAACAAAAGTACAGTGCACTTTTAAAACATGGCTGACGCACACTCGTATTATCCGGCAACAAGTGACCGAGTTAGTGAGGAAGACCCAGTTAAGCATACATGTGCATGAAGAGACACTGTGCCAAAAAAGGTGGAGGATTACAGAGGCATGGCTTTCTAGAGGAGAGGGGAAGAAAAAGGAGGGCAGGATAGAAAAGAAATGGGGGGGGGGGGGGGAACCCCACCCCACACAATTATGCCCTTTATCCACAAATTAAAAAGCAAAAAAATTTCACTAGTCAAAAGGACTAATCTTTTTAAAAAAAAAAAAAAAACCTGTGCCTGGAGTTGCTTTTAATTGTAGTCACTTTTATTTTTATTTTATTTTTTATAATGTGACCGCATTGGTAAAGATGTATGCATGTATTGACCAGTCTGTAGGCATGTTGCATGATGGCCAAAGTGTACTCAGTAGCATGCACCATACAGCCACACTCCCTCTTCACTCATCTGATCCAGCAGAACGCTTCTGCGTCCTCTTACGGGGTGATCTTCTGGGAGAAGCCTTATCTGGATGGAAGTAAAAAAAATCAATCATTATTTCCAAATCAACATACTTGAGCTTTATAGTCTCATTTTCTTTGGTGCCACAACTACTGTATAATTCAATAAAACCCGATGTGTCAGCACAAATTTTTATTTACAATACTGCCTTCACCATGGGTCCAAGTGAGTTTGTAAATTTCAAAGAAACCATTTTATTGCTTAAATGTTGAAATTAAAATCTCAAAATTATACCTGTTTCAAAGCAGCATTTTGAAAAGAATGAAAAATTGATAAAGCTCCAATAATTTTTTTTTAAACCTATTTTTGTGATGACACACTTATGATGGATAGCTGTCACCTAACACGTACCTCTTTTTGTATTGGAGCCTTAACATTTTACAGTAGGGGAAAAAAACCCAGCAAAAACTTACTCGAATGAAAGAGATTAATATTTAAAAAAAAACTCTCCTGTTACTTTGCTATACTACCACATTTCTTACATGTAAGAGAAAATCTCACCTCGCCGACTCTGCACTGGGGACGCAAGAGAAAAGAAAGACAGAATGAGCAATCCAGAGTGTTAGCAAGAGCACCACCAGCCAAGTCCATGCAAGACAAAAAGGAAAATAGAGCAAAGCCAGTGTTTGTTAACAGTTAAGACTTAAAGAAGTCAAAATGTGTGAATGAAAAGCAAAAATTTTTACATAAAAAAAATAAAGAGGAAAAAAAACCCATTCACACCACCGTTTTAACCAAATGAAGTTTAAAAACAGCCTCTTTGAGCACATTTTAAATATCTATTAGGAAGCTATATATAAACATGACTTACTGATCTGATTGAGTGTCTCCTGAGGGATCCAGCTCATATCTACATCATTATGGTTGGAAGTTCCCATCTCCACCTTGGCCACAGGTCTCCTCCTCTGCAGAGAAATACAAGCAACCAAATGCTGTCAAGTGTGATTTTTCTGACATCCCCAGTGATCTTAAGTGCTCGTGAATAAACCTCCCCAATGTTCTCTGCAGTAATCACTGATCTCCATCTCTTCAGTAAGGACTGGTCACACCTGGCATTAACGTGTCCTGTGTGATCCAGTCACAAGTGGACATCACTAAATACAGGTGTGAACAGGGACTAATGCATCTCAACAGCTATGTTCAGACTGTCAGTCTGAATCTGATTTTTTGTATATCCAACCTGAATCCGATCTTTGATTGACTGCCCAATTTATACAGTGCAAGTGATCAGGTCTGATCTGTGTCCATGTGGCAATCCTTATTTTCATTCTTATTCACATTGGTTGTTATAGTAAGGACGCTGCCCCCAGAAGTAATCAAGACATTGTGCCTGAAAGTAGCAGCAGTTGATAGATCAAAATGGAGGGCAACGAAACAGGCTTGCTTATTTACTAAATAGCAACATGGAACCAGGGCACGAGTTCTCGTCTCGTCTTCTTCCGCTTATCCGGGACCGGGTCGCGGAGGCAGCAGTCTAAGCATGGAAGCCCAAACTTCCCTTTCCCCAGACACCTCGGCCAGCTCCTCGGGAAGAACACCAAGGCGTTCCCAGGCCAGCCGAGAGACATAGTCCCTCCAGCGTGTCCTGGGTCTTCCCCGGGGCCTCCTCCCGGGGGGACATGCCTGGAACACCTCCCCAGGGAGGCGTCCAGGAGGCATCCGAAAAAGATGCCCGAGCCACCTCAGCTGGTTCCTCTCGATGTGGAGGAGCAGCGGCTCTACTCCGAGCTCCTCCCGAGTGACTGTGCTTCTCACCCTCTCTCTAAGGGAGCGCCCAGCCACCCTGCGAAGGAAACTCATTTCAGCCGCTTGTATCTGCGATCTTGTTCTTTCTGTCATTACCCAAAGCTCAAGACCATAGGTGAGAGTCGGAACGTAGATCGACCGGTAAATTGAGAGCTTCGCCTTTTGGCTCAGCTCCTTCTTCACCACGACGGACCGGTAAAGCGACCGCATCACTGCGGAGGCTGCACCGATCCGCCTGTCGATCTCACGCTCTATCCTTCCCTCACTCGTGAACAAGATCCCGAGATACTTAAACTCCTCCACTTGAGGCAGGACTTCTCCACCAACCTGGAGAGGGCAAGCCACCCTTTTCCGGTCGAGAACCATGGCCTCGGACTTGGAGGTGCTGATTCTCATCCCAGCCGCTTCACACTCGACTGCAAACCGCCCCAGTGCATGCTGAAGGTCCTGGTTTGAAGAAGCCAACAGGACAACATCATCCGCAAAAAGCAGAGACGAAATCCTGTGGTTCCCAAACAGGATTCCTTCCGGCCCCTGGCTGCGCCTAGAAATTCTGTCCATAAAAATTATGAACAGAACCGGTGACAAAGGGCAGCCCTGCCGGAGTCCAACATGCACTGGGAACAGGTCTGACTTACTGCCGGCAATGCGAACCAGACTCCTGCTCCGTTCGTACAGGGACCGGACAGCCCTTAGCAAAGAGCCCCGAACCCCATACTCCCGAAGCACCCCCCCCACAGAATACCACGGGGGACACGGTCGAATGCCTTCTCCAGATCCACAAAGCACATGTGGACTGGTTGGGCAAACTCCCATGAACCCTCGAGCACCCTATGAAGGGTATAGAGCTGGTCCAGTGTTCCGCGACCAGGACGAAAACCGCATTGTTCCTCCTGGATCCGAGGTTTGACTATTGGTCGAATTCTCCTCTCCAGTACCCTGGAGTAAACTTTCCCTGGGAGGCTGAGAAGTGCGATTCCCTATAATTGGAGCACACTCTCCGGTCCCCTTTCTTAAAAAGAGGGACCACCACCCCAGTCTGCCACTGCAGAGGCACTGTCCCCGACCGCCACGCGATGTTGCAGAGGCGTGTCAACCAAGACAGCCCCACAACATCCAGAGACTTGAGATACTCAGGGCGGATCTCATCCACCCCCGGTGCCTTGCCACCGAGGAGCTTGCAAACCACCTCAGTGACTTCGGCTTGGGTAATGGACGAGTCCACCTCTGAGTCATCAGCCTCAGTCTCCTCAGTGGAAGACATGACGATGTGATTGAGGAGATCCTCAAAGTATTCCTTCCACCGCCCGACAATGTCCCCAGTCGAGGTCAACAGCTCCTCACCCGCACTGTAAACAGTGTTGGCAGAGTACTGCTTCCCCCTCCTGAGGCGCCGGACGGTTTGCCAGAATTTCTTCGAGGCTGACCGATAGTCCTTCTCCATGGCCTCCCCGAACTCCTCCCAGTTCCGAGTTTTTGCCTCCGCAACTGCCCGAGCTGCAGCACGCCTGGCCTGCCGATACCCGTCGGCTGCCTCAGGAGTCCCGGAGGTCAACATGGCCCGATAGGACTCCTCCTTCAGCTTGACGGCATCCCTTACTTCCGGTGTCCACCACCGGGTTCGGGGATTGCCGCCACGACAGGCACCGGAGACCTTGCGGCCACAGCTCCGAACAGCTGCGTCCACAATGGAGGTAGAGAACATGGTCCACTCAGACTCAATGTCCCCCGCTTCCCTCGGAAGCTGGGTAAAGCTCTCCCGGAGGTGGGAGTTAAAGCTCTCCCGGAGGTGGGAGTTAAAGCTCTCCCGGAGGTGGGAGTTAAAGACCTCCCCAACAGAGTGCTCGGCCAGACGTTCCCAGCAGACCCTCACCATATGTTTGGGCCTGCCAGGTCTGTCCAGCTTCCTCCTCCGCCAGCGGATCCAACTCACCACCAGGTGGTGATCAGTTGACAGCTCAGCCCCTCTCTTCACCCGAGTGTCCAAGACATAGGGCCGGAGATCAGATGAAACGACAACAAAGTCGATCATCGACCTCCGACCTAAGGTGTCCTGGTGCCACGTGCACTTATGGACACCCCTATGCTCGAACATGGTGTTCGTTATGGACAAACCGTGACTAGCACAGAAGTCCAATAACAAAACACCACTCGGGTTCAGATCGGGGAGGCCGTTCCTCCCAACCACGCCCCTCCAGGTGTCACTGTCGTCACCCACGTGAGCATTGAAGTCCCCCAGTAGCACAATGGAGTCCCCAGTCTGAGCACCCCTCAGTACCTCTCCCAGGGACTCCAAGAAGGCCGGATACTCTATACTGCTATTTGGCCCGTAGGCACAAACAACAGCAAGAGCCCTCTCCCCAATCCGAAGGCGCAGAGAGGCGACCCTCTCGTTCACTGGGGTAAACTCCAACACATGGCGGCTGAGCTGGGGAGCTATAAGCAAGCCCACACCAGCCCGCCGCCGCTCACCATGGGCGACTCCAGAGAAGTGGAAAGTCCAGCCCCTCTCGAGAAGCTGGGTTCCAGAGCCCAAGCTATGCGTGGAGGTGAGCCCGACTATCTCTAGCCGGTACCTCTCAACCTCCCGCACAAGCTCAGGCTCCTTCCCCCCCAGCGAAGTGACATTCCATGTCCCAACAGCCAGCCGCTGTGTCCGGGGATCAGGTCGTCGAGGCCCCTGCCTTCGACTGCCACCCAATCCACATTGCACCAAACCCCTACTGCTACCTCTGTGGGTGGTGAACCCACAGGAGGTCGGGCCCACGTCACCTCTTCGGGCTGAGCCCGGCCGGGCCCAGGGCACAAGTTAATTAAATAAATAAGTACAAGGTCAGAGACCGAAAGCTTGCATGTGCCACTTTATTTCATGCAGCAAACTAGCATGTTTTCTCTGTGTGTGATATAAACATGTACTTTACGGGGCATCCAAAGTTCCAGATGTGTTTATATATTTAAAAAAAAAAACAACCCCTCCCCCGAAATCCAATCAGAGCAGTCAGACCCAAGAAAAAGAAGCTTTTGACATACATTAGAGCATAGTGAAATTCTCTCTCTGCATTTAACCCACCTGAAGCAGTGAACAGACTCATGTGTGCACACACAAGTGAGCAGTGGGCAGCTGCACTGCAGCACCTGGGGAGGACTTGGGGGTTAGATGGAGTTAAGGGGGTTAAAAAACCTCCCCAGGGTTAGGAAAGTTCATTCACTCCCCCCACCTTTTTCCTGCCGGTCCAAGGAATCGAACAGTCGACCTTTTGGTCCCAAAGCTGCTTCTCAAACCTTCTGGCCATGGATTTGGATTTGCAAAAGGTCTATTTAAAATCATATTTCAAATCGAACGTGGTTTGAAGTGGCTTTATAAAAACCAGATTTCATGTGATCTCGGTTGTTCAGACTTCCTACATATGATCGGATTCCATTCGGATATACACACAAGTCAGATACTGATTGACAGTCTGAACATAGCCAAAGATGCACTGTAATCTGATCACTCAAACCACATTCAGAGGTGGTTTTGGGGTGAATAGGACCAGAGCACATTTGCTGTGTGAATGCAAAAAAGTGTTTCAAGGCATCACAGAAGGACCGCCTAATTAACCGTGTCATTGCCCACACTGTAAAATCATTGAGAGACTATTTCCAAACAGTACTAAACAGTAGAATTCTCCACAACCAGGCTAAGTAGTACTTGTACTAGGTTCATCTTGCATTCATTTATTTCAAGTTTTGTTAGCAAATCATACAATAGAACCAGTCCCTACAGGTACACGAGATGTTTTGAGACATTTCTGTCCGAAAGCGAACACCGTGGAAGACTGATAATAAATGTAAGCCACACCTTTCCTCCAGTTGAACCAATGTATGAAAATCCTGTCACAAGTAGTCACCTGAGAGATAAACAGCTATACGTTTTGATTGTTCACTTTTTTTTTTTGATTGGATCATTCAAGGCAGTTGTTAATACAAGGTGTGGGCAGGGCCTGCCAAACTACTCAGTTTAAACTGACTCCCTACTCTCACAGCAGCCCTCCACACTGCTACTGTCATGCTAAATGTTTTTGTGATTGGTATATTTATACTCTACTGTCCCCAGGGACTCACCCCCACTGCTTGCCCCTCTCTCCATGCTTCTTATTCTCACTGCACTTTATCTCCTGTTAGCATTGTGCAGGTCAGTCATTCATTGGGTCCAGGAGAAACATTATTTCATCTCACTGTGTACTGCACATTGTATATGGCTGGGACAGTAACAAAGATCTACTCGACTTCACCACCTGCTTTGCTTAAGGTTAGAACATCAGTAAGGTCAAAACCAGACCAAAGCCTACACATCGTACTTCATATGTTCCATTATTGAACTTTTACCTTCCTAGATTCCAGTAGCTGATGCAGGCCAACAACCACCAAAAGCCCAAGCCCAGAGAGGAACACGTACATGAAGATCCTGTGGGAAGAGAACGACCTAGTAGTTACTTAGGGCTGCTTAGAAAGAGGAACAACACACTTGAGAAGACTTTGAGAAACTTGATGGCCAGCCAAGCTAAAAGGCGGAGTTAATTTCTTCTACTTATAAACTGAACTTTCAAAATTCGCTCACGTTTCTCCGTCCAGACCATCCTCCCTCTCAGTGATGGTGACTGTCTGGTTAAACACTGCATCCTGGAAAATGTTGCCCTGTTATAAAAAACAAAAAACCTGGAGTTAAACTACCTCCATTTCTTTTACACTACAGAGAAATATTAAAGAACCATTCTTTGGTGCGTACCAAGAATTTTTTTTTTTTGGGGGGGGAGATTACATTTCATTTAAGAAAAAAGCTTCATCATACATACTGGCCCTCATTTATCAATTCAACACAGAAAACAGCATAAAGTGTAGAAATCATTGAAAGACAAGGTTCATGTGTGATTCATGAAACATTCGTATCTCGCCAAATCACAGCATAATGCTGCTCAGGGGGTTGATGTGATGGCTGAAAACCAGTCATTTAAATAATCATGCCTCTAAATATTCTCAGTTTAGAGGCTGTGCCCCCAGACTTTTAGACATGGAGAGGCATAATATAACAGAGAAACTTCTCCGTCCTCAAAATAGAAGTTCTAACGTCTCAAATCCAACTGAACAAATTTTTTTTTTCCATTTGGCAGCCTGAAAATTAGCACCATAGGAGGTGGACAAACGCAGTATGGAAAGAAAATCACTGCTGCGATCAACAACGTTGATCATGGCCCTAAATTCATTAATTGTTCTATTTAAAAAACAAAACACTAATAATATTGGAAGCCTGTGATTTGAATTCAATAGCTTTCAGTCCACTAAACAAAAATAACTGTCAGGGAAAATTCTTATGACCTAAACTTAAAATCTGAAGGCACTACAGCTTTAAGCAATGATAGCGGAGCTCCATACTTAAGAAAATACGGTAACCCATCAAGTTGATTTTTCATGGACACACAGGGATCCCAGCCATGTATGTATGTCCGTCCATCCATCCGTCCGTCCGTGCCCCTCGCGATTCTGATTGACTGTTTGATTTTGGTGGGAACTAGAAGCGCGAGCGCACCTACATAACTTTTGTCTACACATAATTTCATATGTATCCGGTTTTTCCACCGAGAACAACTCAAACAGCGCAACAAAATCATTTTTACAAACTTTAAAAAGATGTCAGAACAAGTTAACCAAGGAGAGAAAGATGAAATCAAAACCGGGAAGAGAGAGTTTTGACAGAGGAAGAAAAGGAAAGACAATGTGAAAGAGCGAGAGAAAGGCAAAGAAATCTTTCACAAGAAAAAGAGGAAAAAAAGTGCAAAAAATTTAATAGAAATGAGTTGTAGGAATTTAATTCTACGTAAATAGTGATGTTGATTTTGAAATCATTGCAAAATCCTTCGGGATCTGACAAGTTGACCTGAATCCACTCAGTGTTTTCATGAATCGTGTATCTTTTGTTTTGAAAACATTTTGCTATAAATCCCACACCTGTCAAAAACGGTTCAACCCACCATCCACCCACAAAACCCCTCTATCTGACCCAAGTGGTATAGTCCCTCGGTTTCCCCATGTAAACCGAGAAGTACCGGAGTTTGAATGCCGGTGAGTAAAGTGAATACGGAAATGTAATCAAAGTTTTACCCAATAAATGACCATGTTTTGTTTTTCACAGCCCCATTTCTTGATATTAGACAAAGTTCACACAGATGAGAGATGTAAATGACAATGAGCATGAAATGAGCATTTTTTTAACGAGACATGACAAACATTTGGTATCCAAAAATGCCGCTAGGCAACACAGCAAAATTAAATGCATGAAAATGAAGTTATGGCAAACAGTGATTAATGACGAGCATGGTTTATGAAACCAGTTATACTGATCAATTCAAACGGTATGGACAAGGAAAGAAAATAGCAATACACTAGCGACAGGTCAGCTGATGGTAAAGTAGTGGCAAAAGGCTGCCTGCGCACTGCGTGAGCTCCGTTAGCTTAGCTTTAATCTCGTCTGCATGGTTTGGCTCCTGTTGCAACTTGGCCCACGAGGGTACAAATTTCAACTAAAGACCTTGAAAACTATATAATTTTCCTTACTTTTCGGCAAAATTTGCCAGTCTGTGTTCAAAATAAGAAAGTACGTCACCTATGATTTTGGTGTAGAGCAGAAGAAAAAACTGGGTGGGGAGGGGTGGTTTCTGTCTCGCTCAATCCACAGAAATAATGTCAGATAGCAAATTATCTTGCAAGCACAGTGATTTTCTAAGATGGACATAGTGCCGAAGATGAAAATGACAACTCCCGACGTGTCATGTTCGGTGTCAAACGGCTGACAAGCCGTTTTGGAGCTATTAGAGAACAGCAACTGCAAGTCGTGCGGATTTGTCATTCTAGATTACATGCTTTGCAGGCTGCTTTAGAACATCCCCACACCAAAACTAGCTCTATCCGTATTTACTCACCACACAAATCAGTTTAACCTAGAGATGAAAGTGGAGCAAAGAAAGAAACCCTGAACTTTTGAAAGTCAAACTAAGATATTGGGGGGGGTGCAACATCCCCCGAAAATATTTTATTAACATGGCACGCAAAATCCTGCATTCTAGTGCATTTTAGTACTCATTTTCACTAAAAACAAGTTACAACTTTTAAGCCTTTTTCTTTCATGTACATTAATGATTAACATGTCAAAAATATCAAATTTAATTCCCCTAGTTAATGAGTAATTTTCAGGAGTGCATTTAGAAAACGCGGCGATTTTCCTGCCTACACAGTTCATTACTTTGAAAAAAATCAGACAGTTGAAGGTAAACTCAGCAAAATCCCAAAACAGTCCTGTTAAAAAGTAAAGGTCTGTTAGAGTTTCTAAAGCTTTCAGATTTCAATGTTGGGGACATTGATAAACGAGGCTCAATCTTTTAGTAGAGTTGTGCGTTTGCAGAAGCTAAAGTGAACTAAACATTTCCAATTCATATTTATGCGAGTTGAAGCCAATTGTTTACATTAGTTCGTATTGTCTGTAAATTTAAACACACCAATGAATACCAAATTTCTCATGTAAATCAGGGGCGTAGGGTGTGTGTGTGTCACACACTGACTGGCAGCCTGAGTGCATTATGTAACAAAAAATAATTACCATTGCTAGTTTTAGGTAGCTTAGAAACCGGCTCTTCCATTATTGCTGTTTCTTCCACGTTTTCTTGATGTTGTGTTCTAGAAACGGCACTAAAACTTAGCTTCGAAGCCACAAAATGCAACTTTGATGGAAAATATATATAATAAATTGCTTACCTCTCTTCACGTCGAAAGAAGGAGGAAAGTTTTGCTTGTTTTGACATGGCGAATTATTAACACGAGGAAATACTTGCAATTTGCAACTAAAAAGACTGCAGCTACACTGGCAGCTTGAACATGCTTTCTAGTGCGATCGTGTTGCGCTTGCGCAGAACAGTGTCAGTCCTGTGCGCCTTAGCACGTGCACCTGAAGGCGCGCGCGCCTAATCAGCTCCGGCACACGCGCTGTTAACAAAGAACACCTGTCTTTAATCAGTGAACTATGTTTGGGCTATTTAAGGACCGCGCCCATGCAAGGACGATGCGAAGTATTACACCGTGTCTAGGAACGCAAAAAATCCGAAAAATAAATTTCTCCATTCGGAAAACCGGAGATTTTCAAGAGTTTTGTCAAATATCCGGATTTCCGGAAGACTTTCATCCCTGTTAACCTTTAACTGAACCACACTATCTGTAATTAAATTTTAAATCTTCATATTAGTGGAGGTCCTTTGGCCCACGCGAGTGGAGCCCCATAGGCATAGAGTGTGGATACATAAAGAAACCCATCGAGTTGTTTTCTGATGGTTTCGGTCCTGTGTGCGCGTGCCTGCCACCACAGGAAACCCAACAACTAGTGAAGTAGCGTAGTAGTCGGGACAGTATAGTAGTGAGTAACTTGTCACTGTTGTCGCCCGACATTTTGTGCAACATAAGGAAACAGTATAGTAACTATAACGGTAGAAAAATAAAGCAAGAGGCTGGATATGATAAGAAAATTCTACAACCCAGAAACAGATGGGAGCTCTGCTTTTAGGCAGTGCCTAAATCTATACATTATGTAGCTGCATATGCTTAGATGTCAGTCGGAATATATGGTCTAATAATTCTCCATTCAGCCAGATTTACTGCACTGCATGCCCATGTTGACTCAAACTTTCATACACGTAGTGAGACCTGACATGAGATTTGATCGTAGCCTCTGCTAATGTCCAGTGATAAATGTCAAGCTTTGTATGGAAAAGAGCATACACCCATTTTTTCTGTTGCATGTTCATTTTGTAAATGAGGGCCACTAACGTGATATCTAATGTTTCAGAAGCTCTATGCCAAGTTATGATTTACAATGAGTCTAGGTCGAATTGTACCTCAATTTATACATGTAAATCACCCTGGCAAGTATACGAATAATTATGAACCAAAAACATTTCCTTTTGCCAAGAGTATGACTATATTCCCAAGGTGAGCCTTACCCAATTCTGTGACCACCACAAATGGTTATTTATATATTCTCTGTACATCTTTACTATCGCAAATCTCTTCAGCGTCACACTCACACTGTTGTCTTTGTAGTTGAGGTTGATGACCAGACCAAACTGGCGACCACCCATGGGCTCAGCTGGGATGAAGGAATACTCAAATGTGGCCTGGCGCTGTGGAGGTACCACCATGCCCAGCTGCAGAGCAGTGAAGTTCTGGATGTAAAACTGAAAGTCCTGAGGATACCGGAAGGAAGCGTCCAGAGACTCAATCACAAAATTTTCACTGCCTTTATTGGTGAAGCCCAGCAGGAATTTCACAATGTTGTTGGCTGGAAAGTCTAGAATTAAGTAAGGAGTAAAACATACAAGCAATTTACCTAACCTGTTGCATTTCTCAGCAAACACGTCCGATTATATCAAGCAGATATGGGTCCATCTCAGAAACTGGTCTCTCATTTGGGACATTATGGTCAAAAAATTAATTTTCCAATTTTACTTTTTTTTTTTGCATTTACTTAACACAATGTTTCTTTTGCCATGTTTAATAAGAATAAAGATAGCATCTTGCTTTATCTGGCCTCCACTGTGGAAAATTTTGATTACAATTCAAATGCTTTTGTAAAATTGATTTACATATAAAATAACTACATCATGAAGAATTAAAGCCCCTCCTTCACAGAGGAGTGAAAATATTGAATAAATTTCCTCTTTTTGATTGCTTGGGTTAAAAATGGCAAGTTATGATGACTGAATTGATTATTCACTTAAATATGAATAATATGATACCCAAAATGTATTTGATATGGCGAAATAGGACACAATGGAAAAATCAAGAACACACCGGAAAGATGAGACTAACGGCACTGGTAAAAGAACAGCGACTGTACCGGCTAAAGGTCGTGCGGGTCTCTGCTGCAGCACGCGAGCAACGGGCCTAGTTGGTGAGGTAGTGACCTTGACCCTGAGGCTTTCCGTTTAGATCAAAACACACGATCGTATTGGTTTTGGGTATGCGGAAAATGGAGTTACAACGGTGATCAAATATTTTGCATGATGTTTTATTACGGTTATGATTATTCTGTGAGCGCACCAATCCTTAGGTGTATAAAGTTACAACTTAAAATACAATTAGTGATAACTGTAGACTTTTCAGTGGACTACAACCTTTTTAAGGGAATGCGATGTAGTCAACCGTTTATCATGTCCCAGATCAAGCCGCCATTTTTCCACAAATTTGCAGAATTTTTGCCAAATTCTGAAAAGAGTATTCACACCAAAGATAGTTTTATATGTATTATTTCTTTCATTTTATTTCAAATTAAAACCAACATCACCATTCAAAACCATATAGTTTATTAACTGAGTATATTTAGTGGGGGTCCCCCACAGTACCCAGTTTCTGAGACAGACCCATATACAAAAATAAACAACTGTTAAGAACCTGAAAAGACTTTGTAACCAAGAGTAGCATTAGGAAAAAAAGAAAGTTTTGTAGAAAATCTAAAAAAAAAAAAAGTATCCAAATGGAGAAACTGAAAAGATAATACTGGTAATTTGGGGTTGCAGCTACCTTCTCCTTTGACAAACAGAATGGTTGTATCAGCATTAGGGGAAGGCTTCATCTCTCCTGCTAGAGCTTCTTCATCTTCCTCTTCATCTTTTTCTTCAGTCTGGTACAGACCAATCACGATGATTAGATTTGTGGACCACGTAAAAAAAAATAAATAAAAATAAATAAATAATAATAATAAGCAAGCCTACAATTCAGCCATCATCCTATGCTCTTACCAAATCTGTGTTTTCATCATCTTCCACCTCTGCTTCATCATCCTCATCTTCAGCAATCACATCATCAGCGGCATCTTCGTCAGCTGCCTCCTCTTCCTCTGTAACATCCTGCGCAGCTATTAACGTGCCTGAAAGGGATGAAGAATATAAAACCCATTCACTTTCTCAACCTTCTCATAGTGTCAAGTGTTTTAGGTCAGACGTGTTGGGATGAAGGGGCTGGAATCGGCCACCGAAAAGTTCTTGGATCAAATATTTTCAATACATTTCAAGGTTCAACTTCCACAGACCTCATTCTCCTGCCATAAAAGGAACAGTTATTTTGTCTATTGCAAGATCGATAAGGAAATTCATTCATTTTCTATCCAGGTTATTTATTACAGATTGGGGTGAACTGGAACCTACACCACCCGACATTGGGCGAGAGGTGAGGCACCCCCACCCTGAGAGGTTGCCAATTTATTGTGGCGTTAAAACAGAGACAGAAAGCCATTCACACTCATGGGTAATTCTGAGTAACCAGATGACAACCTGCATGTCCTTGGACTGTGGAAGGAAATCGGGGCATCCAGAAGAAACCCATGCAGACACGGAGAAAACATGCAAATTCCACACAGAAAACCCCAGTGGAGTGGCAGGTTTGAACCCAGAACCTACCTACTGTGAGACAACAGTGCTAACCACTACACCACCATGCCACCCAGTAAGATAATTGTCTTGGAAAACTACAACATGAGCCTATGCATTCAAATTTTTTGAAAGTAAAATGTTGGCATACTCCTTGTGCTGCCCAATTGTGACAAGATCTCCCCTAAAGCACTGAGGGAAAAACAGCAGAGTTGAGAAATATCTGGCAGGAACTGCGTGAACCTGCACAATCCTGTTATTTCTCTTTGAAGAGATCATTTTCTGGCTGCTCCCGATTAGGGGTTGCCACAGCAGATCTTTCGTCTCCATTGCTCCCTGTCCTCCGCATCCTTCTCTACCACTTTCATGTCCTCTCTCACCACATCCACGTATCTTCTCCTTGGCCTTCCTTGTTTGTGTGTGCCTGGCAACTCCATCCTCAAGACTGCTTTATCAATACTGAACCACATCTGTGGGGCTGAGATATAAAACCTTCCAGTTCCATGGTGGACTTTTAAACGGTTTCTTTTTCAGCAAAAATTCAGACATGGACCAAAAGTGAGCTTCAGCTGTGGTCTCTGGGTATCTTGTGAGTAATCGAGATATTTGAGCTAACCTGTAAATATACCGGTAACAGTCCACATTGCTCCTAATCTGTTTCGCACGTTTCCAAGTGAAACCAAGAAAACATTTCAGGTCGTGACATGACCATTGATTCTTCTCCTCTTCCAGAGAGGTTGCCATCACTCCCATGGGCAGCACAGTGGTTAGCACAGTTGCCTCACAGCAAGAAGGGTCTGGATTCGAGCCCAGCGGCCGGCGAGGGCCTTTCTGTGTGGAGTTTGCATGTTCTCTCCGTGGGTTTCGTCCACAGTCCAAAGACATGCGATTAGGTTAAGGGTTGTTTTACAATCAGGGTAGAAAGTTTGTGTCACTGGGTCCAAAATTCAAATTGATTCAAACTGGTTCTTGTACCAGTTTTTAAGTGAAGGACAAGTTAAAGAACAGATTTCAGGTAATTTTTTGACACGTGTGTATGGTAGTTTTGTGTAATCTGCTATAAGATAAAGAAGATTAAGTGTAGCTTTAAGCAGGGCTGGGAGAAACAAATGAAGTGATTCTCGGAGAGGACATTTTTTTTTTGACAATTCAGAATCCACTACTTCCATAGTGCTTTTAAATATAAGGCTGTAAGCTGTGTGTTAGTTGTCTCTAATATTCAAGTCCCAATATCTTGACCACATTTTAGGATGAAAATAATCATTTTAGAGATCTCATCTCATCTCATTACCTTTAGCCACTTTATCCTGTTCTACAGGGTCGCAGGCAAGCTGGAGCCTATCCCAGCTGACTACGGGCGAAAGGCGGGGTACACCCTGGACAAGTCGCCAGGTCATCACAGGGCTGACACAGACAACCATTCACACTCACGGTCAATTTAGAGTCACCAGTTAACCTAACCTGCATGTCTTTGGACTGTGGGGGAAACCGGAGCACCCGGAGGAAACCCACGTGGACATGGGGAGAACATGAAAACTCCGCACAGAAAGGCCCTCGCCGGCCACGGGGCTCGAACCCGGACCTTCTTGCTGTGAGGCAACAGCACTAACCACTACGCCACCGTGCCGCCCCCATTTTAGATATGTTATTTTATATTGAAAAATTAGCTGTCTCGGAGAGGACATTTTTTGACACAATTACATACTAATTTGATCAAAATACCAATGATATGGAACCAAATATTTGTTTTATGGTATAAAGAATGATTTAAGTGCATCCCTTTTGGAGCTACCTGTGGTCAAAAAAAGCACTTTTTCTAAATGACACGAGTAATTTTGCTAAATATGACATAATTGCAGGGGCGGCACGGTGGTGTAGTGGTTAGCGCTGTCGCCTCACAGCAAGAAGGTCCTGGGTTCGAGCCCCGTGGCCGGCGAGGGCCTTTCTGTGTGGAGTTTGCATGTTCTCCCCGTGTCCGCGTGGGTTTCCTCCGGGTGCTCCGGTTTCCCCCACAGTCCAAAGACATGCAGGTTAGGTTAACTGGTGACTCTAAATTGAGCGTAGATGTGAGTGTGAATGGTTGTCTGTGTCTATGTGTCAGCCCTGTGATGACCTGGCGACTTGTCCAGGGTGTCCCCCACCTTTCGCCCATAGTCAGCTGGGATAGGCTCCAGCTTGCCTGCAACCCTGTAGAAGGATAAAGTGGCTAGAGATGATGAGATGAGATGACATAATTGCCATACATTCACCAAAAATAACGTCATCACCAAATTTTTTTTTGCATGGTAAATAGAGCGTTCACAGACAGGGCTACAATAAACAACCAAGTTTATTTAGTCAAGCCTTTTGATATTGAAGATAATAAGTGTTAAATGTGATTTTTAGCTCGCGTACCCTGATTGTAAAACAACCCTTAACGTGGGGCAGCCTTGGGCTGAGGTGCCCTTGAGCAAGGTACCTGACCCGTGACTGCTCCGGTGTAGCTGCCCACTGCTCTGGGTGTGCGTGTTCACTGCTTCAGATGGGTTAAATACAGAGGATGAATTTCACTGTGCTTGAAGTGTGCAATGTGACAAATAAAGGTTTCTTCTTCTTCTAACACACATACACGGTGCAGTAACATGTGAATGAGACAGGATCTAAGCCCACAGATGTACTTACTGAGCTTTATATAGAGAGTTTCTCACACAAATCGTCCATTTTAATCATATTCCCACTCCGTGCCTGCTCTTTACTAGCAGGATGCAAAGCTAGCAACTTGTCCCCCCATTAGCTAAAACCTCTCCCTGCTACAGAGAATCCTTGTACCTGCTGCTAACATGTTGAAATAACGCTTGCATGCCTATTTCCTCATAAAGTCCCATTTTTTTAAGAAGCTACAGCAAGCTGCTTCTGCAAACAGCGCTAGTTTTGTGAGCTAGCACTAGCCGAGCAGCACTAGCCGTTAAGGACACGTCAGTCAAGACGCGCTCAGGCTGAATGTACCGACCGAGTTTTCTTTAAACCTTCACTGAGATAATGAAGAGTGTTATAGAAAAGCCTTCCCACGTCCTAGTCACAGCGAGTTATTATTATTATTATTATTAATAATAATAATATTATTATTACACATGGGAATAAAACGCAACGCTCACTGCTACATGCTCCATTTGGAGAAAACTCAGCGTGCACGAGCCGGCCTACTCAATTAAAGCTAACCCAGAAAACCCAGGCAAAGCTAGCCAACAAAACTTTCAAAAACAGTTGATTTACGTTTCCCAGACAGCTTACCTTTCATAAAAG
This sequence comes from Neoarius graeffei, assembly GCF_027579695.1. NCBI lineage: Eukaryota > Metazoa > Chordata > Actinopteri > Siluriformes > Ariidae > Neoarius > Neoarius graeffei. The sequence continues at coordinate 74,646,787 of NC_083573.1, read as the reverse complement.
TAGTTGCCGGGAATGCTAACAACACCAACAGGAGTAATTTCGGAAAGAACTCGAGCATTTTTGAAGAGTTAAACCGGACAGAGAAACACACAGCCAGCGCTCTTTACCCACAAACTGAAGTAACCGTGGAATCAGAGCTTCTGCGCATGCGCAGTGTAAAATTAACTCAACGATTGCTTATGACGTTGGAAAAAAAAGGCCAGATTTTCAGATACACAAAATCATAAAACCTGGGGTTTTTAAATACTTCTTCACTAGTCAACTGAGACAGGAAATAATATTTGAAATAACCATGCCTGGATAGATACATCTACAGTGGTGCTTGAAAGTTTGTGAACCCTTTAGAATTTCCTATATTTCTGCATAAATATGATCTAAAACATCATCAGATTTTCACACAAGTCCTAAAAGTAGATAAAGAGAACCCAGTTAAACAAATGAGACAAAAATATCATACGTAGTCATTTATTTATTAAGGAAAATGATCCAATATTACATATCTGTGAATGGCAAAAGTATGTGAACCTTTGCTTTCAGTATCTGGTGTGACCCCCTTGTGCAGTAATAACTGCAACTAAACGTTTGCGGTAACTGTTGATCAGTCCTGCACACCGGCTTGGAGGAATTTTAGCCCGTTCCTCCGTACAGAACAGCTTCAACTCTGGGATGGGATGTTGGTGGGTTTCCTCACATGAACTGCTCACTTCAGGTCCTTCCACAACATTTTGATTGGATTAAGGTCAGGGCTTTGACTTGGCCATTCCAAAACATTAACTTTATTCTTCTTTAACCATTCTTTGGTAGAATGACTTGTGTGCTTAGGGTCGTTGTCTTGCTGCATGACCCACCTTCTCTTGAGATTCAGTTCATGGACAGATGTCCTGACATTTTCCTTTAGAATTCGCTGGTATAATTCAGAATTCATTGTTACATCAATGATGGCAAGCCGTCCTGGCCCAGATGCAGCAAAACAGGCCCAAACCATGATACTACCACCACCATGTTTCACAGATGGGATAAGGTTCTTATGCTGGAATTCAGTGTTTTCCTTTCTCCAAACATAACGCTTTTCATTTAAACCAAAAAGTTATATTTTGGTCTCATCCATCCACAAAACATTTTTCCCAATAGCCTTCTGGCTTGTCCACATGATCTTTAGCAAACTGCAGACAAGGAGCAATGTTCTTTTTGGAGAGCAGTGGCTTTCTCCTTGCAACCCTGCCATGCACACCATTGTTGTTCAGTGTTCTCCTGATGGTGGACTCATGAACATGAACATTAGCCAATGTGACAGAGGCCTTCAGTTGCTTAGAAGTTACCCTGGGGTCCTTTGTGACCTCACCGACTATTACACACCTTGCTCATGGAGTGATCTTTGTTGGTCGACCACTCCTGGGGAGGGTAACAATGGTCTTGAATTTCCTCCATTTGTACACAATCTGTCTGACTGTGGATTGGTGGAGTCCAAACTCTTTAGAGATGGTTTTGTAACCTTTTCCAGACTGATGAGCATCAACAACGCTTTTTCTGAGGTCCTCAGAAAACTCCTTTATTTGTGCCATGATACACTTCCACAAACATGTGTTGTGAAGATCAGACTTTGATAGATCCCTGTTCTTTAAATAAAACAGGGTGCCCACTCACACCTGATTGTCATCCCATTGATTGAAAACACCTGACTCTAATTTCACCTTCAAATTAACTGCTAATCCTAGAGGTTCACATACTTTTGCCACTCACAGATATGTAATATTGGATCATTTTCCTCAATAAATAAATGACCAAGTATAATATTTTTTGTCTCATTTGTTTAACTGGGTTCTCTTTATCTACTTTTAGGACTTGTGTGAAAATCTGATCATGTTTCAGGTCATATTTATGCAGAAATATAGAATACTCTAAAGGGTTCACAAACTTTCAAGAACCACTGTAAGTAAAGATACACTAAAGTACTTGTCATGGCTGGTGATAATTGTTGGTGATCTTCAGGGGCATATTCTAGCTATTGAAAAGACCAGGGGCGAAGTCACGTTTTCCTGGGGCTTGTATTTTTTTTTTAAGGGAGATTGGTATAGATAGGTTGGGGAAGTTATATCTAACTTTACAAGAAGTAGTGTCATCCACACACATTCAAAGGTTATGACAACTTTATTACTGATTTTTGCACTGCTCTTTTTAAATGTATGTAGTTCACTTCAGTTTCTGTCTCATTATTATTATTGTTATCAACACCCGTAAAGTCTCAGGAAACAGAGGCATGTGTCATTTGACTATTAAATATCACTCGTAAAATTTATCATCAGTTTAATAAAAAATATATATATTTTTTGTGGTCCGGTTTCCATCAAATCCTGTGCTCTGATTGGCTGGCGAGCGGGTCCGTATCCTACAATACGGACCCCAGTTACGGACCCCAGTTATGGCCCTCTGGTGACTCGCTCGTTCACAACAACAACAAACATAGTAGCAATTTTTGTCAACATTTATTTTCGCATTTCTCAGAAGAACAGCATTAATTTTACATCATGGATCGTGATAATGACAGTCTTCACAGCGAAAGCGAGTTTTACTACCCTGAGGAAGAAGAAATAAAAGAAAACATTGCAGGAGAAAGCTAAAAACCTCTAATTTGCTAACGCCAAGCAAAAACATGGCTGACTCCTGAATGACTCCTATTTGTATAAATAGGGGACTACATAGGCGGCAAAATGTAGTTTTTTTCCTGCCATGGAAGTGCACTTGTATACCGAGGAGAAATTTGCATTACAGCCGTGAATGAGGATTCAAAATGGCGGCTCGGCTCGGTTTTCCGTTTCGGGCGCTCTTGTTTTCTGTTAGAATTTGGTAAAGAAAAAAATAAATATGTTACTTACCAGCTTAAGGTCGGTCCGTATGGTGAAATACTGTGACCTCGGCCTTGAATACTGACCTCGGCCCAGAGGGTCTCGGTCAGTACTTTCAAGACCTCGGTCACGGTATTTCACGATACGGATCCCAGCTGGTAAATAACATATTGTAGAAGTTCGTAGGAGGGGGAGGAGCATAGAAAGACGGCAGGCCAGAATAAAGTTCCATAACTCTTTTTATTTGACTCTTTTCAGATCCAAAAACACTCTCTTCCATACATATACACACACACCCAAGTATCTGGTTCAAGAGAGAGCCCTCTTCCTCTGCTCTCTCTCTCTTTATATAGGGCGCGGTCACTGGGAAGACACACCAACACAGGTTAATTGACATCAGGTGTAGTGATTCTGCCACTTACCTTCCCTGACTCCGCCCTCCTGTCACAGACCGGCGCTTGACCACGCCCCCGCTGCCACATACCCCCACCGCCTGACTCAGGCCGGGCAGCCATCTGGCCTGCAGCCGACTCCCCCCCCTCCCCCGACGGGAGAGAAAGTCCGCCACAACCATCTGCGCCCCCGGCCTGTGGATCACCTTGAAGTTGAAGGGTTGGGGTGCCAGATACCAACGGGTGATCCACGCGTTGGCATCCTTCATGCAGTGGAGCCACTGGAGGGGCGCATGGTCCGAACAGAGGGTGAAAGGGCGTCCCAGCAGGTAGTAGCAGAGGGCGAGGACCGCCCACTTGATCGTGAGGCACTCCTTTTCAATTGTGCTGTAACGCCCCTCGTGTACTGACAGCTTTCTGCTGATGTACAGCACTGGACGGTCCTCCCCCTCCACCTCCTGGGACAACAAGGCCCCCAGCCCTCTGTCCGGCGCATCCGTCTGTAACATAAAAGGGAGAGAAAAGTCAGGGGAGTGTAACAGTGGCCCCCCGCACAGTGCAGCCTTTACCTCAGAGAAAGCCCGCTGGCATTGCTCCGTCCACTGGACCGGATCTGGTGCCCCCTTTTTAGTGAGATTAGTCAGCGGGCTGGTGACGTCTGAATAATTAGGTATAAACCTACGATAGTAGCCAGCCAGCCCCAGGAACTGTCTCACCCCCTTTTTGGTCTTGGGCCTCGGGCAGGCCGCAATTGCTGCTGTCTTGTTAATTTGGGGACGCACCTGCCCGTTGCCCAAGTGGAAGCCCAGATACCGTACTTCCACCCAGCCAATCGCACACTTCTTCGGGTTGGCTGTGAGACCCGCTCACCTCAGCGACCTAAGGACGGCCCTCAGGTGTTGTAAGTGCCGCTGCCAGTCATTACTATAAATAATGATATCGTCGAGGTATGCGGCTGCATGGGTGGTGTGGGGACAGAGGACCCTATCCATCAGCCGCTGAAACATAGCGGGCGCCCCAAACAGCCCAAACGGAAGTGTGCCAAACTGGTGTAAGCCGAACGGTGTGGAAAAGGCCGTTTTTTCTCAGGATAATGGAGTCAAGGGGATCTGCCAATAACCCTTTGTCAAATCCAGCGTCGAGTAAAAGCGAGCCGTGCCTAGCCGATCGAGCAACTCATCAATACGAGGCATTGGGTATGCGTCGAATTTAGACACCGCGTTGACTTTTCTGTAGTCCACACAGAACCGGACCGACCCGTCGGCCTTGGGAACCAAGACCACTGGGCTGCTCCAGTCACTGTGGGACTCCTCGATGATGCCCATCTCGAGCATGGCCTCGAGTTCTTCCCGAACCACTTTTTTCTTGTGTTCGGGTAGCCTGTAAGGGCGGCTACGCACTACCACCCCCGGGAGCATCTCAATGTGGTGCTCTATGAGGGTAGTGCGGCTGGGCAGGGGCGAGAACACGTCCAAAAACTCAGTCTGCAACTGGGCAACCTCCGTGAGTTGGGTCAGGGAGAGGTGGTCTCCACAGGGGACTGGAGAGGTACATGATGCCAATGTTCCCTTTTGAACCTCCGGCCCCAGCTCCGCCTTCTCCGGAACCACCGACACCAACGCCACGGGGACCTCCTCGTTCCAGAGTTTAAGTAGGTTGAGGTGGTAAATCTATAGTGCCCCACCCCTATCCGTTCGCCTCACCTCATAGTCGACGTCCCCGACTCGCCGTGTGACCTCAAAGGGTCCTTGCCATTTGGCGACCAATTTGGAGCTTGATGTGGGCAACAGTACAAGTACTTTATCTCCCAGTGCGAACTCCCTAAGGCGCGTACCCTTGTCGTACAGGCGGGTCTGTCATTCTTGGGCCTGCTGCAAATTCTCCTGAGTTAGGTGCGTGAGTGTGTGGAGTTTTGCGCGCAGATCAATAACATATTGGATTTCATTTTTACTTGGTGAAGGTCCCTCCTCCCAATTTTCATGCAGCACATCTAGAATGCCGCGCGGCTTACGCCCGTATAACAATTCAAACGGGGAGAACCCCATGGAGGCTTGGGGGACCTCTCGCACTGCAAAGAGCAAGGGTTTGAGCCATTTATCCCAATTACGTGCATCCTCACTTATGAATTTTTTTTTTTTTTTTAAAGATATTTTTTTGGGCTTTTTGCACCTTTATTGGATAGGACAGTGTAGAGACAGGAAATGAGCGGGAGAGAGAGAGACGGGAAGGGATCGGGAAATGACCTCGGGCCGGAATCGAACCCGGGTCGCCCGCATTCATGGTATGGCGCCTTAACCACCTGAGCCACGACGCCCCCATGAATTTTTTAATTATGTTCTTGTGGCAGTGGGGGCGTGGTCAAGCGCCGGTCTGTGACAGGAGGGCGGAGTCAGGGAAGGTAAGTGACAGAATCACTTCACCTGAGATCAATTAACCTGTGTTTGTGTGTCTTCCCAGCAACCACGCCCTATATAAGGAGAGAGAGAACAGAGGAAGGGAGCTCTCTCCTGCACCAGATGACTTGTGTGTGTGTGTCTGGGAGTATGTGTGCTTAACCTGAAAAGGGAACACAATAAATAGTTTTTTTGAACTCAGCTCTGTCCTGCCGTACTTCTGTGCTCCACCCACCTGCTCTGACCTCTACAGTGGTGCCGAAACCCGGGATCTGGAGCACAGCAGCCCCATGGAGTCCTCCCCATTTGCTGAACTGGTCCACGCCCTTGCCACGGCCCAGCAAAGCCAGCACCAGGCGCTACTCACCCTCCGAAAGGAGCAAGAAGAGCGGTTCGAGGCCCTGGTGTTGGCCCAACAAGAAGATCGACAGGCGTTCCGGCACCTCCTCGCGTCGGCGGGATCCACCAGCGCTCCTGCCGCGGGCCCGTCTCCCCTCACTGTCACCAAGTTGGGCCCGCAGGATGACCCCGAGGCGTTCATCACGCTCTTTGAGCAAGTCGCCGAAGCCTCGGGGTGGCCGATGGAGCAGCGCGCGGCGCGCCTCCTCCCCCTGCTCACGGGAGAAGCACAGCTGGCCGCGCTACAGCTCCCCGCCGACCGCCGGCTGGCCTACGCGGACCTCCGCCGGGCCGTCCTCCAGCGCGTGGGGCGCACTCCAGAACAGCAGCGCCAGCGCTTCCGCGCGCTGCGCTTGGAGGAAGTCGGCCGGCCGTTCGCGTTTGGCCAGCAGCTCCGGGACGCCTGCTGGCGGTGGCTGAGGGCCAACAACCGCGACGCCGAAGGAATCCTCGACCAGGTGGCGCTGGAACAGTTCGTCGCTCGCTTACCAGCAGGAACGGCGGAGTGGGTCCGGTGCCACCGCCCGGCGTCGTTGGATCAAGCAGTCGAACTGGCGGAGGACCATTTGGCGGCTGTCCTGGCGGCAGGACAGCAGATGACATCATCTCCTCTCTCCTCTTCTCTCTCTCTCTCTCCCCCTCCTCCTGTGTCCCGTCCTCGCCCCATTCCCCCACCGCGGAGGCGGGGGCCGGCTCCTCCCCAGCCGGCCCGGCACACCCGCGGTGCCCTCCCGTTTCTCCCTTCTGTGTCTGTCTCTCCCCCACCTCAGGTGAGTGAGCCCCAGATCACCGGTGCAGAGGGAAAGCCCGGGCCGGTTTGCTGGCGCTGCGGGGAGCCGGATCACCTTCAACAGCAGTGCACAGCAATGGAAGTGGGCGCGGTGGTTCGGATCCCCGACGCGCCAGAGGCCGCCCTCGATCGGGCCGAAGCGTATCGCATACCGGTGAGTATCCAAGGGGCTACATATCAGGCGTTGGTGGATTCTGGTTGTAATCAGACCTCAATTCGCCAAAGCCTGGTTCAAAACGAGGCATTGGGGGGAGCACAAGGGGTGAAGGTTTTGTGTGTGCACGGGGATGTTCACCGCTACCCTTTGGTGTCGGTCCACATTATTTTCAGAGGGGAAAAATTTATAGTGAAGGCGGCGGTTAATCCCCGCCTTACCCACTCTTTAATTTTGGGGACGGATTGGCCGGGATTTCGGGGTTTAATGATGCGCCTAGTAGAGAGTGGGTCCTGCCAGTTGACAGGGGGAGGTCCCGGTGTCGCTTTGGCGGGAGCAGCTGTCACAGAGCCGTCTACGTCATCTCCGCGTCAGAGCGAGGAGCCGCTGGCTCCTCCTCTCTCTATTGGGGAATCCCTCGCGGATTTCCCATTAGAGCAGTCGCGAGACGAGTCTCTGCGACATGCGTTTGACCAAGTGAGAGTAATCGATGGTCAAACGCTCCCGCCAAACGCCACCTTGTCCTTCCCTTACTTCGCGATTTTGAAGGATAGATTATACCGAGTGACGCAGGACACTCAAACTAAAGAGCGAGTCACGCAGCTTTTGATTCCAAAGAGCCGCCGGGAATTGGTATTCCAGGCGGCTCACTTTAATCCCATGGCTGGACACTTGGGGCAGGATAAAACACTAGCCCGAATAATGGCCCGATTCTATTGGCCGGGGATTCGCGGCGATGTCCGTAGGTGGTGTACGGCATGCCGCGAATGCCAGTTAGTAAATCCAGCGGCCATTCCAAAAGCGCCTTTGCGCCCTCTACCGTTAATCGAGACCCCGTTTGAGAGAATTGGGATGGATCTCGTCGGGCCATTAGATCGGTCAGCACGAGGGTACCGCTTTATATTAGTTCTGGTGGACTATGCAACGCGATACCCGGAAGCAGTGCCTCTGCGCAATATCTCAGCATGGAGTATTGCAGAGGCACTCTTCCGCGTCATCTCCCGAGTTGGAATCCCGAAAGAGATTCTGACTGACCAAGGCACTACGTTTATGTCACGAACACTGCGCGAACTGTATGGGTTATTGGGGATAAAGCCGATCCGCACCAGCGTATATCACCCACAAACGGACGGTTTAGTGGAACGGTTCAATCGCACCCTCAAAAATATTATTAAGAAATTCGTAAGTGAGGACGCACGTAATTGGGATAAGTGGCTCGAACCCTTGCTGTTCTCAGTCCGAGAGGTCCCCCAAGCCTCCACGGGGTTCTCCCCGTTCGAATTATTATATGGGCGTAAGCCGCGTGGCATCTTGGATGTGCTGCGGGAAAATTGGGAGGAGGGACCTTCACAAAGTAAGAACGAAATTCAGTACGTTATGGACCTGCGCGCAAAACTCCACACACTCACCCACCTAACTCAGGAGAATTTGCGGCAGGCCCAGGAACGGCAAGCCCGCCTGTACAACAAGGGTACGCGCCTTAGAGAGTTCACACCGGGAGATAAAGTACTCGTACTGTTGCCCACGTCGAGCTCCAAATTGATCGCCAAGTGGCAAGGGCCCTTTGAGGTCACACGGCGAGTCGGGGACGTCGACTATGAGGTGAGGCGAACAGACAGGGGTGGGGCGCTACAGATCTACCACCTCAATCTGCTAAAACTCTGGAACGAGGAGGTCCCCGTGGCGTTGGTGTCGGCAGTTCCGGAGAAGGCAGAGCTGGGGCCGGAGGTTCAAAAAGGGACATTGGCATCACGTACCTCTCCGGTCCCCTGTGGAGACCACCTCTCCCCGACCCAACTCACGGAGGTCGCCCAGTTGCAGGCCGAGTTTTCGGATGTGTTCTCGCCCCTGCCCGGTCGCACTAACCTCATAGAACACCACATAGAGACGCCCCCGGGGGTGGTAGTGCGTAGCCGCCCTTACAGGCTACCCGAACACAAAAAAAAGGTGGTTCGGGAGGAACTTCAGGCCATGCTCGAAATGGGCATCGTCGAGGAGTCCCACAGCGACTGGAGCAGCCCGGTGGTCTTGGTTCCCAAGGCCGACGGCTCGGTCCGGTTCTGTGTGGACTATAGAAAAGTCAACGCGGTGTCTAAATTCGACGCGTACCCAATGCCTCGTATTGATGAGCTGCTCGATCGACTAGGCACGGCTCGCTTTTACTCGACACTGGATTTGACGAAGGGATATTGGCAGATCCCCTTGACTCCATTATCCCGGGAGAAAACGGCCTTTTCCACACCGTTCGGCTTACACCAGTTCGTCACACTTCCGTTTGGGCTGTTTGGGGCGCCCGCTACGTTTCAGCGGCTGATGGACAGGGTCCTCCGGCCCCACGCCACCTATGCGGCCGCGTACTTGGACGATATTATCATTTATAGTAATGACTGGCAGCGGCACCTGCAACACCTGAGGGCCGTCCTTAGGTCGCTGAGGCGGGCGGGACTCACTGCCAACCCAAAGAAGTGTGCAATTGGGCGGGTGGAAGTACGGTATCTGGGCTTCCACTTGGGCAACGGGCAGGTGCGTCCCCAAATTAATAAGACAGCAGCGATTGCGGCCTGCCCGAGGCCCAAGACCAAAAAGGGGGTGAGACAGTTCCTGGGGCTGGCTGGCTATTATCGTAGGTTTATACCTAATTATTCGGACGTCACCAGCCCGCTGACTGACCTCACTAAAAAGGGGGCGCCAGATCCGGTCCAGTGGACGGAGCAGTGTCAGCAGGCTTTCTCTGAAGTAAAGGTTGCACTGTGTGGGGGGCCACTTTTACACTCCCCTGACTTCTCTCTCCCTTTTACGTTACAGACAGATGCGTCGGACAGAGGGCTGGGGGCCGTTTTGTCCCAGCAGGTGGAGGGGGAGGACCGCCCGGTCCTGTACATCAGTCGGAAGCTGTCAGTGCGTGAGGGGCGCTACAGCACGATTGAGAAGGAGTGCCTGGCGATCAAGTGGGCGGTCCTCGCCCTCCGTTACTACCTGCTGGGGCGCCCTTTCACCCTCTGTTCGGACCACGTGCCCCTCCAGTGGCTCCACCGCATGAAGGATGCCAACGCGCGGATCACCCGTTGGTATCTGGCACTCCAACCCTTCAACTTCAAGGTGGTCCACAGGCCGGGGGCGCAGATGGTCGTGGCGGACTTCCTCTCCCGTCAAGGGGGGGGGAGTCGGCTGCAGGCCGGACGGGCGCCCGGCCTGAGTCGGGCGGTGGGGGTATGTGGCAGCGGGGGCGTGGTCAAGCGCCGGTCTGTGACAGGAGGGCGGAGTCAGGGAAGGTAAGTGACAGAATCACTTCACCTGAGATCAATTAACCTGTGTTTGTGTGTCTTCCCAGCAACCACGCCCTATATAAGGAGAGAGAGAACAGAGGAAGGGAGCTCTCTCCTGCACCAGATGACTTGTGTGTGTGTGTCTGGGAGTATGTGTGCTTAACCTGAAAAGGGAACACAATAAATAGTTTTTTTGAACTCAGTTCTGTCCTGCCGTACTTCTGTGCTCCACCCACCTGCTCTGACCTCTACAGTTCTTGAGGGTGCGGTTGAACCGTTCAACTAAACCGTCCGTTTGTGGGTGATACACGCTGGTGCGGATCGGCTTAATACCCAACAACCTATACAGTTCGTTCAGTGTACGTGACATAAACGAGGTGCCTTGGTCAGTCAGAATCTCTTTGGGGATTCCAACTCGGGAGATAACACGGAAGAGTGCCTCCGCAATACTGCGTGCTGAGATATTGCGAAGAGGCACTGCTTCCGGGTATCGCATTGCATAGTCCACTAGAACTAATATAAAGCGGTACCCTCGTGTTGACCGATCTAATGGCCCGACGAGATCCATCCCAATTCTTTCGAACAGGGTCTCGATTAACGGTAGAGGGCGCAAAGGCGCTTTTGGAATGGCCGCTGGATTTACTAACTGGCATTCGCGGCACGCCGTACACCACCTACGGACATCGCCGCGAATCCCCGGCCAGTAGAATCGGGCCATTATTCGGGCTAGTGTCTTATCCTGCCCTAAGTGTCCAGCCATGGGATTAAAGTGAGCCGCCTGGAATACCAATTCCCGGCGGCTCTTCAGAATCAAAAGCTGCGTGACTCGCTCTTTAGTTTGAGTGTCCTGCGTCACTCGGTATAATCTATCCTTCATAATCACGAAGTAGGGGAAGGACGGGGTGGCATTCGGCTGGAGCGTTTGACCATCGATTACTCTCACTTGGTCAAACGCATGCCGCAGAGTCTCGTCTCACGATTGCTCTAATGGAAAATCCGCGAGGGATTCCCCAACAGAGAGAGGAGGAGCCGGCGGCTCCTCACTCTGACGCGAAGATGACGTAGACGGCTCTGTGACAGCTGCTCCCACCAGAGTGACACCGGGACCTCCCCCTGTTAAATGGCAGGACCCACTCTTCACTAAGTGTGTCATTAAATCCCGAAATCCCGGCCAATCAGTCCCCAAAATTATAGAGTGGGTAAGGCGAGGATTAACCGCCGCCTTCACTATAAATTTTTCCCCTCAGAAAAGAATGTGGACCGACACTAAAGGGTAGTTGTGAACATCCCCGTGCACACACAACACCTTCACCAATTGTGCTCTCCCCAATGCCTCGTCTTGCACCAGGCTTTGGTGAATTGAGGTCTGATTACAACCAGAATCCACCAACGCCTAATATGTATCCCCTTGGATACTCACCGGTATGCGATACGCTCCGGCCCGATTGAGGGCAGCTCCTGGCACGTCAGGGATCCGAACCACCCGACTCCCCACAGCACAGTGGCCTGGCTCCCCGCAGCGCCAGCAAACCGGCCCGGGTTTCCTCTCTGCACCGGCGCCCTGGGGCTCACTCACCTGAAGGGGGGGAAGAGACAGACACAGAAGGGAAAAACGGGAGGGCACCGCGGGTGCGATGGGCCGGCTGGGGTGGGGCCGGCCCCCGCCTCCGCGGTGGGGGAACGGGGTGAGGATGAGACACAGGAAGAGAGAGGGAGAGAGATAGAGAGGAGAGGAGAGAAGAGGATGTCTGCTGTCCTGCCGTCGGAACAGCCGCCAAATGGTCCTCCGCCAACTCGATGGCCTGATCCAGCGACGCCGGGCGGTGGCACTGGACCCACTCTGGCAGGCGGCCGATGAACTGCTCCAGCACCACCTGATCGAGGATTCCCTCGGCGTCGCGGTTGTTGGCCCTCAACCACCACCAGCAGGCGTCCCGGAGTTGCTGGCCAAACGCGAACGGCCGGCCGACTTCCTCCAGCCGCAGAGCGCGGAAGCACTGTCGCTGTTGTTCGGGGGTGCGCCCCACCCTCTGGAGGACGGCCCGGCGAAGGTCCGTGTAGGCCAGCCGGCGGTCGGCGGGGAGCTGTAGCGCGGCCAGCTGCGCCTCGCCCGTTAGCAGGGGGAGGAGGCGCGCCGCTCGCTGTTCCACCGGCCAGCCCAAGGCCTCTGCTGTCTGCTCGAAGAGCGTGAGGAAGGCCTCGGGGTCGTCCTGCAGGCCCATCTTGGCTAGGGTGAGGGAAGAAGGGCCGGCGGTGGTGGAGATGGTGGACCCCGCCGACGCGAGGAGGTGCCGGAACGCCTGTCGATCTTCCTGCTGCGCCAGCACCAGGGCCTCGAACTGGCGCTCTTGTTCCTTCCGGAGGGCGACTAGCGCCTGGTGCTGGCTCTGCTGGGCCGTGGCGAGGGCGTGGACCAGGTCTGCGAAGGGGGAGGACTCCATGGGGCTGTTCTGTTCCTGTGCTCCGTCCCGAGTTTCAGCACCACTGTAGAAGTTCGTAGGAGGGGGAGGAGCACAGAAAGACGGCAGGCCAGAATAAAGTTCCGTAACTCTTTTTATTTGGCTCTTTTCAGATCCGAAAACACTCTCTTCCATACATACACACACACCCAAGTATCTGGTTCAGGAGAGAGCCCTCTTCCTCTGCTCTCTCTCTCTCTTTATATAGGGCGCGGTCACTGGAAAGACACACCAACACAGGTTAATTAACATCAGGTGTAGTGATTCTGCCACTTACCTTCACTGACTCCGCCCTCCTGTCACAGACCGGCGCTTGACCACGCCCCCGCTGCCACACATATATATAATTTCTCACTCACGTAGCTCTCCTTTGCGACCACAAAGACAAATTCTAAGCTACATTATTATATTACAACATTCAAAATCCCAGATGACATCTCGTCTCACAAGACTATGATCATATAAATGTCTTCCAAGCTTTCTCTCTCTCTCTCTCTCTCTCTCTCTCTCACACACACACACACCATTTTCTCCAATGCATCCAGGCTCAGGCTCAGTTGACTGCAGCAGCTCATTTATGGTGTCTGGACAATAAATTTATGTATTGCGTTTTATATATATATATATATATATATATATATATATATATATATATATATATATATATATATATATATATATTTTTTTTTTGTGTGTGTGTGTGTGTGTGTGTGTGTGTGAGAGAGAGAGAGAGAGACTAATATGCCAAAGGTTGGCTATGGGATGGAGGCTGGCTGGTTCTGCGTAGGCTACATGTAGCATTAAAGCATATGATTATATCAGGGCAACTATTGGTGTTTACATGAACATGAGTTGTTATTGACCTGTTAAATAAACTTAGTCGGGGCAAACAGACCACCACTGTAGATATTCATTAAACCACACAAACTTTTGAGCTAGCCTGGCACACTAATCATACAGACCCTACGCTGTAAATTCAACATAACCAGGCTACACAGAACAGGTTACACTGGTGATACATTCTATAAAACACCCACGGTCAGTGACTGACCGTCTGTTTTCATCTTGAAAAATCCAGCAATAGTGGATTGTTTTTTTTTTTTTTGAAGTCATCCTCCAACGAGTTCTGAATGTTTTTCTTCTGTTGGCAGTTACCAAAATTTTGTATGTGCACTGTGCAGCACTTAATTATGCCCCCCTTTCCCCCATGTTCCCCCTCTCCGTCTTCAGACACTGCAAGTCAAGTTCCAATCTGTTGTTTTCTATCAATCTCTTAGTATTTTTGAGGACAAAAATACCTGGGGTAATAGCCCCGAGTGACAGGGCCTCACAATGCCACTGGTTATCTTGAAGACTGTTGGAGCACCGTCTAGAGTGTACATAGAATTGTGCAAAAAATAAAAAACATCCTCTTCTGCATCCAGTTTAACACTGTGTTCTGTGACTCTAGTAGGCGCTGTTGCCACTGAGTAGCTTGAACTCGCTCACACAAACGAATTTGTTACACAAACAGCATAAATTAATCGACTGGGGCAGTGGACCAGTCCATCAGGGGATGGACAACATTGCGCTTCACGATTACAATCATGTTCTGTGCATATTAATGTGCATTTTTATTCACTTCACTTCAAACATCACGACGAAAACACATATAATTATATAGCATATACGCAAGATATTTAATCCATTCTTCATGCCCTTTATTTACAGTTAAATCTAATGTTACTGTTCAATTTAAAAAGTAATTTAATTTAATAATTTTTAAACATTTCCCCTTATCTTCCCTCCAATTTGCTGAGCGCCCCTGACAGCCCCCAAGTGGGGCCCCAACTATGAAAACCAGGGAGCTTGGAGATTTATCTAATTGAGATGGATCCACCAACTGGTTCAGAGATCTTAAGAAGTGCTTTTCTAAGCTAGAAACGATGAGCGCTACACTGCATGGCTTCACGTCAACATTTTACAAACTGTGGAATTCCCTTCTTGAATACCTAAAGTCAATCCAGTAGATTATTTGTGTCACCTGCACACCATGTGAGGGCGGTCAATGAACTGAGATAAGAATGAAGAGATCCACTTCTTTACTTCTTCATTATGAGCAAAGCATTTTGTAAGAAGACCATAATATTATGCTCAAAGAACCCTTTTCTAAAATTATTTCTGTTTTGTGTCTTTAATTTGTGTGTACTAGGTCTGTATATGTGTATATCTACCCGAGTTTACATCACTTGTGTGCACTCTTTAAAACCTGGCCCAGAGTTTGCAGAAGGTCATGTTCTTCAAGGTCAATCCTTCACTGCTAACTTTGTCCTAGCATTATCTATATTCATATTTGCACAATTCCTTTGTTACATACACTGGCCTTCAGGCTCCACTTTTTCTGTCATTTTTTGCAGGAAGACATGAGACATTCAGGGGAGACATGAGACATTATGTTGGGAGACTTGGGACAAAAATAAAATACCTAGGCTTACATGTTGAATTTTTATTTATCATAAAAACTTGTAACATATGAGCTGTATGAACACACAATGCTGGTACAGCGATAGATAAATGTCGGTTTCCCCAAAACCTGACTAGACAAAACAGTTCCATTCTCAAGAAGGAATAAAATAAGTTTAATCCTCATGCAGGTACACACCCACATTTTTAACAAAATTTTAAAAACTATTTAACTGCGCTCACGCACACACAGAGTTCTCAATAGTAGTCATGATTTCACAAGAAGAAAGATTTAATTTCAGTAAATCCTCTTTGTGTATCAGTGCTTTCTTCATGTCATAAACAAGACAGGAAGACGCTGCCAGCCTGTTGCTCTTGCTCACACTCCTAAAACATAGGCATGAGGCAAAAGAGATCCAAACTCGACTGCTTCATCTTCATGCACGCAATGGTTCACTTCCAATTAATAATAAAAAATAAGCAGCTTAGAATACAGTTTTGATTTTGGATAAATACATATAGTCTGTAGTGCAAGTCATCATGCAGCATGAACATTATTTCTTAAGGAACTGCGAGGCTTTTCTCACTTACGTTCATTATCTCATCACACGGTGATGAGATAATGAACGTAAGTGAGAAAAGCCTTGTAGTTCCTTAAGGTGGGCGGCACGGTGGTGTAGTGGTTAGCACTGTCGCCTCACAGCAAGAAGGTTCTGGGTTCGAGCCCAGTGGCCAGCGGGGGCCTTTCTGTGTGGAGTTTGCATGTTCTCCCTGTGTCTGTGTGGGTTTCCTCCGGGTGCTCCGGTTTCCCCCAAAGACATGCAGTTAGGTTAACATGGTGCAGCCTTGGGCTGAAGTGCCCTTGAGCAAGGTACCTAACCCCTGACTGCTCCCTAGGCGCTCTAGTGTGGCTGCCCACTGCTCTGAGTGTGTGTGTTCACTGCTTCAGATGGGTTAAATACAGAGGATGAATCTCACTGTGCTTGACGTGTGCATGTGACAAATAAAGGCTTCTTCTTCTTCTTCTTCTTCTTCACTCCCTGTGAGTCTGTCCATCAGGTCAGACTTCTCTCCCTTCAGCTGAGGGATGGATTCCAGAGTGTTCTGATGTTTCTGCTTAGCATCAACCAGGGAGACCTGGAAGTTCAACAGCAAGCTTGCTGGCTTTAATTACTTCTACACACACTCATACTTTTATTGTTTTAGGGACAAAAATTTTTTTTCCAAAAATTTGTTTTTAGAAACACACACACACACACACACACACACACACACACACACACACACACAGAGTTCATAATAGCAGTCATCATTTCACGAGAATAATTTTTCACAATATAAATATACAAAGTAGCTGAGAATTAGGTTATATCTTAATAAAATTTATTCAGTAATTAAAATGACTGTACCTGGGTCAGGACCATTATGTACATAATATTACTGACTTGACAGGGGCGTAGCTGGGGGGTCCTGGGGTGCCCGTGACCCCCCCTTTGTCGGACCATACATTTTTTCAGTAGCCGCATAAGAATATTAGAAAAGCGCTCACTGTAATTTTTCTAACATTTTTTAAAAAAACTAGATTGTCACCTCAGCCTCATTAGGGTTTCTATAACCTTGTATGGACTTCCTGTGGTTTGGGTGCGAAAACCCAGTTTGTCAGAGTGTGTGCGGGAGAGGCGGATGTAAGTGCAGATATGTTAAATAATACACAGTGCGATATGAGCATAAAGTGCGTGAAACACACACAACAGGCAAACAGTCTGAAACAGCAGGCAAAGTCATAATTGAGGAAACAGGCAGGAGGTCAATCGAGGCGCGGAGAGAATATCAGAGGCAAAACTATACAAAATCAAGGGACGAGAAACAGGAGTTGAAAAACCAGGAGGCCAACAAGAACAGGGAACAAGGCCCAGACGCACTAGACGCGGCGTAATACTTCGCATCGTCCTCCTTCTTCTTCTTCTTTCGGTTAATGGCGGGTTACACCTTCAGCCGCATACCGCCACCTACAGTTCCCTACATTTAAGTGCATTTAAATTCTCACGTATAGCCCTGCACTCTTGAGGAACCTGATCAGTTCCCCTGGCCTTATTCCATATCCCAGAACTGAAGTTAGACTAAAGTCTGAGCATCCAGCTCTTTGCAATTTATCTTTCCACTGCTCCCTGTGCCACTGGTACCTAGGACATAAAAGCAATACATGTTGCACCATTTCCCCTTGATCTGGGCACCACATGCAATTTCTTGTCTCTGCCCTACCAATCCTGCACTGGGTGCTGTTCAGCAGTGTATGACCAATTCTAAGCCTGGCAATGACGACTTCATCCCTCCTGCACCCTCCTACTGTGGCTTCTCTCCCAACCTCTTTGTGGATATTGTACAGGTGCCTGCCTTTGGGACTTGTGTTCCACTGGGTCTGCCATTGCCTTGTCAGGGCCCTCCTAATAAAGACTTTTACCTCCCTCCTCCCAAGCTTAATATCGACCTGTGGATCTGGTCTCTCAAAGGCTTTTTTTGCAAGGCCATCTGCTTTTTCATTGCCCCATATCCCCACATGAGCTGGGATCCATAAGAAACATACAGAAGCACCGCTCTGCTCCAGCCTATACAGGCATAAATACACTTCATATAATAAATCCAGTCTACAGGATCTATGTGACTGTATGCTACCCAACACTGCTGCAGAGTCAGAGCATATGAACACCTTCACTTGCCCAGTCTCTTCAACCCACTCTAGTGCTTTAATGATGGCAATGATCTCAGTGGTGTACACAGACACCTCATCTGTCAGCCTCCAGGAGGCACTAACACCCATCCCCTTCACAACCATAGCAGCTGCAGTTTTCCCAGATGCAGGATCCTTTGATCCATCTGTATAAACCTGGACATGACTTGCATATGCACCCAAAATATGGTCTAATGCAAAACCAGCCACATACTGCTTCTCTTGTTCTTCCTTTGCATACTCCAATATATTCATATCCACTAAAGGTAGGGGGAATAACCAAGGTGGCACTGGTGATATAGCTACTGTTGGGCTAACCATTCCCTCTTTCAATCCTGCTTCCTATACCCATTCCCTCACCCTCCACCCAAATCCCTTGCCCTTTTTGGCCTCATACTCCCAGCATGGCTCTATCACTTTTTTAGCAGGATTCCCTTGGTTGTGGCCTTCCAGGGTTGACCAGTAAGCTCAGGAAAACTTCTTCCTCCTTAATGCTAAAAGCATCTCTCCCAGCTCCACACATAGACTCCCTATTGGGGAAGACTTAAGCGCTCCACAACAAAGCCTCAGTGCTCGTGACTGTATTCTCTCCAGCTTCATGAGTTGAGAATCAGATGCAGATCCATAGACAAAGCTACCATAATCCATTGCTGAACGCAAGAGAGCATAATATAGTGTCATTAATGAGGCTCGGCTTGCCCCCCATTCCATCCCTGCCAGACATCTCAGCACGTTTAATACTCTCTTGCACTTTGTCTCCAATTTATCAATATGAGCTTTCCATGTGAGCTTTCTGTCAAACCAAAGCCCTAGATACCTGGCAACCTCCACCCTTTCCAGTGGTTCCCCATACAGGTATAGTTTAACATTATCAGTGACTGTCCTATTTGTAAAGAATTCACAATAGGTTTTTGCTACTGAGAATCTAAATCCCCAGTCACCAGCCCATCCTACAACTGTCTCAATCGCTTGCTGGATCTTACTGACCACAAAGTTAATGTTCCTTCCCCTCCTCCACAAGGCCCCATCGTCTGCATATAATGAAACCTCTATGTCTGGACTTACACTTCTATATACATCATTTATCATGATGTTGAATAACACAGGGCTGATAACACTGCCCGTGCCATTTTCCACCTCGATCACAGTAGATATGTCTGCCCCCACTCTCACCTGGATTGTATGCCCAAATAGGAAGCTCAATATCCAGTTAAAAAGCTTCCCTCCCACCCCAAGCTTTTTCAGCTGCATCATGAGGCCCTCCTTCCACAGCATGTCATAAGCCTTCTCTATGTCAAAAAAAGACAGCCACAAGAACCTCTTTCATGGCTAAGGCTTTCCTAATGTCAGTCTCAAGTCTAATCATGGCATCCAGAGTAGACCTTCCCTTCCTAAACCCACTCTGGTATCCTGCAGACAGCCCCTTGCTTTCCATAAAATATGTTAACCTGTTAACCAGTATTCTCTCCATCAGTTTACACAAATTAGACATAAGTGCAATAGGCCTGTAGCTAGTTACCTTTGAAGGATCTTTCCCTGGCTTGGCTATTGGAATGACTAGGGAATGCTTCCACACAGCTGGCACCTTTCCTTCTGACCATATTCTATTAAATACTTCCACTACCTTATTAAGCACTACATCAGGTACAGTACATGCTTCAACATTATGTAGCACACTTCATCCTGACCTGGTGCAGTATTGGAGGTGTTAATGAGGGCACTTTTAAGCTCAAATAGTGTAATACAGCAGGGCAAAAAAGTATTTAGTCAGCAGTGTTGGGCACGCTACTTTCAAAAAGTAATTAATTATAGTTACTAGTTACTTTTCCCAAAAAGTAACTGAGTTAGTAACGGAGTTACTTTGTCATAAAAGTAACTAATTACCAGGGAAAGTAATTATTCCGTTACATTTTGTGTTACATGCCCCCGCCCAAAAAAAAATCAAATTCAATTAGTGTAATCATAATAAAAGTGAATGTTAAATGTGTTTAATGACTGAAATGGACACTTAACAGAACCAATTAGTAACGTTATCTACACTATATTAATATTTTTGTGGGACAATGTGAGATAAGGCATCTATCAAATTTAATATATTTTTGTAGTTATTAAAATTATGTTACTAATTACTGGCCACTGACGAGGACAAACGCTTTGTTCCTCAACATAATGTGCATTGCACGTAGACATTTTTGCCTTTTATTTCAAGTAATGAAAAGTAATGGCTGTATTTCCAGTGTGAAAGCGCAGTGTTGGGCTGACCGCTCGCCATCGCTGTGTCTTCTGATTGAAAGAGCGCGCAGTAGTGCAGTAGGCGGAGCCTACCTACGTATGTTGTCCAAATCTACTCTGATTGGCTTACTATGCCGTTGTCTCGCATCTCCCCGCCCCACACTAAAGCAGAGGAAAGAAAGGCTGAACGAGCAGCGTGCCAGATGAGAATAGCTTTAATAAAGTAACACATAGTATTTTATTGTAAGTAACGGGAACGGCGTTATAACGATGTAAAAAGTAATTAGTTAGATTACTCGTTACTAAAAAAAGTAACGCCGTTAGTAACGCCGTTTATTTCTAACGCCGTTATTCCCATCACTGTTAGTCAGTCACCAATTGTGCAAGTTCTCCCACTTAAAAAGATGAGAGAGGCCTGTAATTTTCATCATAGGTATACCTCAACTACGAGAGACAAAATGAGAAAAAAAAAATCCAGAAAATCACATTGTCTGATTTTTAAAGAATTTATTTGCAAATTATGGTGGAAAATAAGTATTTGGTCAATAACAAAAGTTCATCTCAATACTTTGTTATATACCCTTTGTTGGCAATGACAGAGGTCAAACGTTTTCTGTAAGTCTTCACAAGGTTTTCACACACTGTTGCTGGTATTTTGGCCCATTCCTCCATGCAGATCTCCTCTAGAGCAGTGATGTTTTGGGGCTGTCGCTGGGCAACACGGACTTTCAACTCCCTCCAAAGATTTTCTATGGAGTTGAGATCTGGAGGCTGGCTAGGCCACTCCAGGACCTTGAAATGCTTCTTCGTTGCCTGGGTGGTGTGTTTGGGATCACTGTCATGCTGAAAGACCCAGCCACGTTTCATCTTCAATGCCCTTGCTGATGGAAGGGGGTTTTCACTCAAAATCTCACGATACATGGCCCCATTCATTCTTTCCTTTACACGGATCAGTCGTCCTGGTCCCTTTGCAGAAAAACAGCCCCAAAGCATGATGTTTCCACCCCCATGCTTCACAGTAGGTATGGTGTTCTTTGGATGCAACTCAGCATTCTTTCTCCTCCAAACACGACAAGTTGAGTTTTTACCAAAAAGTTCTATTTTGGTTTCATCTGACCATATGACATTCTCCCAATCCTCTTCTGGATCATCCAAATGCTCTCTAGCAAACTTCAGACGGGCCTGGAAATGTACTGGCTTAAGCAGGGGGACACGTCTGGCACTGCAGGATTTGAGTCCCTGGTGGCGTAGTGTGTTACTGATGGTAGCCTTTGTTACTTTGGTCCCAGCTCTCTGCAGGTCATTCACTAGGTCCCCCCATGTGGTTCTGGGATTTTTGCTCACCGTTCTTGTGATCATTTTGACCCCATGGGGTGAGATCTTGCGTGGAGCCCCAGATCGAGGGAGATTATCAGTGGTCTTGTATGTCTTCCATTTTCTAATAATTGATCCCACAGTTGATTTCCTCACACCAAGCTGCTTACCTATTGCAGATTCAGTCTTCCCAGCCTGGTGCAGGTCTACAATTTTGTTTCTGGTGTCCTTTGACAGTTCTTTGGTCTTGGCCATAGTGGAGTTTGGAGTGTGACTGTTTGAGGTTGTGGACAGGTGTCTTTTATACTGATAACGAGTTCAAGCAGGTGCCATTAATACAGGTAACGAGTGGAGGACAGAGGAGCCTCTTAAAGAAGAAGTTACAGGTCTGTGAGAGCCAGAAATCTTGCTTGTTTGTAGGTGACCAAATACTTATTTTACCAAGGAATTTACCAATTAATTCATTAAAAATCCTACAATGTGATTTCCTGGATTCTTTCCCCCCATTCTGTCTCTCATAGTTGAAGTGTACCTATGATGAAAATTACAGGCCTCTCTCATCTTTTTAAGTGGGAGAACTTGCACAATTGGTGGCTGACTAAATACTTTTTTGCCCCACTGTATCACTATCCATAGCACTGCTGCAGTCTGTTTGTTTTTCACACACATTGCCCCACTCTCTCAGGGTTGTTTGTCTCCGCTCCACCCACTGTTCACCCAAGTTACTTGAGCTATAAGCTTTGGCAAATGCAGTTCTCAACAGCTCTGTTTTATCCTTTGCTGAGCTTGCCACACTATTTCCCTCAACCAAAACAGGAATAGTTCTTCCTCTAAATACCCCCATCATCTTCTTGACCATACCCCACACCTGTTCTATCTGGACATACGTTCCAAGTTGACTACAATTGAGGTATTTCACTCACGTGACCAAGTCATGTGATGCTGCCATTTTGGACGGCACGGCTCGAATCAGTTTGAATGCGAGGAAGGCGACAAACGAAAAACATAAAAGAAAAAGGAGCGAGATGCAGAAAACACCTTCACTATCCAGCGACGTAGGGCATTTACAGGGCGAGCAGAGGGAGAGGTATTTGCAAAAATTGAGGTTAGCAGGCTTAGAGAACGACGTTTACCTGCTTCCACCAGGATTGTTCACTGACGTACGGAAGTACACAAAGCCCTCGTCTTTACCTGACTTCGGCCCACATGATCTGTATACCTATGTCGTTAAAAACCCATCGCCATACACAGGTATTGATCTGAAAGCGTATAAGAGTTTGGATACCTACAGATATTTTGTGTCAGGCTGGGTAACATGCCTACATCAGCGGATCGTCCCTGGAGCCGGTGGTTGCCATCTTATTACAGCTAAGGTTTGTTCACATTTTCATTTACTTTTGGTCCCCAGGATAAACAAAATGTTATTAAATGTCATTGAAATAACTTCTTAGTCTGTTGAGACATGGCCCGTTATAAATTTGCTGTTACCAGGCAATGATGAAGAACTGTATTATTAGGGTCGGTGTAGTTGTAGCAGTGTATTAGCAACTAGCTGTTAGCACTAGCTAATGTCAACAACATCATAGCTAGTATGTTACTGTAGCAATGTTTACGTTCAGTCATTTGGATGACTGTTAAAACCTTTCAGTCTCAAGTTTTTCCTTTACTGGATTTACTAGTTTACTGAGCTAGCGCGCTCGGGCAAGCTGGGAGCTAGCGTGCGCGCTAGCCTGCCGGCCGGCTGGCGCACACGCTAGCTCAGTAAACTAGTAAATACAGTAAAGGAAAAACTTGAGACTGAAAGGTTTTAACAGTCATCCAAATGACTGAACGTAAACATTGCTACAGTAACATACCAGCTACTGTTGTTGACATTAGCTAGCTTGACGTTCAAAATGGCGGACACCGGGGCGTCACGTGACCCTGTGACGTCAGGTGAAATACCTCAATACTCCCTCCAACATTTCTTTTTCACATCTTTAATAACCTTTCTTGCCTTTGCCCTTGCACTCTGATATTGCACCACTTTCTCAGGGGTGAGTGTCATTCGCAGCACCCTAAATGCCTTATTACGTGTTTGTATTGCCTCAGTGCACTCCTTCATCCACCATGGCACTATCTTTCTCCTCCCTCTCCCTTGGGATCTGGGGACTGCAGCTGCAGTTGCAGCTAGGAACATATCAGCCAGGCTCCTTACCATGTCATTGACCTCTCCTGTGATCTGTACCTGGTTTACTCTGGTTTCACAAACTTCATTAAACAACTCCCAGTTTGCCTCTTTCCAATGCCACCTCGCTGGAGACCAATCCACCTCTCTGCTTACATCTATAGCTATTTTGCAAATTAAAGGGAAATGATCACTTCCTATAGTGGAATGCTCCCATATATCCTACTCACTTAACCCAGCTAATGTACTGGATACACATATAAGATCAAGTGCTGATAGTGCTCCAGTTCTAACATTCACTCTGGTGCCTCGCCCATCATTTAGGCACATTGAAGTATTTCACCTGACGTCACAGGGTCACGTGACGCCCCGGTGTCCGCCATTTTGAAGGTCAAGCTAGCTAATGTCAACAACATAGTAGCTAGTATGTTACTGTAGCAATGTTTACGTTCAGTCATTTGGATGACTGTTAAAACCTTTCAGTCTCAAGTTTTTCCTTTATTGTATTTACTAGTTTACTGTAATTATGATCCGGCAGCTATTTACACCGGATCCAGTGTAAATAGCTGCCGGAGCGCGCTCCAGCTTGCTCCCCCTCAAATTAAGCAGCGCGCTCTGGCTTGCTCCCGGAGTGCTCCGGCCGAGGTTCCGGAGCGCGCTCCGGCTTGCTCCCCCTCAAATTAAGCAGCGCGCTCCGGCTTGCTCCCGGAGTGCGCTGCTTAATTTGAGGGGGAGCAAGCCGGAGCGCTCTCCGGCAGCTATTTACACTGGATCCGGTGTAAATAGCTGCCGGATCATAATTACAGTAAACTAGTAAATACAATAAAGGAAAAACTTGAGACTGAAAGGTTTTAACAGTCATCCAAATGACTGAACGTAAACATTGCTACAGTAACATACTAGCTACTATGTTCTTGACATTAGCTAGTGCTAACAGCTAGCTGCTAGTACACTGCTACAACACAGACACCGACCCTAATAATACAGTTCTTGGTCATTGCCTGGTAACAGCAAATTTATAACGGGCCATGTCTCAACAGACTAAGAAGTTATTTCAATGACATTTAATAACATTTTGTTTATCCTGGGGACTGAAAGTAAATGAAAATGTGAACAAACCTTAGCTGTAATCAGATGGCGACCACCGGCTCCAGGGACGACCCGCTGATGTAGGCATGTTACCCAGCCTGACACAAAATATTTGTAGGCATCCAAACTCTTATACGCTTTCAGATCAATACCTGTGTATGGCGATGGGTTTTTAACGACATAGGTATACAGATCATGTGGGCCGAAATCAGGTAAAGACGAGGGCTTCGTGTACTTCCGTACGTCAGTGAACAATCCTGGTGGAAGCAGGTAAACGTCGTTCTCTAAGCCTGCTAACCTCAATTTTTGCAAATACCTCTCCCTCTGCTCGCCCTGTAAATGCACTACGTCGCTGGATAGTGAAGGTGTTTTCTGCATCTCGCTCCTTTTTCTTTTATGTTTTTCGTTTGTCGCCTTCCTCGCATTCAAACTGATTTGAGCCGTGACGTCCAAAATGGCAGCCTAACGATGCATCACATGACTTGGTCACGTGGGTGAAAAACCTCAATAAGTGATTCAATATCCATGAACTGCTCTACAACTTCCCCATTCCTATTAGTGGTATCGCTACCCCACAGAGAATTATGTGCGTTGAAATCCCCACACCACACCACCCTTTTATCCTCTCTCTGTACCACTCTTTCCAAATACTCCACTGTTAAATCATTACAGGGATTATAAAAATTAACTATTATGATGCTATCCCCTCTCGTCCACCACATTTCCACAGCCACACACTCACTATCAATTCCCTGTATGATAGACCATCTTTCACAAAAGTGCAACATCCACCCCCTTGCCCTTCCCTCCTATCTTTTCGTACTGAAGTGTACCCAGGAACTACAAACTGCAAGTGAGGAACTAACCATGTCTCCTGTATACATAAAATGTCAAGTAAAATTAGGAGCTCATACACAAATTTCTTAAATTCCTGCCCATTCGCCACTAGGCTTCTAGCATTCCACTGCAATATGGTTAATGGGATTCCTATCATCCTTCAGACTGTGATGGTTCACCCTGTCCTTCTGATAGCTTTTTCATCGCCTCTTCCACAGGCACACTAGCCATGTCCAAATGTGCCTTTGCAGCTTGCAGTATTATCTTAATGCGATCTGTATGCGTAGTTGCTTGGGCAGAGCAGTTAATAACCTTAATTATAAAAGCTAGAAAATCTATCTTGTCCACCTGCATTGTGGGCCTATCCCCTCTCACTAGGGAGTCATCCCTGCCTTGTCCATCACCCTGCATTGATGCCTCTTTCTGATTTACCCTCCGATTGGTTGCAGGCCCTCTTGCTTTGACCTGTTTAACAGCCTCTGCATATGACACCAGGTTAACTGCTCTATATCTTTGCACCTCCTTTTCCTCCTGCTGTTTTACACAACCTTGATATGCTGCGCTATGTGCCCCACCACAATTGCAACATCTGGGCTGTACTCCCTCCTCACACCGCCCATAGTCATGATCTCCTCCACATCTACAACATCTCCTTGCCCCTTTACAGACTGCCGCAACATGCCCCAGCCTCTGGCACTTAAAGCTGGGTAGCAAACATATCCAATCATTACTCGTTTAGGAAGCTGCAGTTCACTGAGATGCAGCAAGATGGTCATACTTGGAGCCTTCGCCCCCCCTTGTTAGTGTAGAACCAAGTAGCCTTCACTAGTGTCCCTCCCTTCGTACAAGTTTTCAGTACCTCTTCTGAAATATTCGTGGGGACACCAGTAATGACTCCTCTTACTCCATCTCTCACCCCTACCTCCATACATTCCACATCCTCTTTCCCCAGCTTACGCAATCGTAAAGCCTTCTGTTTTTGCTCGCTAGACTTACAAAACACTATGACCTTGTTGTTGCTAATATACCTCGCTGATGCCACCTCTCCAAGAGTTTCTTTAATCAACTTAGTTAGCCGTATTGGGTTGGAAATGTCATGTTTAGAGATATCCGCATTAAATTTCACCAAAACTTTTAATTCTCCTTCCTCAATTCTTCTACCTTTACTAACTGGGCTTTCACCACCGCCACCGCCACCACTTCCCCTTCTCTTTCTTCCCCCTACACGTCCACCTCCTGGACCCTGAGATTCCTCCTCCATTTCACTCTCACTATCTCCTGCCGAGCTTGGCATATTGCAAGCAGGGTAGCCTAAATCGATCCCACAAACTGTCTTACTGACTGTATGTGTGTAAATATAAAAAAAAATGTTAAGGAAAAAGTGAAAAGTGCGGCACGGCGGTGTAGTGGTTAGCGCTGTCGCCTCACAGCAAGAAGGTCCGGGTTCGAGCCCCGTGGCCGGCGAGGGCCTTTCTGTGCGGAGTTTGCATGTTCTCCCCGTGTCTGCGTGGGTTTCCTCCAGGTGCTCCGGTTTCCCCCACAGTCCAAAGACATGCAGGTTAGGTTAACTGGTGACTCTAAATTGACCGTAGGTGTGAATGTGAGTGTGAATGGTTGTCTGTGTCTATGTGTCAGCCCTGTGATGACCTGGTGACTTGTCCAGGGTGTACGCCGCCTTTCGCCCATAGTCAGCTGGGATAGGCTCCAGCTTGCCTGCGACCCTGTAGAACAGGATAAAGCGGCTACAGATAATGAGATGAGATGAGATGAAAAGTGAAAAGTCGTAAAGCTGCTTTGCTATTCGGGAGAAAGCCGACGGTCCATCCGTATCCCCTCTTGGCTCCTGCTCCTGGCCATCTCTCTTGCATCGTCCTTGCATGGGCGCAGTCCTTAAACAGCCCAAATGTAGTTCACTGATTAAAGACAGGTGTTCTTTGTTAAAGGTGCGCATGCCGGAGCTTGTTAGGAGCATGCGCAGTCCAAGGCGTGCCTTCAGGTGCGCAAACCAAGGCGCGTGGGACTGAAACAGTTCTGCACAAGTGCAACACGATCGCACTAGAAAGCATGGCCAAGCTGCCAGTGTAGCTGCAGTCTTTTTATGGCCCTTTTCCACTACCCTTTTTCAGCTCACTTCAGCCCGACACGGCTCGCGTTTCGACTACCTCAGAGCAGCATGACTCAGCTCGCTTCAGCCTTACTTAGCACCCAAAACTCGCACGGTTTTGGAGTGGGGCTGAAGCGAGCCAAACCGAGCCGAGTGGGGCTAGGGGCGTGAGGAGACACTCCCCTGTGCACTGATTGGTGAGGAGGAGTGTCCTCACATGCCCACACACGCCCCGCGAGCACGCTGGGATCTGTAAACACCGTAAACCCGGAAGAAGAATAATTACGAATTACGAGAATTTCTGAAGCCTTATGCGCCTCGCCTCATCTATACACTCTTGCCAGTATCTGTTGGCGTTGTCGGTGACAACAAGCCACAGCACCAAGACCAGCAACGCTAATGACTCCATGTTTATTGTTTACTCTCCGGGTCGTGAGACTACCGCTTAAAAGATCACTGATGTCACTGTTTGCGCCGCCTAACGACATCACGTGACGTCCACCCACTTTTGCTAACTCCACCCAATGTGTCCACCCACTTCCAGCCAGCACGGTTCAGCGTGGTTGTAGTCGAAATGCAACTCCAACAGCCCCACTCAGCTCGACTCAGCCCAACTCAGCACGGCACGGCTCAGCCCAACTCAGCCGCGTTGGTAGTGGAAAAACGGCATTAGTTGCAAATTACGAGTATTTCCTCTTGTGTTAATAATTTGCCATGTCAAAACAAACAAAACTTTCATCCTTATTTTGACGTGAAGAGAGGTAAGCAATTTATTATATATTTTTCCATCAAAGATGCATTTTGTGGCTTCGAAGCTAAGTTTTAGTGCCGTTTCTAGAACACAACATCAAGAAAACGTGGAAGAAACAGCAATAATGGAAGAGCCGGTTTCTAAGCTGCCTAAAACTAGCAATGGTAATTATTTTTTCTTACATAATGTATTCAGGGGGCGGCACGGTGGTGTAGTGGTTAGCGCTGTCGCCTCACAGCAAGAAGGTCCTGGGTTCGAGCCCCGGGGTCGGCGAGGGCCTTTCTGTGCGGAGTTTGCATGTTCTCCCCGTGTCCGCGTGGGTTTCCTCCGGGTGCTCCGGTTTCCCCCACAGTCCAAAGACATGCAGGTTAGGTTAACTGGTGACTCTAAATTGACCGTAGGTGTGAATGTGAGTGTGAATGGTTGTCTGTGTCTATGTGTCAGCCCTGTGATGACCTGGCGACTTGTCCAGGGTGTACCCCGCCTTTCGCCCGTAGTCAGCTGGGATAGGCTCCAGCTTGCCTGCGACCCTGTAGAAGGATAAAGCGGCTAGAGATAATGAGATGAGATGAGATGTATTCAGGCTGCCAGTCAGTGTGTGACCCCGCCTTTGAAAAATCCTAGCTACGCCCCTGCTTGACAGATTGACAGTCACAGCGTGTGTTCATGTTACCTGTGTTCAGAGGCGCTTCTCAATCTGTCCAGCAGAGGGCAGTAACTTCTTCAGAAATCAAAACAAACGAAGAACAATCCACAGAGCGGAAGTTATCGTCTGTCAGTCATTAAAACAAAATGTCTACATTAGTGCACTACATAGGGCGCGAAGCAATAGTAAAATCAACCCCTTTTTAGTGTGCTATATGATATCTATGGAGTCATTTGAGATTGGTCCTAAGGCCTGGTCCCAAAATCACATACTAGTGCACTAAACAGGACGGCGCAGTCGGATCATAGTGTACTTTATTAGCATACTTTGTAGTGCTGAAATGTGTGATTTGGAACTGCACCGACCCAAAAGGCTAGCTAACAGGTCTCTGTAATCAGCTCAGCTAGCTCTGTGAATGAGAATTAAAGCTGTGTGTTTACAGCCTGTAAGATAAAGATGGTCGAGTCCCATTTCCACGTTCAGCTGACAGCTGTGCTGGATGTGCTCATGAAAACGGCGGTGTCAGACATCTGTGCTCTGGCGGAGAGCTGGTTTAAATCCCTGCACATGGAAATAGAGAAAAGTAAAAAGGAGAACGAAGATTTAAGACAAAAGCTGCAGAGCATGGAGCAGCAAAAACACCAAGCTGCAGCTCAAACAGCTGAGGTGGAGATTAAAGCGGCCAAAGAGGAGAAAGAGGACGCTGGGAGTGAAGTGAGAGAGACAGACGGTTAGTGGGTTCAACATCATTAAACCTCTCCCTGACACACACTGGTCATGATTTGTTTATTATACAGAGGGAGTCCAGTTTTCTGTCACTCCGGCTGTATCTTAAATATCTTCCCTACAGTCTGTAGTGCACTACACAGGGCATGGAATGGATTGAGACGGTCTCAAGTGGCCGAGGATTTCTGATCACTTTAACCCTTTGATGCAAAACATGGGTCAAAAGTGACCCGGCTGAGTTTTTATCTTCTATATCTTTGCAACAAATTAATTCCATCATTCAGTATTCAAGGTATTCCTCAATTAACTTGTTTTTTTTATCATCATACATCCTTATTTTATTTTTTCCTTTCTTACTTTTTGAATAAAAACCCTTTTTGTATCACTACCCTTCTAATGCACAACATGGGTCAAAAACGACCTGCGTTCATTTTCCAGGTTATTTCATGTATGGCTGAGTGTTTCTATGATATTCTTTTGAAATAAATTCATTTTGTCATTTGCTTTTCCAAATATGCAGTAAATACACTACCGTTCAAAAGTTTGGGGTCACCCAGACAATTTAGTGTTTTCCATGAAAAGTCACACTTTTATTCACCACCATAAGTTGTAAAATGAATAGAAAATAGAGTCAAGACATTTTTCTGGCCATTTTGAGCATTTAATCGACCCCACAAATGTGATGCTCCAGAAACTCAATCTGCTCAAAGGAAGGTCAGTTTTATAGCTTCTCTAAAGAGCTCAACTGTTTTCAGCTGTGCTAACATGATTGTACAAGGGTTTTCTAATCCTCCATTAGCCTTCTGAGGCAATGAGCAAACACATTGTACCATTAGAACACTGGAGTGAGAGTTGCTGGAAATGGGCCTCTATACACCTATGGAGATATTGCACCAAAAACCACACATTTGCAGCTAGAATAGTCATTTACCACATTAGCAATGTATAGAGTGGATTTCTGATTAGTTTAAAGTGATCATCATTGAAAAGAACAGTGCTTTTCTTTCAAAAATAAGGACATTTCAAAGGGACCCTGAACTTTTGAACGGTAGTGTATCTTGTTTTTGTTTAGCACAAATCATCATTTTTATTTTTCCTTTCTTAAGTTATGAACAAGCACAGCTTTTGTAATTCTACATCAAGTTTACACACATGGGTCAGAACCGACCCGCATGCATTTACTCCAGCGTTTGGTGGGAACTGTGGATTGTGCTTGTGTCAGACATTTCACAGCTCAGCACAGCACGGCGCCCTTTGCCCATCTAATACATGCAAGTAATGTTTTTCAATTGTTCTAACATTACCTTAGAAAAAAATGGATTATGTTTAGGTTACCTTGAGAGTGAGTAGATTACTTGTCAGAAAGCTAAAAGTAATTACTATTAGCTACCGAGCTGTTGACATATTCTACTTTAGTTAGCTAATTTTATTGTAATTGGCTTAGCTAACTACATAGTTAATAAATTAATAACTGGCCCCATTCACTGCTAAAGTAATTACTTGAAACAAATTATTATTATAGTATTAAGACATTTAATTTTAAATCACACTTGGATGACCCATGTGTAGTAATATAAAAAGTATTTTTGTTCATAAAGTAGGAAAGAAAAAATTAAATTAATGATTTGTGGTAATTAAAAACAAGATATTTAAAGAATACTTGCAATATTCAATCATAAAATACATTGATTTCAAAAGATAGAGCAAAGAAAAACTCAGTCAGCATGAAATAACCTGGAAAATGAATGCGGGTCATTTTTGACCCATGCTGTGCATTAGAAGGGGTGTGCATATGTTTTGCATCAAAGGGTTAATGAGCAGTATCAGTAATACTACATTTCTGTATACAGTACTGTGCAAAAGTCCTAGTCACCCTATTTGATGACTTCTACATTCTTGAGTCGGTACAAAAACAATTAGTCCAAGCATTTTATTTTCCAGCACAAAATTAAATGTTATCGAAAAAAGTGTTTGTACAGTATGTAAGCAGCATGTTACATAATAGAGCACTTTTCAGATTCTCATCTCATCTCATTATCTCTAGCCGCTTTATCCTGTTCTACAGGGTCGCAGGCAAGCTGGAGCCTATCCCAGCTGACTACGGGCGAAAGGTGGGGTACACCCTGGACAAGTCGCCAGGTCATCACAGGGCTGACACATAGACACAGACAACCATTCACACTCACATTCACACCTACGGTCAATTTAGAGTCACCAGTTAACCTAACCTGCATGTCTTTGGACTGTGGGGGAAACCGGAGCACCCGGAGGAAACCCACGCAGACACGGGGAGAACATTCAAACTCCGCATAGAAAGGCCCTCGCCGGCCACGGGGCTCGAACCCGGACCTTCTTGCTGTGAGGCGACAGCGCTAACCACTACACCACCGTGCCGCCCACTTTTCAGATTAAAAAAGAACCTAATGAAGGCTGCTGGGTTTTGGTGCAAAATTAAGAAGCGAGTGTGACAAAGTGTCCAGAAGAACTGGGGCTGGGTCTGTAAGATGCTCAGTAAAACCTACAGCTCGTTTCTGCCTGATCCATCCTGGTGCCCTGTGTCTGGCTGGAGTCTCATTGCATCGCTCCTATGGTGGAGGACGGCCCCCCGTGTGGACAGTTGAAAGTCACACTTGAAGGACGCTCTGGACTTTTAGGGCCTCTACATACTCTTGCAACAAGGCTTTCGCAGACAGTTGTAATTTATCATTGAGCGGGGAGTAATAGGCGTGCGCGATGTTATTCACCGCCACAACGCAAGGGGGCGCGAAGTCGCAAAATCGCTAGGAGTAGTTGGTGGGTGTGGTTAGTGGAGTGTTTATCCTCCGGTTACTTATAATGACTAGAACTGGAGTCGTATAGATGTACGTACTTCCTCACTTCCTCGATCAACCGCTCTTCGTGCTGCTCCATGTTCGCTCGTGTTTTTAAAAATGGCGATCGTGAAAACAAAACAAACCGGGAAAGTAGGGAAGCGGAAGTGCGTGTACAGCGGATGTAGAGTGGACCAATCAGAGCCCTCTTGTCTGCGACGCTGTCTGCGAGGCTGTCTGCGGTGGTCACAATTTTTGGGAGGTGCGTGCAGAGTGTCTGCGAAGGGGGGGACTTCGCAGACGCCATCTGCGAGGACTGGGTTGTCAGCATAAATTGGCCTTTAGAGTAATGCTTTTATGGCTGAGGACTACAGTTGACTTGCTAACTTTAGGACTGCAGTTGTCAACAATTTTGCACTCAAGTTTCCATCAATAAAGAGTTTATAACATCGACGAAACTGACTTCATGTTAAAACTGTTAATGTTGTGGTGCAAGGACAACAATCTCCGCCTGAACGTGGAGAAAACGAAGGAGATTGTTGTGGACTTCAGGAGAGCGCACACCCAGCATGCTCCACTAACTATCGACGGTGCTGTAGTGGAGAGGGTGAGCAGCACCAAGTTTCTGGGTGTGCACATCTCTGAAGACCTGTGCTGGAGCAACTCCACCGCATCACTGGCCAAAAAAGCCCAACAGTGTCTGTACTTCCTCAAACTGAGGAGAGCAAGAGTCCCGGCCCCCATCATGCACACATTCTACAGAGGCACCATCGAGAACATCCTGACCAGCTGCATCACTGTGTGGTACGGCGCCTGCACCGTGTCCTGCTGCAAGACTCTGCAGCGCATCGTGAGAGCAGCTGAGAGGATCATTGGTGTCTCTCTCCCTTCTCTTATGGATATATATATAACTCCCGCCTCACCCGCAAAGCCATCAGGATTGCAGGTGACCCCACCCACCCATCTCACAGCCTCTTCAGCCTGCTGCCGTCGGGGAGGAGACTGCGGAGTCTCCGGGCCAAAACCAGCAGTCCTGTTCTGCCCCTCCTCCCCCCTCTGCCACAGATTCTGCCCGCACACCCCCCTGCCCCCCCTTCAGCATCTGACATGTCACCCTCACAGTCCCCCCCAACACACACACACACATACACTCTCTCAACGTTCATTCACACTCTGAACTCAGGGACTGCACATTTCACTTTACCTCGCTCATTTGCACTATTCCGCACTACCTCACCTTAACAGCGATTAGTTTATTGTTTATACTGCTTATTTCATGTTTACCTGCTATACCTCAAGTGCCCTTGACTGTTTATTTGCTCCAATTTGTATGTATGTATGAGTGTATGAGTGTTTAGTCTGTGTCTAGTTCCTATTTAGAGTGTTTATACTGTTGTTTATTTCAATTATTCTATTTTTATTTATTGCATTGCCTGTTTGCACCGTGGGTCAGAGAGGACTGAAATTTCATCTGTGCTGTATGTCGCGCATGTATAGCATATTTGACAATAAAGTTGACTTGACTTGCACGGTGGTGTAGTGGTTAGCGCTGTTGCCTCACAGCAAGAAGGTTCTGGGTTCGAGCCTAGCAGCTGACGAGGGTCTTTCTGTGTGGAGTTTGCATGTTCTCCCCGTGTCTGTGTGGGTTTCCTCCGGGTGCTCCGGTTTCCCCTACAGTCCAAAGACATGCAGGTTAGGCTAATATGGGACGGCCTTGGGCTGAGGTGCCCTTGAGCAAGGTACCTAATTCCCAACTGCTCCCCGGGCGCTGTTAGTATGGCTGTCCGCTGCTCTGTGTGTGTGTGTGTGTGTGTGTGTGTGTGTGTGTGTGTTTTTTTTTTTTTTACTGCTTCAGATGGGTTAAATGCAGAGAGGAATTTCACAAATGTGTGATGAATAAAGTCTTTCTTTTCTTTCTTTCACCCAAATGAGGATGGGTTCCCTTTTGAGTCTGGTTCCTCTCGAGCTTTCTTCCTCATGTCGTCTGAGGGAGTTTTTCCTTGCCACCATCGCCACAGGCTTGCTCATTGGGGATAGATTAGGGATAAAGTTAGCTCGTGTTTTAAGTCGTTCAAATTCTGTAAAGCTGCTTTGCGACAATGCTTATTGTTAAAAGCGCTATACAAATAAACTTGACTTGAATTTCCTTATAAAACTGCACTCATTGTACCGGAGTTGTTGTTGTCGTTGTTGTTGTTGTTATTTTAAAGCAAAGGGTCATCTCACGGTTCGAGCCCCGTGGCCGGCAAGGGCCTTTCTGTGCGGAGTTTGCATGTTCTCCCCGTGTCCGCGTGGGTTTCCTCCGGGTGCTCCGGTTTCCCCCACAGTCCAAAGACATGCAGGTTAGGCTAACTGGTGACTCTAAATTGACCGTAGGTGTGAATGTGAGTGTGAATGGTTGTCTGTGTCTATGTGTCAGCCCTGTGATGACCTGGCGACTTGTCCAGGGTGTACCCCACCTTTCGCCCGTAGTCAGCTGGGATAGGCTCCAGTTTGCCTGCGACCCTGTAGAACAGGATAAAGCGGCTACAGATAATGAGAATGGGTCGTCTCACATCACATATTGACTTTTTGTTTCATTTATTATGGCTTACTGCTGTTTAGAGGTTTTCTTTTTTTTAATGTTAAGTTTATTTCATTACTTTTTAAGCGATTTTTGGTCTACAGCATTTCTTTACGTGTGCCTAAAACTTTTGCACAGTACTGTGTATTTGGGATGGATGATTCTAATCTATTTTCCAGTAAGATGCTAATGTCAGAGGGCAGTGGCTAAGTAATTTTAAAGGTGACACATTATACCCTTTTTTCCACAGGCTGAAACAGTTCCCTGAGGTCTTAATGAAATAATTAAGTGATTTGAATATTTTGTCTATACTAATTCTGTTGGGTTAATGTCCATCGATTCAAGGACGAAACTTTAATTATTTGATGTATGTCCATTGTCATCTTGAACATTCTGAGAAAATGGAGTACTAATCTGTATTATTCCTTTACACTGTTACCTGATGTAATATTTGACCTAGAAAGGTGCATGTGATGTGATGTAAGAAGAGATGCTGTGTAGAGTTGTGGGTGTGCGCGTTGTGGATGCAGTGTTGCTGCCCTGTAGTAGAGAGGCTTTGCTCGGCCACGTGACCCCGGAGCAACAGTAACTATACTGTTATGACAGGGGGCACGCTTGTAGTGCTTCGTTCAGATGAGTTTGTTGTTGTTAAGTATGGGAAGGGAAGGTTTTGCTGTGATTTTGGACATGCAAATTGTTTTGAGCGAAATAAAAACATCAGCTTTTTTAATTTACCAGAAGTAATTCGTCATCGTGGGGAAAAAGTAGAGAAATTTCTAAACGTAGAAGGGAAAATTGGGGGGGGGACCGTTCAGTGAGACGCTGTGTCGAACGGAGAGGTAAAAAAAACAATGGTATGCTCACTTCATTTCCACGAATGTAAGAATTCCAATAATAAATTAACAACTGTAGCGTGGTGCTCATTCTTATAAGTGAAGTGAACATGAGCAACACAGTGGCTTGGCAGAGCCTAACTTTCACCGAGACTTAAAGTCCATATACATTCAGGGATCCTTCGGAGCACGTTGTGGGTGTGCTTGGGACCCAGTCATTATGGGAAATACCTGATGCTGATTTGAGTGGAATCAGCACATGCATATAAGGACACTGAGGCTTTGGGAAGTATTATAATCACTGTCACATTTGTTTCTAGCCATGTTTATGACTGCTTTCGTTTTTATAAATATCACGCTTGCTAATAAACACACTTCCTGCACTTAGACCTGTCTACCGCTGCATACCTGAGACAATACTTGCAAAGTCTCTGTGAAAAGTGTCCTTATTTGCGTGTTCTGATTGCGTTCAAATCACCGTTTCTGTGCGCATAGTATTGATTGATTTTTAGTTTTACATAAATTTTATTGTTGAGGTTCAGCGCTACCTCAGTGACCAAGTTAGCCCCAGATCTGAGGATCCACTGCAGTAAATATTTATCCCAGTCTTTACCAATTAGCACTGCAGCGTTTATGCGTTCCAGCCTCCTCTGTTCCATGTGCATGTATTTTTTATTTTTTTTTCAAAATCAGGCGAGATTTGTTAAGAAAAGGAACAGATTGAGCTCCAAGACTGTCGAACAAATACTTTTCTTAAATAAAAATGTTTAAACCCCCTCCATGTCCTACTGTGACGAAGTAGTGATGCTTACCTTTTATCACAGTTCTTGTGGGATATGAATGAGCTGCAATGGTTTAAATGCTACTTAAGTTAAAATGCCTACATTACATATTGATTTGTGGCAAGATATAGCCTAATAAATATTGAAAATCAACTCTCATTTGTGGTTGTTTATTAGCCTACTGCTAAAGAAAAGTTACTTTGCTAGATAATGGGAAGTTTTTAATAGTAGGCATATCAGGTGAAAATTCAGTCCAAATTGCTTGAAACTGCTTTCATTGAATTCAGAATTAAATGAACAACAACACACTTTTTACAGAAGTAAAATGTTTATCCGTTCTTGAGATATTGCAAATCAAAGATTGAGGAAACGGCTTAATTTTTAGAAAACTGCTGTAATATGAGGAGAGCATGGTCCAAAATGGGCCTCATTAACAAATGAAAGCAAATGTTTTTTAATTTTTATTTTCCAAGATATTTACATGGAAATTGGCAGGCACATAGTTGTATACTGAATACACAATTTGAAAAATTAGCACAAACCAGTTATGCAAATTAGAATTTAATTAGCACAAATTACACTAATTAGGAAAAAAAATCTGTACACTTAACTAGAAAAATTACTTCTAGTACACTCTGTGCTCTGTAGGGCTTTGTATTTCTCAAAAGTAGGGTCTATTAGTGTTTATATTAAAGAATGTGAATGATTATTTCGATTAATATTCACAGCTTTCAAGGCTAACCTCGAAAAAACTGTGTGAGCCACATCCAATAAACAATTCCTGTTAATTGAACTAAAATTGACACTCGCATTTCTGACTTCTGGTTTTTAAAATCTCATTCCGACCACTAAGATCTCAGTGTTTTTCATCAAAACTACTACAGTTATATTCTAAAATACTTATTTATGTGAATCGGTTTGATTTGAAAAAATAAGTAGGTAAAGCTATGAAAACCCATGTCAAAGTCTCCTGTGAATCATAACCTCAAAACTAGCTGACGGAAGATTTTGCTGAAACCGTGAGAGTGAGAGAACATCCATATAAAAGTTCTCTGATATTCATGAGTAACCCAGTCAGAAACTGATCAGAAGAGAGAGAGCCTGACCGCTTTCCTGCGACTCAAAAAGCACCGGCGGTTTCCCGATGTCCCGCGAGCCGAGAGTGCACTCTGTTGTACCAACTTCAACTTGCCGTTACTCCCAAAGTACTGAATAGATCTTAACGAGATATTTCTTTGGAAAGCAGAAATAAGCATTTTAATGATGGTATTCACGATAGAAAATATTCAAGAGTTAAGCAATGACAGATTTGGAAACCTAGATGAGTGTATGCACGCACAGTTTTCACAGCACGGCCAGCGAGTGTCTCATATGCCTATTAATATAAACGAGTATTGCGTGGTAACGGTTCTGTTCACGAGTAGCTTCTCTTTTGGAGCCACAAATCCTTAATTTTCTTGATTAGTAGCTAAGTATATGAAAATTCTTCAGTGCCAGCGGCTCTGTGAAAGGCTGGTTTAATCGAATATAAAGGATTTACTGATTTATTACTCGTGTGTGTGTGTGTGTGTGTGTGTGTGTGTGTGTGTGTGTGTGTGTGAGGTTTTAGATTATCGGAGTATAATTGTTTTAATGCCACCAGCATGTGATTAGAGACACACAGAGACTGAGACACTGACAGCAGGCCAAAAGGAGCAGGTCTGATGGAGGTTAAAAAAAGTAAATGTAAGGTTTCTAACTCAGCTGAGGCTTTTGCCGTTTAATGAATATTTATGAACAACTGAAAGGATCTTGGAGATTTGTGCTGACAAGTGTTACCTGGAAAATGTCAGTTTTGTGACTCCTTATAAATTATGCTCTTTCTGAGCATAATTTAAGACTTTCAACTAAGATTGAACAGATCTGTTGGCTGTGCAAATGAATAACATTCTTAGGACCAGTAACTTGCATAATAAAGGAGATATTTTTGGTAACAAAGCCTTCACTCTGACTTTTGAACACTGATTGATCGCTTGTATGTGTGTTCAATAGAAATTATGATGAGATCTATTCTAGCGCCTTATGCTCTTTACTCTAAAGTAATGATGGAGACATTCTGAGGTTAATTCTTATCCATAAGGGGGAAGCATACCCTTAGCCCCCCCCAGTCATAAACGTCTAGTGACGTCCCTGCAGTTTGCCATCAGCAGGAAAAGAAGATATTGAGTGGGTCAGTTTTAAACAGACGATTTTATAATCATAAATGTTTTTATGGTGCTAGTTTTGTATCTTTTTAGCAATTTTTTTTTAAACAAATTGAATATGATGTGTGCAAGCGGTGGTACCACAGGTACTGCATGCAAATATATATTCGTGCAGTGACAGAAATTTGGAAATGTGATCTGTCTTTTCAGACCTAGTCTTTGTATTCTTTATAACCTAGGCTTATTTAAATTGGGTCAATAATGTATTTAGAGTTTTAATTAACAATTAAAGAATTAATTTTACAATTTAATTTAACAATTAAATGAAAGCGGGGACGGGGTGTCGCGTGCTTCAAGGTGTGCTTGCGCCAGCACCACCGTCAATGTCGCATGGAGTGGACAGACAACTGGAACCTGGAGGAGCAGCGTGTAAAGGTAGGCACACTTATAAATTGAGGATTTATCAGGCTTTTATGCAGTGTATTTCATCCAGTTGTGTAATGAAAGTATTAAAAAATGCAAAACTGTCAATTTTTTTTTTTTGTTGAGCTGGTGCAGATAAATGCGTAGTTTACAAGCAAGGCTAGCTAATGTTAGCTAGCTATTTGTTCTGTCGATGGTTAGCGTTAAAGAGCAGAACGAGTGAGCAGGTGAAGTGCGGGAACGGCGTGTGGCTGCTGTCAGGGCCGACAGAGTTGTGCTGGGTGAGCAGTATAAACTGAATGTAGCTGTATATTATGATCACGTTTTGTGATTAAATCAATTGCGCATTCCTTTGAGCAAAGAGGAGTTCCTGAATTTTGAGGTGGGTTACCATGTGTTTTAGCTGCAGCCGGCTAACGGTAAGCTAGCAGAGCCAGTGAGCAGGGTGTGGTTGCTGTCAGGGCCGACAGAGGTGTGCTGATCGGCGGGTGAAGGGTATAAACTGTGTATGTAGCTGTCCAAGTATATTATGAGCCACATTTTATAATAAAAATAAATTACACGCTCCTTTGAGTGAAGAGGAGTTCTGACTTTTGTGTAGAAACGTTTTTCTAATTTACAGTGAGCTGCAATTTATTCCATATAAAGTGTCAGAGCTTTTCAACCAGCTCTGGCTGAAACTGTGATGATATTTATTGTGACTTAAATTCTTTTGTTTTTGTTGAAAACCGCAGTTTATAGCTTTTAGCAGTGAGCTTTAATGGACTCCTAACTCGAGGCAAAAAGTAGTTGTTTTT
The DNA here is from genome assembly GCF_027579695.1 of Neoarius graeffei. NCBI lineage: Eukaryota > Metazoa > Chordata > Actinopteri > Siluriformes > Ariidae > Neoarius > Neoarius graeffei. The sequence continues at coordinate 74,606,664 of NC_083573.1, read as the reverse complement.
TTTTTTTTTTTTTTTTCAGCCAGTATTTTTATTGTCGTCATATAGACTGATTTGATTATCTAAGAGCCATAGCTTGGAACAGATGTATGAGTTTGGAGAAAATAATTTCATCCTTGAAAATAAAAATGAGTATTTGAAAGTCCTTGAATTTGACTTGCCCCTGTCTGTACAAACTGTTAGTAAGCGGGGTGTGGTGGGTGGTGTATGAGGTCGATCATAAATAAGTTAATGTGTTTTATCTTGCATGTATAAGACACAAATGCACTGTGTAATATTTAAACAAGCTACACATGGAGGACCACGACAGTTTTCCTCCAGGTAAATTTGCTGCTTGACAGACTTTAAAATGAGACTTGACAGCTTGCATTAGTTTGTGACCGAGATCATTATAAGGCATAAAAGAAACTAGCATGCTCGTTAACTGGGTGGCTCATGTAAGTTACGCATATGTGAAATTCTTCTTTCATACAGACGAGATGGCTGAGAATAGAGGGATAACGGAGAGATCTGTGAGAAGGAGACGAGTTCGTCCTCAACAACAGGATGCTGAACAGCACATTAAGTTGAAAACTGACGAAGCTGGTCTCAAAGAGCATTTTATCAACTCGCAGAAAGGTTAGTTCTTACATTTTTGTCTGTTTTTACTTGTTTCAAGTAGTGCTTGTGTTAGTTGTCCAATTAATAATAATGTTGAATTGCACTGTAAATGTAAAATTCAGCATTGTTTTCCATACGAATCTCATTTACTGGTACACAAGGGAACTTTTTACTGGCTGTGCGAATTGGCTGTTACCATTTCAAGCTGGGTTAGGTCATCTTTTTAGAGCCATTTTAGTTTTATTTAGTGAAATTCTCCTGACATTCATCTGTTGAATCTTCTTGGCTTGTCCTCATTGTCGTCTTCTATTAATAAATCAAAAGGTCAAAGGAAAAACAATCCAGTCTCTGCCGGTGTCCCGACACACACACACACACACACACACACACACACACACACACACACACACACACACACACACACACACACAGTCTAGTCCTACCTTCCTGCAAACTGCAGAGAGGAAACTAATCTATCCATAGAAGACATGAGGTGAAACCGCCAGAATCCAAACTAAGCACTAGGACTGAATTTACTTACTGTGTGAGGAAGCCACTTACATTTAGCTCCGTCAACTGCTGTTAGGTAGCTTCTGTAGTTTTATTATGATGGCCAACATGACTGTTAATTTTCCAGATTTCCCAGACATATAGAACAACTGGTCATAACTTGAATAGCCTGTGAGCTATAGGCTATAATAATGTAATAATACTAACAGTGGTGAAACGTTACTATTAGAGCTGGGACTTCAGCTCAGCTAAAACTTAGCCAGACACGCCAAACAAAGCAACAGGGCAAATGATTTTGCAAGGGGTTAACAGCAGGGTGCCCTGTAGCTCCATTGTCTGTAGTTGTCAATGTTGATTTTAAAAGTAACTAAGTTAATTACATCGGGAAATGAATACTTAAGTACGAGTGAAAAATACTGTGGCGAGCATGCGTGGAAGAAGAGCCTGGAGCCAGAAATCTTAGTTTCTCGGTTGTTAGCCTGTGATGCTTGCTCTCGATAGCACTGGCTTGACTGCTTTAATTAGTATTCGCTAACACTACTGATGAATGCTACACCGGCTGGAAGGTGACTTCACTGCTGTGCTGACTCACAGTTAAGCTAGCGTTGGCCTTCGATAAGTCCTTGGCCGATAAATTTTTGGTCCTGCCTCCAGAGATGGGACCAAGTCTCAAGTAAGTCTCAAGTCTTAACCTTCAAGTCCCAAGTAAGTCCCAAGTCTTATTTTTTGTCTTGGGCAAGTCAAGTCAAGTCACAGGCTATGTCAAGTCAAGTCCTATAATAAGTCAAGTCCAAGTCAAGTCACCTTAGGCGTATTGGCGTAATTTTAGCAACAGAATATGAATTTAATACATTGAAAAGGCAATACATAAGTAAATGTCAGTAAACATCCCTGGCACATGTGCCCAACCTGTCAAATATTTGCATTTTAAATACTCATGTTCTGTAAAATACATAAAACAAGAGTAATAATGTCAGTTATTTATTGATGGCAAAATTGATTGCAAGATTGAAAGCCAACTAAGTTTCTCACATTGTCATCAGCCAACAAGAAAAATAAACAGAGAATTGGCATTCTGTTATGTGCGTAGTTAAAAGAGAGTAGGACTAGACTCCGAAGCCGTTTGTTTTCAGGATAATGGCTGGCTGATGAAATTATTGGCTGGCTAGCTGACTCAGCCAAAACCTTAATGGCTGCTGCAGCCACCAAAATGTTTATGGCTACAAATGGCTGATACTGTTTCTTCACACCTATGGTCTACGTTCAATTGATTATAAGATGCAGTGTACTGGTTACACAGATACATAGGCTATTTCCACAACACAGTTTGGTTAAAAAACTGATTGTACTACAACAAATGGTGTATTTATGATAGCATTTATTGATTATAAGTTATTTATTTATTACATTTATTTATTATAAGTACTTAGATGTATTATTATTATCTCTCTCTCACACACACACACACACACATACACATGGGTCATTTAACATGAAATCATATGAATTATGAGATATTAAAATATAGTAGGCCCTAGTAGACTTTATTCTGTGCAGTGTACGGCGACGGATTCGCTCTAAATTATCTCCGACCGCCAAGTTCACTAATGTTCTGTCTGCCTTGCCTACCAGGCAAACGGAGCGGTCAGTATATTGCTAGCTGTGGTCAGACTGCAAAGTATGAATCATGAAAGAGTGTCTCTGAGGGAGTCCCGCTTAATTAATGGACGTCACTGTGTGGCATATATCCGGGCGAACGGATCAAACAAATGGTGGGAATAAAAAGCAAATTACCACAGGTCCCCTGGTCTCTTACTTCATTGTAAATATAAATCTAGCAAGATTGTAGTTCAATGCTAATAATAAGCTAATCTGGATTGTTCGAGGAAGGCATCTAGCTATCTACTCTCACTAGCAATGACCAGTGAAGGACTGGCAGCTATCTTACTATGATGAAAGTAGAGTGGTGGAGTACTTTTTTTTTTTTTTTTTATCAATCTCGAAGTATGTGAAACAAACAAACAAAAAAAATACCTTTACACTTTCCCTCAGCAGCGGCAAAGAATGCAGCCATCTCGTCGATATCGGAGTCGATTGATGCTCTGGGTGGGTTCCCGGGTTCCCCAGTGTATCGTGGTAACGGTGTGAGGGGCGGGAAGCCAGACAGGTAGTCACAACGGCAAGCTTGTGGTGGCTCTCTGTGCTGTGATATCAGTTCTAAATCTCTACAGTGTATGCCTATACGTCTCTATTGTGTTACTACTAGTGTGTACAGTTGATCATGTTTGTGTCACTTTTCTTGTAGCTCATGATGTGGATAAACCCATTATTTGATGTACACAATTCTTAGTGGCTCAGCCAAATTTTATTAGATAGCGGCTCAAATTGGCTTACAAAATTATTGGCTGGCGGCGGCTCAAATTCTAAATGGCGGTTTTAGCAGCGCCTGGCGGCGGCTTCGGGGTCTATGCAGAACCTTTATTTTTAAATACATTTCTGAGTGGATAGTATCTCCATCCTTGACTCCTGTATGCTGCATAAATGGGAATGAATTAAAAATATATATATAATTTTTTTTTTTTGAGAGTTAAAATCAACCGCAAAGTTGGCATTTGAGCTGAGCTAGCCATGCTTGAGTGCGTGACGCCACAGCAGGAACCGGTTTTAAGGCCGAGGCCTTTTACAGCTATAGACCAAAGTCATATAAATAAAAATTTATGGTGAAAGTAAGAAATACCGTTACCGACTCGCTCAACTAAGACTGCTTTTGACTTCACTGATTGTGGGTTGACTCATTAAAACAGGATAGGTGTGTTAACTGATGCAACATACATGTACATGCATGCATTTTCACTGATAAAAGGTAAAAGGCTAATTAAATAATCAGATGAACTGAGACAATTACATTCTGAAGCAAATTAAATAATCTTATACCGGTAACTTAAACACAATACAAGTTACATGTATTAATCTAAATGCAGGTAAACAACGTGTTTTTGTTTTATATCCAAATGAGAGTCGGAGCTTACCCGTCTGTGTTCTTGCTTCTTGAAGGCCGATCTTGTAGCTGATTGTTTTGAATGCATCTGTTGAAGACAAGTCACTGGGAAGGCTTGTGAATGATGATGACAAGAATCCTAATTGCAAGATGAAAACTAGTGATGTTGACGGGATGCCACATCTTTGCCTGTTTGCCCTAAGAGACATTGCCCCAGGTGAAGAAATAACTTATAATTACGGGGATACAGACTGGCCTTGTTGCAAACAGGTACGCTAACATAACCTGATATAACTGAATGTGGACCAGTGATTTTAATAAATGTTCTAGTTTTCCAAGCAACTGATGAAAGTAGCAGTTTAATTTGTGTACTGTTGATGATGGCTGTTTTGTTCATTTTCAGGAGAAACTGAATGAGTTCAAATACAGCATCTTTTGTCTTCATGTGTTTTGAGATTTGAGCTATGACAATGAGTTATTTATCGTTTTGTTTTTCCAGCAGAAAGTGGCACCTGATGTCAGCAAGCAGATTGTTGATTACAGTGACAGACCTCAGGTAGGTGCCAGTTTCTAAAATACTACTAATCTCTTGTTAAGGTGTTTATCTGTGTGGTAATAATGGGTTTGTGAGTATGCATTATTATCCAGTGTATTTCTTCTGGTAGTCCATGTAGTCATGATCTGTAAGGACTTCTCTTGTCGTTGTCCCTTCTGTGTGTTTTGAAACCACCCCAAAAGTACTGATAGACCCCAAGTATTGACAGACTGACATACTGACCAGCGGTTTTACGTGGATGAGCGTCCCTGATTGGGTTTGAGTATCGTGTGTATGTGTTTGGAACAACCCCAGAACTACTGATAGACTGACGAACTGGTCACCAGAAGTTTATCTGAATGAATGTTTGTGATCAGGTTTGAGTACTTCAGATGTTGACAAATATGAGAAGACGAGACCCAGTTACATCCCTACACACTGAATAAGTTCTGTGAGAATGTGTTTATTATCCAGTGTTTGTCCCATGGCCCCAAACATGCTAGCCAAGATTAAGCTGGCTAATATTCTGACATTAATCAACCTATTTTTATTTTTTAAAATAAATTCTCAGGGTGTCGTGGCTCAGGTGGCTAAGGCACCATACCATAAATCCGGGGACCCGGGTTCGATTCCGACCCGAGGTCATTTCCCGATCCCTCCCCGTCTCTCTCTCCCGCTCATTTCCTGTCTCTACACTGTCCTATCCAATAAAGGTGAAAAAAAGCCCCCCAAAAATATCTTTTTAAAAAAAAAATTCTCATTCAATTCAGTGTCAGTTATGGGCTGGATGGGGCCCACAACTGATTTTACTTATCCTCTAATTCATCAAGTCAAGAGAAACTTTTCACCCATTATATTTCCTCTGGATGCATTATTGGACTTTTCTTCCTGAAAATGCCAATTTGTTCCACCCTACAGCCCATAAAAATGCTACAGCAGAGTTTACGTTAGACTAGTGCTGACCAACAAATCGTATTTTCATCATCATTGTGATATGCACATGTGCAGTAAACACATCACAAAAGACTTTTATCTTGCTAACCTTACATTACATTTGCGTAACTTTAGTAAGAGTAAGGTGAAAATGAGTAGTCTAAATTTTTATTCCAAATGACCTTTGGTCTTCTGTTTGCTATAAGTTTTGTTCTTGCACTAGAGCCAAATATCATGTTTCCTTTAATTGTTTTTTCTTAGATTTTGACTTGCTTTTTTTTCTTTTCCTTAGCTGAGTTCGCAGTCCTCACTGGATGATGCCCTTGAGGCGCACTCTCGACATGATTATATTCAGGTATATTTACAACTTCAGACTGGGATTGTGGTGATTTTTATATGCATATATGTAATTATGTACATACGTGTATCTTTAATGTAACCACAAATGTATTTTGATTCATATGTAACCACACATGCATACCTTGATGTAATCACATAAGCAGTAATGTGGTTTATGATGATTGTATTGCGATTCAAAGCCAGTCATGAAGATTTTCAATAAAGAGTTAATGAAGTTGAGATTACAAATAGATTGGTCAAAGCTTTATACTGTTCATGGAACCGTTAAGCAGGTGTTGAACTAGAAATAACCTTAAACGAGAACCAAGCCTTATTTGGATATATATTATTAGAATGACCTTAAAAGCTTTGTTTGGATACATACAGTGGTGCTTGAAAGTTTGTGAACCCTTTAGAATTTTCTATATTTTTGTATAAATATGACCTAAAACAACATCAGAATTTCACACAAGTCCTAAAAGGAGACAAAGAGAACCCAGTTAAACAAATGAGACAAAAATATTCTACTTGGTCATTTATTTATTGAGGAAAATGATCCAATATTACATATCTGTGAGTGGCAAAAGTATGTGAACCTTTTGCTTTCAGTATCTGGTGTGACCCCCTTGTGCAGCAATAACTGCAACTAACCGTTTCTGGTAGCTGTTGATCAGTCCTGCACACAGGCTTGGAGGAATTTTAGCCCATTCCTCTGTACAAAACAGCTTCAACTCTGGGATGTTGGTGGGTTTCCACACATGAACTGCTCGCTTCAGGTCCTTCCACAACATTTCAATTGGATTAAGGTCAGGACTTTGACTTGGCCATTCCAAAACATTAACTTTATTCTTCTTTAACCATTTTTGGTAGAACAACTTGTGTGCTTAGGATCATTGTCTTGCTGCATGACCCACCTTCTCTTGAGATTCAGTTCATGGACAGATGTCCTGACATTTTTCCTTTAGAATTCCCTGGTAGGCGGCACGGTGGTGTAGTGGTTAGCGCTGTCGCCTCACAGCAAGAAGGTCCTGGGTTCGAGCCCTGGGGCCGGCGAGGGCCTTTCTGTGCGGAGTTTGCATGTTCTCCCCGTGTCCGTGTGGGTTTCCTCCGGGTGCTCCGGTTTCCCCCACAGTCCAAAGACATGCAGGTTAGGTTAACAGGTGACTCTAAATTGACCGTAGGTGTGAATGTGAGTGTGAATGGTTGTCTGTGTCTATGTGTCAGCCCTGTGATGACCTGGCGACTTGTCCAGGGTGTACCCCGCCTTTCGCCCGTAGTCAGCTGGGATAGGCTCCAGCTTGCCTGCGACCCTGTAGAAGGATAAAGCGGCTAGAGATAATGAGATGAGATGAATTCCCTGGTATAATTCAGAAATAATTGTTCCATCAATGATGGCAAGCCGTCCTGGCCCAAATGCAGCAAAACGGGCCCAAACCATGATACTACCACCACCATGTTTCACGGATGGGATAAGGTTCTTATGCTGGAATGCAGTGTTTTCCTTTCTCCAAACATAACACTTCTCATTTAAACCAAAAAGTTCTATTTTGGTCTCGTCCGTCCACAAAACATTTTTCCAATAGCCTTCTGGCTTGTCCACATGATCTTTAGCAAACTGCAGATGAGCAGCAATGTTCTTTTTGGAGAGCAGTGGCTTTCTCCTTGCAACCCTGCCATGCACACCATTGTTGTTCAGTGTTCTCCTGATGGTGGACTCATGAACATGAACATTAGCCAATGTGAGAGAGGCCTTCAGTTGCTTAGATGTTACCCTGGGGTCCTTTGTGACCTCGTCGACTATTACACGCCTTGCTCTTGGAGTGATCTTTGTTGGTGCACCACTCCTGGGGAGGGTAACAATGGTCTTGAATTTCCTCCATTTGTACACAATCTGTCTGACTGTGGATTGGTGGAGTCCAAACTCTTTAGAGATGGTTTTGTAACCTTTTCTGAGGTCCTCAGAAATCTCCTTTTTTGTGCCATGATACACTTCCACAAACATGTGTTGTGAAGATCACACTTTGATAGATCCCTGTTCTTTAAATAAAACAGGGTGCCCACCATGGGCGATTGCTCTAAGACAACGAGGGAGGCTCAGCCTCCTCTAAAAATGACGAACATCGTGTAGGATGAATTGCGCTAGGCTTATGTTATAGCCGACCTTATAACATTGCTATTTCAGATCCAGAATCATAGAAATATATGTGCTCAACCCAACTACAGTGCGAAATCATTCTGTTATAACTTTCCCCAGTTCGCCTAACGTGTGTGTGAGTTTTTCCCCCTTGTGACAGCGCGATGCAGCCCAGCCTCAGTGGACTTCAATGGGATTTGGGAGCTATGCGCTTTTCAATCTCAAAATGCAAGATGGTTATTGGACAAATGCTGCGAAAATGCCCGCCCACGGACTCCGAGCCTCACAGTGGGAGGGACATGGCAGTTTCCGCGAGGAGACTGGTGATTGGTGAAAGCGGCCGGATATTTTCTTAGATTGACAGCTCGTTTCAAATATAGACAGGCAGTGGTGAATCTCAGTTCAGTCCCATGCGGATTCGCAAGTGCTGTGGTGTATTGTAAGAGATCAGCTTACATTTCGATTTCATTCATTCCATACAATTTCTACCAGCTTTTTTAGTTTGTATATATTTTCATTGTAGTGTTGTCAAGTTTGCTATCTTAGTTCCAGAAATTTTATTTGAGTGACTGAACTTGAGGGGGCTAGTCAGCTAGCAAGAAAGCTGCGCACGGATGCCAAGCATTGCTGATTTAATTTTGGCGAAGCCATTTGCCAGTCTTCCTTTCGAGGAAAAAATTAAAATTAAAGAGCAGGGTAGACCAATGCCTCAAATTGACTTGGTGAAAAAGGTAGGGAATAATACTCGTTCCTTTCAGCTCTCCTGGTACAAGAAAGTGAATTGGCTAACAGCAAGTGACCCACATCAACAACAGTAAATAGGCTACTTTAGTAATATGTCATGGATGGACCAAAAATATAGAATCTATTTAAAATGTTTATGCTGAGTATATTATATTGGAATATATGTTTTTTCTGGATATGAATTAAACACAGCTACAATTTGGAAAACATTTTTAAACAAAAACACAGCCGAGAACATTTCACACTACAGACCTGGATTAAAAGTGAAGGGTTATCAAAATTGTCAATAAAACATTTCTCAGTCAAAATAAGTAAAATATAGGGAAAGTGTCATTGAATGAAATGTGTGGCACCCAGCTCTATGTTTGGCCTCCTAAGGTCAGTGCTTGTGCCTATTCCAGAACACTCTGCTGTTACTGCTGAGGTTCCTGACAAAGAGCTGCTTTCAATAATGATCAATTTTTAAACAACATGGCACAATTTTAAAATATAAAATGTTAAAATATACTCCCCCCCAACACCACCATCATGTATATTGGACAGTAGGCTAATGGGCCAAAAGAACCTGTTATTTCACAGTTTGTGACCCTGCCAACAATCAGCCAGATCAGAGGGAAGAGTATGGGCAAAATTAATGTTTTTTTTTTTTTTCTTTTAAAATCTGGAAATATCATAACCAACCAGCCTCCCCTGTTTGAAAGACTACCAGCCGCCACTGGTGCCCACTCACACCTGATTGTCATCCCATTGATTGAAAACACCTGACTCTAATTTCACCTTCAAATTAACTGCTAATCCTAGAGGTTCACATACTTTTGCCACTCACAGATATGTAATATTGGATCATTTTCCTCAATAAATAAATGACCAAGTGTAATATTTTTGTCTCATTTGTTTAACTGGGTTCTCTTTATCTACTTTTAGGACTTGTGTGAAAATCTGATGATGTTTTTGGTCATATTTATGCAGAAATATAGAAAATTCTAAAGGGTTCACAAACTTTCAAGCGCCACTGTGTTTGTCACTGAGCACAGGTGGTTTATTTTAATATTAAGAATAATAAGGGAAGTCTGTCCTTGGATTGAAACCAGTGCAGTTCACTTTAGGGATATTGGAAGAGGGGAGGAAATGTATAGTGCAAGTCTGGTATTGGTGGAATACTATAAAAATGGATGATTTGAGATTTGGAACCAGTTCACTCTGCAGACTGTACTCGGGTTTTTATTAATTGATTTAATAAAGGTCTAAACTTTTCTGCAACCTCTTTGACTTTGAATCATTTTTGCTTGGGAGAATTTAAGTTTTGAGAGTTTCCACAATAGGATGAGGTTTAAAGGGGAAGCTATTGTAACACTCAGTGATTTGACTTTACTTAATTATTTGGCTGTTCATTAATTAAACCTTGACAAATATAGCCGTTAAATGCCATATCCCTAAGCTAAAAGAGATGTTCATGTAATGAAAGTCCAGTTCATCAACACAGTGCATGAAAGTAAAGGATGGGCTGTTATTTAACAGAATCTTATGCAGGTTTTTTTTTTTTTTCCTCCCCAGGGTCAATACATATATGGAAACGTCCCTTGATGAATCCGATCACACGGACTATAATGATTCTGACTGTGTCCCAGATTCAGGAGGTTCCTCTGAGCCTGATGAAGATGTACCACTGTATCAAGTTGCAGAAAAGCCACTGTCCTCTCTGTGATATCCCCTGTTATCTCCTACAAAACAAGATAATGATTCAGAAAGCCCATTTAAAAGAAACCCTCCAGTCAGCCCTAAGACAAGGAACTCAGACACTCCAAGAAAGAGAAAGATCTCATCTCATCCCCCAGTCCACTAAGGAGCAACTCAAACACTCCAAAGAAAGCAGAATCCAACAAGTTTGTGACTCAGTCCAAGTATTGCCTCCCTCAAATTCTGAAATTCGTCGAGTGTGTAACAAGAACTACTACTGTCTCTTTTGCCTCTGGCCTACATCAAAAATTGCGCGACACCTGGAAGCTGTACATGGGAATGTAGAAGAGGTTGCCATAGCATTTTGGTATCCAAAGAATTCAAAAGAGAGACGCAATAAGTTGAACATTCTTAGGAGGCGTGGAAACTTTGCCTACAATACCACTGTTGTGAGAGAGGGAACTGGAGAGCTGCAGGCCTGCTATAGACCAAGACAGTCTAGATGTGCCATTGATTTTTATTATCCCTTGTTTTCATTGTCGGACTCCATACCAAGAAAACATTGTGGAAGCACATGAAAATCTGCCCAGCTAAGAAAGAAACTGGTGATGAATCCAGGACTGGGAAGTAGAGAGTTCAGTCCAAATGTGCCCTTAAAACTGCTGTTGTGCATGAGCTTAGTGAGGGCTTGAAGAGTGTGATTTCCTCCATGAAGTATGAGGTCACTCAGATGATCCAAAATGACAAGCTTCTCTTGCAATTTGGACAACACCTGTTTGATCTAAATGAGTCAAGAAAGAACAGACATGACTACATGAGGCAAAGACTTCGAGAACTTTGACAAGTGTTACTCATGGCTCAGAAGAATACTCCTATCCGGAAGGCAGAGGAACTTCTCGATCCTGCAAACTTCAGTCGTATGATATCTGCAGTGAAAGGGTTGGCTGGGTACAATCCAGAGACCAACACGTTCTGCAAACCTACCTACCTTAGCCCTCAAAATTGGCAACAGTCTGGGTATAATCTGTGAGCTTGTAGAGAAGGATGATCTATCCACAGTCGACAGAGACTAGAGCCTTGTACAAGTCGCTCGAGAATTCAAGACCATTAAAAACTTCAGATGGAAGGGCTTGATCACCAGAGGTGCAACAACCACTATGGAGGTGTCAAAGTGGAATGCACCACAGCTTTTACCATTCACTGAAGATGTCAAACGTTTGGACTATCACATGGAGAATGTTAAAGTTGTTGCTGAAAGAATGCTGAAACTGTCCTTTTGTAAAAAAAATTATGCAGCACTCGCCAAAGTGACCCTTGCTCAGGTGATCATTTTCCACAGAAGAAGAGAAGGAGAGGTGTCAAGAATGGAGTGTGAACACTTTCAAAGCAAGGAAGAATTCAGAACTCGATGAGGACATGGCAGCATGTGTTTTCCCACTTCAGAACAAGATGTGTGATTTCTTCACCAGAGTAGAAATTGGAGGAAAACAAGGAAGAGTCGTCCCTGTGCTCCTAAAACCATCAATGGTCTCTGCTATGAAGCTCCTAGCTCACACTCGTGACTCGTGTGGAGTCTCCAAAGAGAACATCTACATGTTTGCTAGACCAGGAGCATTATCAGCTTACAGAGGAAGAGAACGCATCCAAAAGTTTGCAAGGGAGATTGGTGCCAAACATCCCGAGGTCTTAACCTCAACAAGGCTCTGGAAATGTATAGCAACAATGTCTCAGCTACTTAATCTTCAAGAAAATGAAGCAGACCAACTTGCCGACTTTTTGGGTCATGACATTTGCATGCACAGGCAGTATTACCTCCTGCCCCAAGGAACACTACAGCTCGCCAAAATGAGCAAAGTTCTTTTGGCAATGGGGAATGGGACTCTGTCACAAGTATAAAGGTCAAACCCTTGACGACATTGAGATTGACCCTGGAGGTATAGATGTGTGTGTAAATTAGTATTATATATTTAGTTCAGATACTGGGGCAACCCCTGGTTATTGTCTAATGAGAAATGTATCATCTGTATATGTTAATAGTAAGGTACTCTCTAGATGTTATACCTGGTAATTGAATTCTAGTGAACCATATCGGTGTGTTTCAAATTGGAGGAATGGAAATGGACAGATGTTGTGTATGCTCATGTGATTGTATAACAATCATATATATATATATATATATATATATATATATATATATATATATATATATATACACACACACACACACAGTGGTGCTTGAAAGTTTGTGAACCCTTTAGAATTTCCTATATTTCTGCACAAATATGACCTAAAACATCATCAGATTTTCACACAAGTCCTAAAAGTAGATAAAGAGAACCCAGTTAAACAAATGAGACAAAAATATCATACTTGGCCATTTATTTATTGAGGAAAATGATCCAATATTACATATCTGTGAGTGGCAAAAGTATGTGACCCTTTGCTTTCAGTATCTGGTGTGACCCCCTTGTGCAGCAATAACTGCAACTAAATGTTTGCGGTAAATGTTGATCAGTCCTGCACACCGGCTTGGAGGAATTTTAGCCCATTCCTCCATACAGAACAGCTTCAACTCTGGGATGTTGGTGGGTTTCCTCACATGAACTGCTCACTTCAGGTCCTTCCACAACATTTTGATTGGATTAAGGTCAGGACTTTGACTTGGCCATTCCAAAACATTAACTTTATTCTTCTTTAACCATTCTTTGGTAGAACGACTTGTGCGCTGAGGGTCGTTGTCTTGCTGCATGACCCACCTTCTCTTGAGATTCAGTTCATGGACAGATGTCCTGACATTTTCCTTTAGAATTCACTGGTATAATTCAGAATTCATTGTTCCATCAATGATGGCAAGCCGTCCTGGCCCAGATGCAGCAAAACAGGCCCAAACCATGATACTACCACCACCATGTTTCACAGATGGGATAAGGTTCTTATGCTGGAATGCAGTGTTTTCCTTTCTCCAAACATAACATTTCTCATTTAAAGCAAAAAGTTCAATTTTGGTCTCATCTGTCCACAAAACATTTTTCCAATAGCCTTCTGGCTTGTTCACGTGATCTTTAGCAAACTGCAGATGAGCAGCAATGTTCTTTTTGGAGAGCAGTGGCTTTCTCCTTGCAACCCTGCCATGCACACCATTGTTGTTCAGTGTTCTCCTGATGGTGGACTCATGAACATTAACATTAGCCAGTGTGAGAGAGGTCTTCAGTTGCTTAGAAGTTACCCTGGGGTCCTTTGTGACCTCGCTGACTATTACACGCCTTGCTCTTGGAGTGATCTTTGTTGGTCGACCACTCCTGGGGAGGGTAACAATGGTCTTGAATTTCCTCCATTTGTACACAATCTGTCTGACTGTGGATTGGTGGAGTCCAAACTCTTTAGAGATGGTTTTGTAACCTTTTCCAGCCTGATGAGCATCAACAACGCTTTTTCTGAGGTCCTCAGAAATCTCCTTTGTTCGTGCCATGATACACTTCCACAAACATGTGTTGTGAAGATCAGACTTTGATAGATCCCTGTTCTTTAAATAAAACAGGGTGCCCACTCACACCTGATTGTCATCCCATTGATTGAAAACACCTGACTCTAATTTCACCTTCAAATTAACTGCTAATCCTAGAGGTTCACATACTTTTGCCACTCACGGATATGTAATATTGGATCATTTTCCTCAATAAATAAATGACCAAGTATAATATTTTTGTCTCATTTGTTTAACTGGGTTCTCTTTATCTACTTTTAAGACTTGTGTGAAAATCTGATGATGTTTTAGGTCATATGCAGAAATATAGAAAATTCTAAAGGGTTCACAAACTTTCAAGCACCACTGTGTGTGTGTGTGTGTATATGTGTGTATATGTGTGTGTATATATATATATATATATATATATATATAATATATATATATATATATATATATATATATATACCAAATTATTTAGATTTAATGTGCAACTGCGGTAATGCATTCAGAATGGATTTTTTTTTTTTTGGTCTTCAGGCTACAATTGCTGTGGCTTTTGCTCCCCCCCCCTTCAGAAAAACCCAATTCACTGAATCAGGACGTGTCAAGTGATGAGTCTTTTAATTCAACCACTGAGACAACAGGCAAAGACAGCCATGAGACACCAGTGACTACATCTTCACCTCTGACCACTTCTTCCAGTGCTCCTCTTGATCAAGTTAGAAAAATTTTGTTTTGCCTTGGGTTAGGTCTTGGAGAATGTTGGCGTCTGCTTCTAGTAACTTTCTGGTTCCTCTTGCTGGGTCAGCTGTTTTGGGACATCATTACAAATGGTAAATATAAGCCTAACCTGATAAACCTGGTTCTATAGCTAAATAATACTGAGCTCTTCATAAAGAAATATTACAGCCAAACCAACCTGGCTGGACAGGTTTTGAATTGTAGTTAAAAATAAAGGCACATATTCAGAGATTCCATGTTCAACTTGGGCTATTAAATGATAAATTGGCATACTAAAATCATACTAACTGCTAATATGACCGTTAAGGATGAATTGGATTGGATGATCTGTCCTTACCTAATGGCAATAATATGTCCAGTACAATCCAGTGATGGAGAGAAGAGCATTATTATCTGCACACTTTGTTAAACGGTGTTATATTATGATCAAAGGTTGAACTTCGTACAGGTAGTTGTTGACTTACGACCTATGCGACTTACGACTGATTGACTTTACGACCGTCTGGTTATGGCTGGCAAGTGTTTCCTAGCTGAGCGTACGACAGTTTCCGCCCCAGCTCCCGGCAGCGCCTCTCGCCGCGTACAACAGTTTCCACCCCAGCTCCAGGCACATGCGCAGTCTCTCTCGCGCTCCCTCGCGCACTCCGTCATACAGTTTCCGCCCCAGCTCCTGGTTTATGAAACGAGCAAATCCTCCCGCCAGCCCGAGCGCTGCAACAGCTGATGATGACGTAGACGACCCACAGCCAAGCACCAGTGATGCCAGCGGTCACTAAGTTTTGTATTTTGCTATGTTTTACATTTGTATTTTATGTTTCAAACTAAAGTGTTTTCTATTTTTCACACCTGTATTTTGTATTTTTTGTTTTGCACATATTAAACGAATTGTACTGTACGCAGTGTAGTATGCAGTGTTTGACTTAAACCAAATAATGAGCCATGGTAATGAAATAAGAAAATGTTGATAAAATAAGACTTTAAGATGATTACAATATCATTACACATCACAATATACTTACGTTCATTTAACATAGGCCGACTTACGACCAGATCGGTTTATGACCGGTCAGTCGTAACCAAACGCAGTCGTAAGTCGACGACTACCTGTATTCACATTAGATATTCTTTTTACTGAACATATCTTAAAAGACATGCAGATAATGACATTTTAATGACTCTTGTCCCCAATGGGGAAAGTAAGGCATCCATATGTGACTTTTATCAGTTTGTGTATTTGTGTACAGCTTAAACGTGACAAAATTATTTGTCCCCAGTCTAAAGGTTAAAATTCTGTGAATAAAAGTTTTGTAAAATGAAAAAGTGATACCTTCCACAAATGCCACTAATACACGTGAGTTTTGGAGAGGAAGAGGTTTCAGTAGTGACTTTTTGATTTGCGACAGGCCGTATGATCAGTTTAGCCAGTGTGAAAATGGCGCCACCAAGACAACTCTATTCCCACACAATACCGCATACAACTATTGTAGTGATTGATAGTGTGCTGTAGTAGGCGGTAGTATGAGCTAATCACTAAAAGTAATTAACATGCATATTGAAAACGTTACTCAAATCAGTTAAACTTAATGTATTTGTGATTAACTGAAATCGTGATGCCTCTTTGGGATTGTGTTAATATAATTATAAACCTCTTGTAGCACTATCTAGCATTTAATGGTATTCCAGTATTGATCAGTTTACTTGGTGTTGTCTTTGCACTTTGAATGAACAGTAGTATTAAAAAAAAAAAGCAGAGGTTGAGAACTCTGCTTTGGATAGACTACAGAAATGCTTTGAGGAATGAGATATTGACATCCCCTCTCTCTTTTCTTCAGACAACCAAGGTAACGCCAAACGTAAGTGGGAAGACAGTGAGGTATGTGCTATTGAAAGATGCATGATGTGTTTCATCCACACATGCAAGGTACCTCAAAAGATTGACTGCATGCGGTATATCAACACGGAACCATATGCACTGAAAGACCGAACCTGGACTGGTGTGAAAAACTACATCAGAAATCGAATCACTGCCTTAAAGAGAGAGGCTTGTGCCCAGGACTCATAACAGCTATTGGTGCTTTACCACTCAACGGCAACTCAATGTTTTTTACCGGTTTGTTACAGTATACCTGTTTGTTGAAGTATACCTGTTATCTAAACCTGTTCCTTAATAAATGGTAGTACTTTGAAGTTTATTTTAGAGGCTAAGGTCAATTTTTGTTAACCAGAACCTTTCCTGCTACTTAGCCAAAGTTCCAGGTCATGCCATTAAAATGTTGGGTCATTCTATGTTGTATCAACAGATTTAAAAAAAAAAAAAAAAAATTCCAGACTGACTTTTGAACTGTTCAGGCTACATGCTTGAAAGTTTCAGGGATTGTTCTACACTATGACACGTATTTAACGTATGATGTATAGGCTTTGGTCTGGTTTTGACCTTACTAATGTTCTAACCTTAAAGGGCATATCCTGAACCAATTCCCCCCTTTTTTTTTTTTTTTTAAATATATGAAAGCATGTCCCTTTACACACTCACCCAGGAGGGTAATTTTGCACAAGGCGATCTGTCTACAGTAGAAAAAAATAAAATAACACGTCTGGAAAAATCTCAAGGGAGTCTGGAGCCAGATTTGTGATGTCACGTGCGGATCCGCCAGCAGGCTGAGGGAGCTTGCACGGTTTCAGTGCACAGTCTGTGTAGACCAAGT
Organism: Neoarius graeffei; assembly: GCF_027579695.1. NCBI lineage: Eukaryota > Metazoa > Chordata > Actinopteri > Siluriformes > Ariidae > Neoarius > Neoarius graeffei. Next base: position 74,589,285 of record NC_083573.1, on the reverse strand, counting down.
TTAGCAGCTCGTGATTTTGCATTGAAATATGGAATTGTCACCTGAGCTTCGAAACCCATGGATTCATGTATCCATGCTCATCTACAGTGGGGCAAAAAAGTATTTAGTCAGCCACCAATTGTGCAAGTTCTTCCACTTTAAAAGATGAGAAGCCTGTAATTTTCATCATAGGTACACTTCAACTATGAGGGATAGAATGGGGGGAAAGAATCCAGGAAATCACATTGTAGGATTTTTAATGAATTAATTGGTAAATCCCTCGGTAAAATAAGTATTTGGTCACCTACAAACAAGCAAGATTTCTGGCTCTCACAGACCTGTAACAACTTCTTTAAGAGGCTCCTCTGTCCTCCACTCGTTACCTGTATTAATGGCACCTGTTTGAACTCGTTATCAGTATAAAAGACACCTGTCCACAACCTCAAACAGTCACACTCCAAACTCCACTATGGCCAAGACCAAAGAGCTGTCAAAGGACACCAGAAACAAAATTGTAGACCTGCACCAGGCTGGGAAGACTGAATCTGCAATAGGTAAGCAGCTTGGTGTGAAGAAATCAACTGTGGGAGCAATTATTAGAAAATGGAAGACATACAAGACCACTGATAATCTCCCTCGATCTGGGGCTTCACGCAAGATCTCACCCTGTGGGGTCAAAATGATCACAAGAACGGTGAGCAAAAATCCCAGAACCACACGGGGGGACCTAGTGAATGACCTGCAGAGAGCTGGGACCAAAGTAACAAAGGCTACCATCAGTAACACACTACGCCGCCAGGGACTCAAATCCTGCAGTGCCAAACGTGTCCCCCTGCTTAAGCCAGTATATGTCCAGGCCCGTCTGAAGTTTGCTAGAGAGCATTTGGATGATCCAGAAGAGGATTGGGAGAATGTCATATGGTCAGATGAAACCAAAATAGAACTTTTTGGTAAAAACTCAACTTGTCGTGTTTGGAGGAGAAAGAATGCTGAGTTGCATCCAAAGAACACCATACCTACTGTGAAGCATGGGGGTGGAAACATCATGCTTTGGGGCTGTTTTTCTGCAAAGGGACCAGGACGACTGATCCGTGTAAAGGAAAGAATGAATGCAGCCATGTATCATGAGATTTTGAGTGAAAACCTCTTTCCATCAGCAAGGGCATTGAAGATGAAATGTGGCTGGGTCTTTCAGCATGACAATGATCCCAAACACACCGCCCGGGCAACGAAGGAGTAGCTTCATAAGAAGCATTTCAAGGTCCTGGAGTGGCCTAGCCAGTCTCCAGATCTCAACCCCATAGAAAATCTTTGGAGGGAGTTGAAAGTCCGTGTTGCCCAGCGACAGCCCCAAAAGATCACTGCTCTAGAGGAGATCTGCATGGAGGAATGGGCCAAAATGCCAGCAACAGTGTGTGAAAACCTTGTGAAGACTTACAGAAAACATTTGACCACCGTCATTGCCAACAAAGGGTATATAACAAAGTATTGAGAAAATTTTGTTATTGACCAAATACTTATTTTCCACCATAATTTGCAAATAAATTCTTTAAAAATCAGACAATGTGATTTTCTGGATTTTTTTCTCATTTTGTCTCTCATAGTTGAGGTATACCTATGATGAAAATTACAGGCCTCTCATCTTTTTAAGTGGGAGAACTTGCACAATTGGTGACTGACTAAATACTTTTTTGCCCCACTGTATCTATTGTTACATGAATCATATTCTTTCTAATTACTATTATGTATTTATATATTTCTTCATTTAGAAGAGTACTGGCTACTGTAGGAGAAAGATTTCATAAGCCACACACATGGAATCGGCTAAGCAGGGTTGTATATACATTTAATGTGTTTGACAGGTCCCAAGATCTCAAGCCCTGACACGCATATCCCTTGATACATGTGAAGTAAGTGTATTATCGCCCAGTGCTTTCGTGTTTACTTTTGTGTGTCAATAAATAACATTATCCGTATACCACACAAACCCAGGAACACCTAATTTAGAGGATAGTCTCTCTCTCTCTCTCTCTCTCTCTCTCTCTCATTTCTTACTCTGGCAACAGTCAACTTGTGAATTGCTGATTTTCTTGGTCTTTTTTCTCGGCTCTGCTTTGGTCCTCGGCTTTTTCGGGGTGCCTTGCACGAAGCGCTCCCATTTCTCTCTCATTGTCCGGTCTTTTGGAAAATGATGAGTACTAATGCCATCAAGATTGGTGTTGCTACACCCTCCGGCAATATATCTGTTAACCATTTTAATAATTACGTGATAACGTTGAAGGAATTTGCAGAAAACCACCAGGTCGTTTTCTCATAAACAAACCAGCGCTGACGTAGGATTCAGAGGGAGGCGTCCCGCACGTGACGTCACGAAAATCAATGTTTGCTGGGAAATCCAAAAGCCAAGTTTTTTCAGAGGCGGACCAATTCGCCTCAAATGGCTTGATTTCAACTGAATTTTTCTGGTATTGCACAAGGTAAAAAAAAATTGCACAAAATGTGACAGATATTTGACCAAAGTTTAATATAAAATAGGAGAATTACATTGATCTTGCTCCTGAATTTACCCGTGATATGCACTTTACATTAAGGTGTGGTTACATTAATCACAAATGTATTTTGATTCATATGTAACCACACACGCCTCTTGATGTAATCACATAAGCAATAATTTGGTTTATGATGCTTGTATTTTGATTCAAAGCCAGTCATGTAGATTTTCAGTAAAGAGTTAATGAAGTTGATATTACAAATAGATTGGTCAAAGCTTTATATGTTTAATGGAACCCTGAAGCATGTGTTGAAGTAGAAATAACCTCAAACTAGAACCAAGCCTTATTTGGATATATATTATTGGAATGACCTTAAAAGCCTTGTTTGGATACATATTTGTCAGTTAGCACAGGTGGTTTGTTTTAATATTAAGAATAATAAGGGAAGTCTCTCCTTGGATTGAGAACAGTGCAGTTTACTTTGGGGATATTGGAAGAGAGAAGTGGAAATTTATCCTTATCTAGTGTAACCCTGGTATTGGTGGAATACAATAAAAAAAAAGGATGATTTTGAGATTTGGAACCAGTTCACTCTGCAGACTGTACTCGGATTTTATTAATTGATTTAATAAAGGTCTAAACTTTTCTGCAACCTCTGAATCATTTTTGCTTGGGCGAGTTTAAGTTTTGAGAGTTTCCATGACTACTCCTATATCACCAGTATTTATATCTAAACAGTTTAAAGATCTGATGTGATTCAGTGTGACGATATCATGGGCTCAAAAGCACTACAGAGTGTTTTTAATACAGTTTTCAGCAGCCATAATTTGGCAAATATAGGCCATTTTAGAAGTTGGACATCTCATAGCGTGGAACAATCCCTGAACATTTCAAGCAAGTAGCATGAATAGTCCAAAAGTTATTACTTTTATTTATTTATTTAAAGCAACACTGGTTTATTAGGACCATGGCCTCTTTTTAAAGCCTCCATATCTCAGAAACTAAACAAGATGCAAGCCGAACATGTTGCACAGTAGTTGTTGGGACCAATGTTATTTACAGTACATGAAGTATGAAACAAATCCAAGATGTTCATTTGGAAGGCCTCTGCTGATTTGACATGGAATGACCCTGTTGTGAGCCAGTCTAACAAGTTGTTGCTCTGAACATTTGAAAAACTTGCTCTTCACAGCAAATTGGAAGTTAGAATTCATTCCATTTGATCTTTGGGGTGTTTTTTCATGATGTTAATGCATTTGAGCTGTGGGACATTTCCTGCATTATGTTACTAAAGTTAACAGAACATGTTTGGGGTGTTTTTATATTCATAGAGATTTTCATTGTGGTGTCACTCTGGCTAAACTGCTTTAATACCAATGTTTCCTGAACTGAACCAGCCTTCTTAATCAGTTTCGAAGGGGTGCACTGATATCTGTAGTGTGATGGTTATTAATGGTGAATATAATTTAGAGTTAGCTTCAGAGAAATTTCAATAATAGGGCACAAGATAACAGACAATCAGTAGGTCTCATCTGAAAGACTGAATTCCAAGATTGCAAGAATTCAACCCAGAATACGAGCACCGGAAATGACTTCATGTATAGAGTTATACATTTATTACTTAAGTAAAGCAGACGCAATAGTCAGGTAATGTAAATGCAAATAGTATATACAAGAATATATCTTAAGAGCATACAATACTGGTGATTTAAAACTATCTGAAGTGTAGCCTGCACTGCATTGCAGGAGTTGAGTAATGGAAGACATGAATCATCCACAGTGATAAACCTATCTGGAAAACTGATGAGATAAACATTAATAACACATTTGATGGCTATATAACTGTACACCTACAGGGAGCTGGAATTATGTGTGATATGTTGTGTGAAGCATCATGTTGTGGACTATGAAGAAGAAGCAGCTTTTGTCACACGTAAACGCAAGCACAGACTTAAGCATACAGTGAAATTCCTCCTCTACATTTAACCCATCTGAAGCAGTGAACACATACACGCGCACACCAGTGTTGTAGTCAAGTCACTAAACCTCGAACCCCCAGCGTTCAAGTCTGAGTACAAGACTCCAACTGCACCATTTGACGGTGGCTGTTGCTGCCTTTTTTGTGAAACTGTCTCTGCTGCTGTGTTGGACTAACGTTACTGCTTGACTGCCCCGTTTTAGTTAATAGGCTACAGATAAAAAGCTTCTTCATCACTCAGCAAGCCCCGCCCACTATCAACAGGGCAAATAACATGAGAGGGGGTTAACACTAGCTAGTTCATCTCTCAGCAAGCCCCGCTATCAACAGAGCAATGAACATAGCGTGTCACTTCTCTGGGTGGAGTCTTGCCAAATGATGAATAAAGTTCGAGGTTGTCCCCGTCGTCTCCTCGATAGTTCTTCTACTGTACATATGGAACACAGAGCAGACAATTTTTCCCACTGCACGAGAAGTCTGTATAAGCAAAGCAGACAATCCTAAAGACATCCTCTCCAGGCATTTTAGTGCCATTAACACGAGTTTGTTCCTGAACATGACGTATGAACAGGTGAATGTGCATTCTCTTGCACGAAATTAGTATAAAAATTAATGTAGATATAAATATCTTATGTCATTATTTTGGCATGTTACAAAAAAGAGAAAAAATCGGAGTCCTCGTCTCCAATTTATGAGTCCGAACGCAGTTCATGCACGAGTCCGAGTCATCAGTGCTCAAGTCCAAGTCAAGCCACTAGTCCTTAAAATTAGGGCATGAGTCAGACTCGAGTCCAAGTCCTGGACTCGAGTACTACAAGCCTGGCACGCACACATACCCAGAGCAGTGGGGGGTATACTACAGCGCCTGGGGGGCAGTTGGGGATTAGGTGCCTTGCTCAAGGGCACTTTCAGCCTTGCCTGCCCCATGTTAACCTAACCTTTGGGGGAAACCGGAGCACCCAGAGGAAACCCATGCAGACACTGGGAGAACATGCAAGCTCCACACAGAAAGGCCCCTGTCGGCTGCTGGGTTCGAACCCAGAACCTTCTTGCTGTGAGGCAGCAGTGCTAACCACTACACCACCGTGCTGTGTGATGCATGAATGATATCTAGCAGACAATGATCATACATAACCAGTAGCAGTCCAGGGGGAGATGAAGCACACTGAGGTGAGGAGTCTTGACTCAGTGAGGTACAGGTTCAAGAACTAACACGTTGAGTGTAGAGCTTAGTGGGACAAAACAGGGTGAAATGTAGGCTGCAGCACAGTGAGCAGGACAGAGTTGTGAGTCTATCAAGGTACACACGTTCCCACTCTGGAGGTGATGATTCTTCAGGTAAACTCAGAAGGGTAGCTTGATTTGTGGTGTTTTAGTAGGCAGGACAAATGGACATCATGCATGTGTTGGCATTCGCACTGAAGCTACGACTACAACACTGCCCTTGCATGGTACTGCTGTGATTAGCAGTCATTAGCTCTGGATCACTGAGCATTTGGGATTTCTGTTATTATTATTTACCTGGTGGACAACATCTGACCACAGTTCACCAGGAGTGGAGACTTTCACCCTAACACCTTTACTGTGCTGAGACCTGTGGTGATCACCGGGGGGACGTCTGTAGGCCAGGTCTATAGCAAGTGCCAGTGGGGATACCTCCAGTCCAATTCTGTTTGAGTCAAGCCAGGGGAGGGTGTTGGCCAGGTCTATAGCATGGCTTGCAGTCTCGGAATCTGCAATTTTGACTGGTGCTTCATTTATTCTGATGTTTTGACTGCAGGAGTCTGTATTGATGATTCTAACGGGGAGTCAATAAGCTTTTCATTGTGGTTTATAAGTGTGGAAATGCTTCTTCCTGTTCAGTTATTAGCTGTGTATAGTTAAAGGCAGTCGGCACATTCAGAAGAGGAGGAGAACACACTAACCTTTGGCATTTTTCTCACAGTCACAAAAAAAAGCAACAAAACAGGATTATAAGGATATAATGTTACGTCTTCCTTCAGTATGAAGTCATTTTAGGTTTACTTTAATGCAGAAGCTCAGCAGCCACTATATTCTTGAGTAGCTGTCTGGAACTACTCAAGAACAGCATTACTCGATCCAAGTTTGAATTTCATTTTTACATTGCATTACATATTCTTCTTCTTACTTAACTTAAAATACAGGCAGATAATTAAATTTAATGACTCTTGTCCCGGGGCGGCACGGTGGTGTAGTGGTTAGCGCTGTCGCCTCACAGCAAGAAGGTCTGGGTTCGAGCCCCGTGGCCGGCGAGGGCCTTTCTGTGCGGAGTTTGCATGTTCTCCCCGTGTCCGCGTGGGTTTCCTCCGGGTGCTCCGGTTTCCCCCACAGTCCAAAGACATGCAGGTTAGGTTAACTGGTGACTCTAAATTGACCGTAGGTGTGAATGTGAGTGTGAATGGTTGTCTGTGTCTATGTGTCAGCCCTGTGATGACCTGGCGACTTGTCCAGGGTGTACCCCGCCTCTCACCCGTAGTCAGCTGGGATAGGCTCCAGCTTGCCTGCGACCCTGTAGAACAGGATAAAGCGGCTACAGATAATGAGATGAGATGAGATGACTCTTGTCCCCAAAGGAAAGTAAGGCACCTAAAAGCGACTTTTATCAGTTTGTCTATTTGTGTATAGCTGAAGACCCCAAAAGTGACATTTAAATTATTTGTCCCCAATCTCAAGGTAAAAATTCTGCATGGCCAAAAGTTGCTTGAAACTAAAATCCCAACTGATTTTCCTAACCTGGGTGCTCCCCCCGCATCTATTCCACCTGCCAGTGACTCGCTAAACCATTCAGAAAGTGGTGTCCCCCGAGGGGGAGGGGGAGGGGGGTTGAAATATGTGCCCCAAAATTGACGTAAGCGCGCACGCGTGTGTGTGTGAGAGGTGTGTGTGTCTGCAGAGAAGAAATTTCATAAAATATCAATAATTCACCAGTTGTTTGCTATCTGACATAAATTGAAAAGCTGAAGGTGCTGTTGGCTTGTGTGTGCTGTCAGACTGGCTGTTTGAATGGCCCTAGTTAACATGGAGGCAGCAGCTTCATACTTTCATGTTGAGCTCACAGCTATTTTTGACTGGTTGCTGAAGATGGTGATGGTAAAGATCTGTGCTTTGGCGGGGAGATGGAGAAATAATTTGCGCATGGAAAAAAACAGCAAGCAAAACCGAGAACAAACAGTTAAAGCACAAACTGATGATTATGGAGCAGAGTCTTTCTGCGTTTCATGTGGCAGTTTCGAAAAATGTGGGCCATCAAGACAAAAATACACAATTCCCTGAGGCTGGCACCAACCCAAATAATGGTACTGCCAACTTCCTCTTCATTTCGTGCACAGGTTCCCAACACTGGTCCTGAAGTACCACATAGCCTGCACACTTTAGTGTTTTCCCTGTAAAGGCAGCTTTAATTTTGCTGTCATAAACAAGTGGGAACTGGGAAATTTCCTAATTTCCAGCAGGAAATTAGATCCATTTGAATGGTGCCCCAGTTCGTAATTTCTGCTGGGAAAGTTGGAATCGAAGCAAGAAATAACAGCATGATTTGAAGTTTTTTAAGCAGTCTTTTGAGATTCTGTTTCTATTTGAAATCGCTAAATACTGGGTGATACTTTGACAATGAGATGTTATTTTGCTTTGTGCAAGATTTAAAAAAAAAAAATCAAACTGCTTGTTTGTCATTTTCAGTGTTATCCACAGCGAAATGACATCCACTTAAAAAAAAAATTAAGCACTGACCAAACTACTCTATTTCCAGTTTTTATAGACAACTGATTAGGTATTCATTTTACTTCTGATGGCTGAGTTCGTGTGAATGCTCAAACAATTCACTAGAGTGCATATCTCTGCCAAACCACATATCCAGATTTGCATCAAAATCTAGTCAATCGTTCCTTGGCCCATCACCTTTCCTCCAAATTTCATCAAAATCTGTTCACTACTTTTTGAGTTATGTTGGGAACAGGCAGACAAACAAGCAAATGGAGGCAAAAATTCAGTGGAGGTGAAGCTCTTGGAATATACCAAGATAGAGCAACATAATTCGTCTTTGTGGGACCAAAAGTGGAACAGTTCCGGTCTCATAAGTGGGCATGTCACCTTCCCAACGACATTTCCACAGTACACAATTTGTATCATGATCTATAGGTTTACGAAGGAACTTCCAGCAAAACTTTAGGGTTGCATTTAAAACCTATGAAAGTCTGTTTATTTTATTTAAGAAGAGAGGGTCCCATATACGATTCGTACATTGGGGGAGTGCCTGTTAGAGAGCGCACTTGTCCTGGGCCATCGGCATAGTGAGGTAGGGTGGCCAGTTCCTTTCCTCGCCGCCTTACTTCCCCCAGTGTTTCCACCAGGTCCCCATTCACTGCTAGGTGGACAGGGAGCGAGCCCCAGATCCCCGTCAAGCTGAGGCTCGAACCGGGGACCGTTCGCTTAGTGGTCAAGCGCTCTAACCACTTGGCCACTTCGCCTCCTATTTTATTTATTTTATTTAATGTCCAGACAAAAAAATGAAATATTTTTAGCCCTTTTGCAATATTAAGGATTTAGTACAAAATTTAATGTCATCATCAACTGCTTCCAATCAGTTTGTAATTGTGAAACATTTTTTAAAAATAATATAAAAAAGATACCATAATATTCAAGACATCTCAGAAAAGTACATCATCATATTGCCCAGCCCCAGCAGTAACCACCTGGAATGCCACAGCAACACCCTTGTGATCACCTGAAACACCCTAGCAACCACTTTTTTTTTTCTCTTCACTTTATCCACCCCTTTAAAACTTTCTTTTGAATGTTCTTACTTTCTGCTATTAGCAATCTCTGTGAACTTCCTTCAGGAAATGCAGATCTGGTTTGCCTATTGAAAAATATTGCTACATTTCCAAAGTCACGCAAGAAGCAAGTCATTTAATCTTGCCAGTATATTTAGTTTTCACGGGGTTAAAAACTTGATTTGATGCTGGCCTACACCAGTGGTCTTTACCAATGTAAATGTGCATGCAGATTCATTAAAGCTCACATTTCCTTGTATTACAGGTCACAGCATTGGTTACTTTCCCAGTATAAACCTGTATTTGTACTTGTAAAGGACGGTGCATTCTCATCCAGTTTTTGATTTTGTAATATCTTTGTGTGCCAAAATAATTGACCCTCTGAGTACTTGCAGTGTGGGTAGCAGCAACCAATCTACCAAACAACCTACTGACAAATGAAAGGAAAACTGGTGGCTGTGGTGGGCATTGTGCTGGCATGAGGGCACACTGAATGGTTTGAGGATGAAAATGATGTGTCCTATACTGTGGCCGAACACAGGCATGATGGACAGTGCTCCATCCAGCACCATATTTAAAAAAAAAAAAAAAGACCAAGGGGATATCTTTTCTCAGACTGGTGTTCACCCCTCTCTACAGATTCACAGACTTGTAGAATCTGTGCTGAGACACAGTGAAGCAGTTCTAGGTGGCTTGTGGTGGCTAAACACTTTACTGTTGCTTTTTCCTTTCGTTTGTCACCCATCTATATTGATATATAGGTAATCTGTCTATGCTGTAACAATTTTAGCTGACTCAAATCATGTTCAGTATGAAATCATGTGCACATATGTATTTGATTTTTGATTGTAAGCTTATTTTTATTCAGATTATGGAAACATGGAGACTGAACTCACAGTTCCCAAAGGAAATCAGTGGGTATGTATGTCATTTCGAACAGCATCATTCAGTACTACAGTGTTGTGACTCCTTTACCTTGTGGGTTGCGTCACTTACAAACATCCAGAGATTTAATAGGACAATGTCTTGCTGGAGAGCGGGGAGACTTGGTACAGCTTGTATTCCTATAAATTAATTCCAACCAGTCAAGTTTTAGATGACATCAGAAGTTAGATCTTATCCCTTAGAGTAACCTACTTCCTTTGGAGCCACGAAACTGGGCACTGCAGTAAGGTTTGTGCAGTTCAATATTTTCGTCAATCAAGACTTGTATTTTCTACTTCAGTCCACCTCCATTCGATGGTGTAATGTACGCTGGTGAATTTGGGATTTGTTAGGAATCAAAGTATGTAGCTTAGAGTTACCATATATAGTATTATTTATTAAACTTAAATTTGGGGGGAGAAAATAAAAAGGACTTTTTTTTCAAAATGGCCATATGGGGAGTAGTTGGGACACATGTCCCAAGTCACCCTTGTGTGTACCATCTCTCCCCAACTACTGCCCTAGTTCTACCTACCCCATATCTCAAGTATCCCTCGTCTTTGCAGTCCTCCCTGCAAGTCCCACTTGTACAATATGCGCAGTTTTTGGCTAAATTAGATATTAAATTTGTCTGTAATTCTTTTAAAAACAGATACCTCGAAAATACCAGCGGAAGACAGAGCATGGGCTGATCTCCCATGAAGCCCTCGCTGAAGCTGTTCAGAAGGTCGTGAGGAAGGAGTCTTCCCTGCGCCAAGTGGCCATAGAAAGTGGTATTTCTAAATCTACCCTGGCAAGGAAAGTCAAACAGTATGAAGAAAATCAAATGTGTAACCTTGCTGCAGATTTTAAAAAAAGTCAAGTGTTCACCCTAGAGGAAGAGAATCTACTCGAAGAGTATTTGCTTACATCATCAAAAATGTATACTCCTCGACAGTGTCGAAGACTCGCCTATGAAACAGCTGAGACCAACAATCTAAGAATGCCTAGATCATGGCATGAGAATAAAATGGCAGGTCGTGATTGGTTCACGTCCTTCTTAAAGAGGCATCCTAGACTGTCCATCAGGAATTCAGAAGCCACATCATTCGCGAGGGCTACTGCATTCAACTGCCACACTGTGGGTGAATTTTTCAATGTCGTTGACGAATCTGATACACATCCGAGTACATCTGATGGCAGATCGCACGAACAGCCATTTAATGTAACGAGTGACAGTGATCCAAGTCATTCACAGTCTAGACCAGCATCAGAAGCCAGATCATGTCAAGCATTTACGTCTCCTGAGTGCATCCATGGATATCCAAAGGTTGGTGCTTCTAAACATAACTTACCCAATATAATACTTGCATGCTCACATGCTTACCTTTTACAGTGGGGCAAAAAAGTATTTAGTCAGCCATCACTTGTGCAAGTTCTCCCACTTAAAAAGATGAGAGAGGCCTGTAATTTTCATCATAGGTACACTTCAACTATGAGAGACAGAATGGGGGGAAAGAATCCAGGAAATCACATTGTAGGATTTTTAATGAATTAATTGGTAAATTCCTCGGTAAAATAAGTATTTGGTCACCTACAAACAAGCAAGATTTCTGGCTCTCACAGACCTGTAACTTCTTTAAGAGGCTCCTCTGTCCTCCACTCGTTACCTGTATTAATGGCACCTGTTTGAACTCATTATCAGTATAAAAGACACCTGTCCACAACCTCAAACAGTCACACTCCAAACCCCACTATGGCCAAGACCAAAGCGCTGTCAAAGGACACCAGAAACAAAATTGTGGACCTGCACCAGGCTGGGAAGACTGAATCTGCAATAGGTAAGCAGCTTGGTGTGAAGAAATCAACTGTGGGAGCAATTATTAGAAAATGGAAGACATACAAGACCACTGATAATCTCCCTCGATCTGGGGCTCCACGCAAGATCTCACCCCGTGGGGTCAAAATGATCACAAGAACGGTGAGCAAAAATCCCAGAACCACATGGGGGGACCTAGTGAATGACCTGCAGAGAGCTGGGACCAAAATAACAAAGGCTACCATCAGTAACACACTACGCCGCCAGGGACTCAAATCCTGCAGTGCCAGATGTGTCCCCCTGCTTAAGCCAGTACGTGTCCAGGCCCGTCTGAAGTTTGCCAAACACACCGCCCGGGCAACGAAGGAGTGGTTTCGTAAGAAGCATTTCAAGGTCCTGGAGTGGCCTAGCCAGCCTCCAGATCTCAACCCCATAGAAAATCTTTGGAGGGAGTTGAAAGTCCGTGTTGCCCAGCGACAGCCCCAAAACATCGCTGCTCTAGAGGAGATCTGCATGGAGGAATGGGCCAAAATACCAGCAACAGTGTGTGAAAACCTTGTGAAGACTTACAGAAAACGTTTGACCTCTGTCATTGCCAACAAAGGGTATATAACAAAGTATTGAGATGGACTTTTGTTATTGACCAAATACTTATTTTCCACCATAATTTGCAAATAAATTCTTTAAAAATCAGACAATGTGATTTTCTGGATTTTTTTTCTCATTTTGTCTCTCATAGTTGAGGTATACCTATGATGAAAATTACAGGCCTCTCTCATCTTTTTAAGTGGGAGAACTTGCACAATTGGTGGCTGACTAAATACTTTTTTGCCCCACCGTATATAATATATACAAAGTGTTAATAACTTTCCTACATCCACTTAATCTCATAGAACTAAGATGAACAGTCCTCAGCAATTCTGCTATGGATGTTAGAAAATGAAGAAATAAAAATGTTTGGTAAATCCTCTTAAAGCTGCACTGACACACTTGGGTCTGTGTTTAAAGTTGTTCTATGTTTATAGAGTCGACTCTCATCTTTCCATTGGTGCTAACTCGAGCTTCCAACTCGCTCTGGTTGTTCTAGAACCTTCCTAGCAACATTTACCTTTTTTTCTTTTCTTTTTTTAAATGTACATCTGAATTTTGAAAGAACTAATCCCATTACGTGAAATTTACATTATTTTCTGTTAGATACGTTCTGCAAACAAATGGTCCAAATTTCAAATTCCTTTTTCTCAGCTCTCAGACCACATAAGGCCTACAGCTGGATTGTCTAGAACCTGCTCTTTGAATAGATACAAGAACCAAAATATCGATGAAATGTAAACAAATCCGTAGGAGTGCAGCTTTGAATGTACCCGAGTTTCCCTACTTAAAAATATTCTGTGAAATTTGGCACTGATGTATTTTTCCAGGCCCCAAAACGACTTGAAAGTCCACGAAGCAGAAAGAAAACGGCTTATGCCACGAGTACACCAGAGATGAAAAAAATGAAGCTAGGAGAAAAACAGCAGCAGGAGAAAAGACAAAAATCTGCAAAAAAGGCCCCAAAGGAACTCTTCCAGAAAGAGATTTCACAGGATGATTTGTCCAGTGAGGAAGATGAAATCAAGCTGGATGACAGTGCTGATGAGTCAAGTAGCTCTGATGTATATACTCAGATGATTGTATGAGGCATTTTTTTTTTGGATTGCATTTAAAGTTTGCTGTTGTGGCTTACCAATATATTTGCCTTTTTTTTTTTTTTTTTAAATGTGGGAGTGTACCTGCATGACATTTTTCAAACTGATATTTTTCTGTAGCTGTACCAGCATTGTGTATTCCTACAGTTCATGCTACAAGTTTTTTGTTATGGTTTGCAAATATATTTGTAAAATTTGTTTAAACATTTTTGTTAAAATGTGGGCATGTACCTGCATGAAGATTACGCTTATTTCATTACTTCTTGAGAATGGAACTGTTTTGTTTAGTCAGTTTTGGGTAAACCAACATTTTTCTATCGCCGTACCAGCATTGTGTGTTCATACAGCACATGTGTTACAAGTTTTGATAAATAAAAAATTAACCATGTAGGCCTAGGCATTTTATTTATGTCCCATGTCTCCCTGCAAAAAAAAAAAAAGATAATAGAAAAAGTGGAGCCTGAAGGCCCGTATATGTGACAAGCTGAGAAGCTAATGTTGTGGTAAGAGGGTATAGTAAATACTCTCTAATGTAATATGAATGTAATGCTACCTGCAAAGAATTTCACACAATCTACAAAAGCTGAAAACTTGTCCCAAGTCTCCCTGCTCTCCCCTATCATTTACTTTTTTTTTAAACACACTTGTCTAAGGTGCAGCAGTGTAGCTTTCCACCAGGGGTAAGAAAAATGGAAGCGATGGATATATCTGTTACTGCCAAAGCAAAGGCAATAACAAGAAAAACGACCTATTCTTGTATTACTGGTCCATCTGAGTCAGAATTACAATAAAATAATTTACAAATTGTAGAAACAGTTCTGGGTGGCACGGTGGTGTAGTGGTTAGCGCTGTCGCCTCACAGCAAGAAGGTCCGGGTTCGAGCCCCGTGGCCGGCGAGGGCCTTTCTGTGCGGAGTTTGCATGTTCTCCCCGTGTCCGTGTGGGTTTCCTCCGGGTGCTCCGGTTTCCCCCACAGTCCAAAGACATGCAGGTTAGGTTAACTGGTGACTCTAAATTGACCGTAGGTGTGAATGTGAGTGTGAATGGTTGTCTGTGTCTATGTGTTAGCCCTGTGATGACCTGGTGACTTGTCCAGGGTGTACCCCGCCTTTCACCCGTAGTCAGCTGGGATAGGCTCCAGCTTGCCTGCGACCCTGTAGAAGGATAAAGCGGCTAGAGATAATGAGATAAGATGAGAGAAACAGTTTGAATAATATAAGAATGTTATTGTTTTCTTCACGCTTAGTGGCAGTGAATATTAAAACTCCCTCTACATCTTTTCTTAATATTTTAGAACCGTCCATCACAGATTGTTCAGTGTGTGTAATACTCGGGGAAATTGCTGAAGTATCCACACAACCAAGAAAAGCTAAACACTCTAAGAAAGCATTAAAAAACTCCCCAGGTCCTTCACAGAGGTGGTCTCGGAGTAATTTTTCATGTCTGTGGGAAAAGTCTTTCGACAAAATATTCTCTGAAGGTTCATTTAACACTTCATACTGGTGACAAGACACGTGTGTGTACTCACTGTGGAAAGAGATTTGTTCACAAAACTCACCTTCAAATCCACCAGAATATCCACACTGGGGAGAAACCGTATGTCTGCACTCTCTGCCCAAAGTCATTTTTTGACCCGAGTCCTTCACCAAGACGTGAGAGGATGCACAGACGAGAACAAGAAAGGAAACACAGTCCTAAGCCAACAGTCCTAATTCCTAAATATCTGTGGGAAAATCCTTTCAACAAAACAGGGCTTGACTTGCCACAGTACAGTGCATACTGGTAAAAGACCTTTTACATGTACGTGGTGTGGGAAGAGTTTTGTTCTCAGAAATAACCAACTGATCCACCAGAATGTTCACACTGGAGCACTCTGTGTCAGAAGTCTTGTGCTGACCTCAGCAGTCTTACAAAACATAAAAGATTACACGGGTAGTAAACTCACAAACTTGAGTTGTAAAGATGAGCGAGACTTTTTGGTAGAAAACCTCTTCCATAATGCATTACAGGAATTCACTGATGCCTTCAAGTTTAAAGTCCACATTATTTCATTGTCTTTATACAATGCAGCAACTGAATAAAAGTTTATAGGATAAATAAGTTCATTTTAGAAGCGTGTTGGTTTACAGTGAATCCGCTGGATCCTGATCTTAAATATTCCTTCATGTTTTTTGGTGAAGAAAGCACTTGCTTTCTATGACTTTGCCATAGCTTTGACAACTTATCCATTCATCAACGTTGTATCTCTGTTTCCACTGATTTTTATGTTCTCTGCTTGATTCAGGTAATTAAATTTTTTTAAATATAAATTTTTTATTGGGCCGAAATGAAAAGAACACGTGTTTAAGGACATTTAACATCTCCGTGTTTGCTTCATATCCACTGACTAGAGATGATCATATTATTTATCATTTATTTCATCTTCATGAACTGCATCCTGAGCCAATGCTAGGAAAACTGGACACGACGTGGGAATACGCTGTGGATGGGATGCCAGTCTATCACAAGACACCATGGACACATGAGGTGTGGCTCTTAAATAATGAGACTAATGCTGTCATTCCATTTTAATGAGAAAACAAACGTTTCAATTCCTGTACCCTTTACCCTAATATATTCTTCTTATGCAACTACAACCCCAATTCCAAAAAAGTTGGGACAAAGTACAAATTGTAAATAAAAACGGAATGCAATGATGTGGAAGTTTCAAAATTCCATATTTTATTCAGAATAGAACATAGATGACATATCAAATGTTTAAACTGAGAAAATGTATCATTTAAAGAGAAAAATTAGGTGATTTTTTAAATTTCATGACAACAACATATCTCAAAAAAGTTGGGACAAGGCCATGTTTACCACTGTGAGACATCCCCTTTTCTCTTTACAACAGTCTGTAAACGTCTGGGGACTGAGGAGACAAGTTGCTCAAGTTTAGGGATAGGAATGTTAACCCATTCTTGTCTAATGTAGGATTCTAGTTGCTCAACTGTCTTAGGTCTTTTTTGTTGTATCTTTCGTTTTATGATGCACCAAATGTTTTCTATGGGTGAAAGATCTGGACTGCAGGCTGGCCAGTTCAGTACCCGGACCCTTCTTCTACGCAGCCATGATGCTGTAATTGATGCAGTATGTGGTTTGGCATTGTCATGTTGGAAAATGCAAGGTCTTCCCTGAAAGAGACGTCGTCTGGATGGGAGCATATGTTGCTCTAGAACCTGGATATACCTTTCAGCATTGATGGTGTCTTTCCAGATGTGTAAGCTGCCCATGCACACACACTAATGCAACCCCATACCATCAGAGATGCAGGCTTCTGAACTGAGCGCTGATAACAACTTGGGTCGTCCTTCTCCTCTTTAGTCCGAATGACACGCCGTCCCTGATTTCCATAAAGAACTTCAAATTTTGATTCGTCTGAGCACAGAACAGTTTTCCACTTTGCCACAGTCCATTTTAAATGAGCCTTGGCCCAGAGAAGACGTCTGCACTTCTGGATCATGTTTAGATACGGCTTCTTCTTTGAACTATAGAGTTTTAGCTGGCAACGGCGGATGGCACGGTGAATTGTGTTCACAGATAATGTTCTCTGGAAATATTCCTGAGCCCATTTTGTGATTTCCAATACAGAAGCATGCCTGTATGTGATGCAGTGCCGTCTAAGGGCCTGAAGATCACGGGCACCCAGTATGGTTTTCCAGCCTTGACCCTTACGCACAGAGATTCTTCCAGATTCTCTGAATCTTTTGATGATATTATGCACTGTAGATGATGATATGTTCAAACTCTTTGCAATTTTACACTGTCGAACTCCTTTCTGATATTGCTCCACTATTTGTCGGCGCAGAATTAGGGGGATTGGTGATCCTCTTCCCATCTTTACTTCTGAGAGCCACTGCCACTCCAAGATGCTCTTTTTATACCCAGTCATGTTAATGACCTATTGCCAATTGACCTAATGAGTTGCAATTTGGTCCTCCAGCTGTTCCTTTTTTGTACCTTTAACTTTTCCAGCCTCTTATTGCCCCTGTCCCAACTTTTTTGAGATGTGTTGCTGTCATGAAATTTCAAATGAGCCAATATTTGGCATGAAATTTCAAAATGTCTCACTTTCGACATTGATATGTTGTCTATGTTCTATTGTGAATACAATATCAGTTTTTGAGTTTTGTAAATCATTGCATTCCGTTTTTATTTACAATTTGTACTTTGTCCCAACTATTTTGGAATCGGGGTTGTACACACAGCTGCATTCTGGCCTGCAGTAGGTCTTCTTCCATTAGTTGTCTCAGAAGCTCCGTCATTTTCTTCTTCACTTCTGGAAGTTAGTTCACTGTTGTTCCATCTGGAGCCCAATTCTCCATAATAACACCCTCAATATCAAAGAAAACAATCATGTGACGAGACTTGGACCTTCCAGTACGATCCTGAGACAAGTGCAGTGGAAAACAGTGGAAAACTCCTTATTCACCTGATCTAGGACCATGTGGCTTTTACCTCATGTGTTTTCCTCCTCAAGGGTGCGAAGGATCACTTGAGGAGTAGTACCTTTCCTAGTGTCCAATAGGCGCCCTAGACTGGTCTCCCTACATCCAGCACCTTGTGAAGTGCAACACATGGTCACTCAAGAGCTGACCACACTAGCCTCTCCATGGTGAAGACCGACCGTGCGGCCTGCTCGTGGTACCCCTGTTTCCATCGCAGAACACGGCAGATCTTGGGGAGAAAACCCTGAAAACAAATCCCACCTCTCATTTTGGTGGCGCAACAAGTCTTCCCTGCAACCGTGTCAGCTCTGCTGTCCCGTTAAGCATCAGGGGTTACTTGTCAAGGGACACTATGCCGCACCACTTAGTGTCGACATCGCAGGTGCAGTATTTTTTTTTCTGGATACACCCACTGGACACCCCAGTGGGTGTGTCCAGCACTTCCATCGACACCCCATTTCAAAGTGTGTATCACGTGACCGATGGCACGTCAGTGCCGAAGACTAGTCTGAGATTTACCTTTGTTGTCTGTTGTTGTGTTCAGAAATGGAACCCACCAGGAAAAGAAAAAGTTCCCCATTTGGGAATATTTTGTAATTATATCGTCCACTACAATGAGGAAGTATTATTTGTCAAGCACACCAAATTCCCAAGTCAGTGTGTGTACATGGAAGTATTTCTTTACACTCCAATATTCACATATACACAATATCAACACGTTAATTATTTATATTTTCGGTTAAAAACGAAACTCATACAAACATACAACCTTATTTCATCACTTTAATCAATAGCTGCATTCATTAGTTTATAACAATGCATCACGTCAGAACGACACTCTGCTATTACTTCTATAATCCACTAGATGACAGAGAGTTATGACAGTGACATGTCGACACAGGGAGGGGAACGCGTCAGGTGCTTTACGAGGCTCCATCTGCCCATCACTACTACCTCATGTTCCTGTTCCACCTTCACATGATCTACACGCAGCGTTTCTCAACCACTGGGCTGCGAATTGCCATCTAGTGGGCTGCGAATTTTTTTCAAATTTGAAGCCAAATACTAAACAGTTCAGGATATCGTAGTGTCCCAAATCAGGGAGCTGGTTTGACGTACACCTTTCAAGTG
This sequence comes from Neoarius graeffei, assembly GCF_027579695.1. Taxonomy (NCBI): domain Eukaryota; kingdom Metazoa; phylum Chordata; class Actinopteri; order Siluriformes; family Ariidae; genus Neoarius; species Neoarius graeffei. The sequence goes on along the minus strand of NC_083573.1, from coordinate 74,570,019 downwards.
GAATAAATATATTTGTGGGTAAATTAAGAACAAGTATTTATTTTTGTCACGTTCCTTCTTTGCAATTAAGCCCTCCCTTCCCCACACGCGCGCGCACGCCCACACACACACACACACACAGAGCGTGCGCGCACAGAGAGAGAGAACGGGCAGAGAATAAATAAATACATCCATCCATCATCTGTAGGCGCTTATCCTGTCCTACAGGGTTGCAGGCAAGCTGGAGCCTATCCCAGCTGACTATGGGTGAGAGGTGGGGTACACCCTGGACAAGTCGCCAAGTGACACATAGACACAGACAACCATTCACACCTACGGTCAATTTAGAGCCACCAATTAGCCTAACCTGCATGTCTTTGGACTGTGGGGGAAACCGGAGCACCCGAAGGAAACCCACGCAGACATGGAGAGAACATGCAAACTCCACACAGAAAGGCCCTTGCCGGCCGCTGGGCTCGAACCCAGGACCTTCTTGCTGTGAGGTGACAGTGCTAACCACTACACCACCGTGCCGCCCCTAAATAAATACATTTGTGGGGTAAATTGTATGGCTCTGTGATGCCTGCTGGAAGAGAAGAGCAGGGAGGAGAATTGGGCAGCTGTGTTTTTTTTTTAAACCCGATATGAAAACTTGTAGTGTCCTAGCAACCATTGCAAAGACACCCACAAAAAGCCCAGAAACTCCTATTTACCCGGGTAAAAACGATAAGAATTTATCTTGTAGTGTCCTGATCCCCAGATCTTTAACCCAGCCACATAAAAAGTTGTTCACCTCCGTGCTCTTCCAGGTTTTCATCTGTTTGTCTGTGTAGAACAATGTCTGCAGCACCAGGTGGTTTGAGATGTTGGGGAACTCAAGGGATAGATCATTTTCCAACTCAGAATGAATGAATTAATAACTTTATTTAAACACAAGTTGATCAGCAGAGCTGGTGGGATCATACATGTACAGATACAAATAATAACAAATACAAAAGACTAAAATATACACTATCTGTTGATTATCTGTCAATTATCTCCACATTAAGTTAATTCATAGTAGGTTCAAGGTTCCTTTATTTGTACCATACCATAGCACTGGTAAATTCATTGTGCAGGCAGGAATTCAGCGATCCCAATACAAAATAACATCTACGTAAAATACATTGTGACAGACAAGACAACAGTACACCCATCCTAACATATACAATCCTTAAACGTGTGATTTTTAAAAAGTGCTTCATCATCAATTGTTCAGTATGAACAAGATTATTCACCTCTGGGCCTTACTGTTCAGCAATACAATTGCTGTTGGTACAAAGCTCTTTCTGTACCGTTTTGTCCTTCTCTTAGGGACCCCAAAACGACGACCAGAGCGAAGGAGCTGGAACTCAGCATGCAAAGGGTGTGAGCCATCTTTAAGAATACAGGTAGCTTTACGTTGTAACTGTGTGTCATAAAGAGAAGACATGGTGGGTTGAGGCTTGTTAGTATGCATAACTATTGTCTTTGTATTTATTTACGGCTACAATAGGATCAAAATTTATTCTACTAATGTCAAATTTAGCTAGTAAAATTTTATTTCAAAGGAAAAATCCTTCTTTGTTAGCATGTGAGGATCTAATCCCATTGAGTGGTTTCTGTATCCACTTCTTTTTAGTGTCCTTCTTGGTTTTAATAACTTGTTTGTTTTCTGTACACAAACATCGCAATAAGTTCTTCTGTAAAAGGTCTGATGACACGTTTTTGACATCTTTGGCGATGTTTTATAACATAAAAAGTAATTCCCGATGATCCATATATTAATTCACGAAGGCACCTATTTTACAAGTTATGATGATAAACGCGGCTATTTGGGCAAATTTGACGGGGCTGCAGCACCCAGGAAACGAAGGAGGAGGAGGAGCTATATGACGTCAGCGAAAGAACCTTCCTCCTCACTTACCAGTTTGTTGTTGATGCGACAGGTGTTCAGTTTGTCATTATTAGTATTATTATACATTATATATATATATATATATATATATATATATATATATATATATATATATAGTTATTATGCCTTCGCGTTGTGTTGCCGGCTTTTGCTCCAAAACCCACAAGGATGGGGTAAGTTTATTCAAGTTTCCCAGAGATCCCGAGCTGCATGCGAAGTGGGTGAAGCAAGTCAGGCGCACTCGTGACAAGTGGGAGCCCTCACCAACATCCGTCCTGTGCTCTGAACACTTCGATTTGGATTGTTTTGACACCCTTCCCAGCTTAAAAGAATCTCTTGGGTGTGCAGTTCAGCACAAACGTGTGTTACTACCATCAGCAGTGCCTACAGTATTCCGGAGGGGGTCTACTAGTAGCTATGCCGGATCCAGCAGTCGCCTGGGACAAGGTGACTCCTCCAAAGGCAGTCCTCGTGTCAGAACATGTGTTGAGAAACGACATAAGATAAAGGTACGTAGAGCTATAGAGTGCTCCGACATGATGCTAAAAATAGTAACACTGCGGTCTGCGCGGCCATCTTGGAAGTGACTCGCTCCAGAGCGCTCATAGAGTACACATCATAGAGTACACATTCATGATAATCATAAATGTAATCATAAAGTCGGCGTGATATCAGTCATGTATTTGCTTGTGAAAGCTTGCGGCTTTCATGTAACTGCCGCCTAGCAACGAGAGGCAAAGGGTAAAGAGGGTAGGCTATCATAGATTCTATTCGGAAAAGATCAACACATGATTGCTTAAAAATTAGGTATTTTAACAATTTGCATCTGTTTTGTGATTATCGTGACACTTGTGTGTTATATAGAACTGTATGTCTTATCAGCACATGGAGGATCTTCCACCGGAGGCTTTAGCAAGTACTCGTAGCAACACTACACTTTACCCTTTGCCATGCGTTGTTAGGGAACGGTAGCAAGTACCCCGATGACCGACTTCAAGAATATGTAGAAAAAATTTAGAAATTATACTTTCCAAAAGTCATTTGAGCTTAGTGTATTGCATTTCCATTTATATTGTAGGTTCTTGCTGATGTTTTTGCGGAGTATGACGCAGCTGCTGAATCAGAAGCTGCAGAGTTTGTATGTACTAGTTGTGAACATTCACATTATTATCAATCTCATTTATTTAAAATCAGATAAAATCATGCCATCATGATCACTGCTTAAAGTACCAGTATTTGGTTGTTCTTTTGTTCAGAGGAAGAGCTAGCACTAGAGAGTTCACCGGCGTTTTCATGCGCCATTTCCATTGAGTAGACAGCCAGTGAACCGCAGCGTGTTCTTCCGCTGATGTCACAGCATGGCCGCGAGCCACGGACCCAGTTTTCTTGCGCTGTGCAATTAAAAGTTGGATATTCGCGTAACAACAGCTTCTTTTCACGTAATTATAGCAGAAATCTAACATGTTTGCCATGTTGTATAGTTTATTTAAGAAATTGCATAGAGTCATGTTCGTGTCATCAGTCCTTTAATGGACCAGACTCCACTTTTGGATCATTAATCCCTTTTGAGTGAGAATGACCTGCATGCAGGGTTTTATGTTGGCTTCTGACACATCCATACAGTTTTAAACACAATACCTGCAATTAAAAACAATTTGTTTTTATTGCATTTATTTAATTCCTGGGCTCCCATCTGTAACAGGGAGTGACGTTGCATTCCGTTAATACACTTTACAGTAGATTATTAGATTCTAATAGAATAGATGAGACAAAATAATTGGGGATCTTTTGTAATGGGCCCCGACTCGGTACACGTATGAATAGGTGGGCCTCAAAGCAGAAAAAGTCGAGAACCCCTGATCTACAGCATATGGCCAAAAGTATGTAGACACCCGACCATCATACCCAAATGTGGATTCTCCCACATTGTTGCCACAAACGTGGAAGCACACAATTATATAGAATGTCTTTCTTTGCTGTAGCATTAAGATTTCCCTTCACTAGGACTAAGGGGCTCAAACCTGTTCCAGCGCTCCATGAAGGCCTGGCTTGGCAAGGTTGGTGTGGAAGAACTCAAGTGTCCTGCACAAAGCCCTGACTTCAACCCCACTGAACACTTTTGGGATGAATCAGAAAACTGACTGCACCCCAGGCATCAGTATCTGACCTCACTTGTAGCTGAATGAACAAATCCCCACAGCCACACTTGAATCGAGTGAAAGCCTTCTGAGAAGGGTGGAGATTATTCTAACAGCAAAGGTGTCCACATTTTTTTTCAATATAGTCTCATCTCATCTCATTATCTGTAGCTGCTTTATCCCGTTCTACAGGGTCGCAGGCAAGCTGGAGCCTATCCCAGCTGACTACGGGCGAAAGGCGGGGTACACCCTGGACAAGTCGCCAGGTCATCACGGGGCTGACACATAGACACAGACAACCATTCACACTCACATTCACACCTACGGTCAATTTAGAGTCACCAGTTAACCTAACCTGCATGTCTTTGGACTGTGGGGGAAACCGGAGCACCCGGAGGAAACCCACGCGGACACGGGGAGAACATGCAAACTCCACACAGAAAGGCCCTCGCCGGCCACGGGGCTCGAACCCGGACCTTCTTGCTGTGAGGCGACAGCGCTAACCACTACACCACCGTGCCACCCTTCAATAAAGTGCATAGGTAAATTTAATATTGTTTCATATAGTAGTGGGTGAGAATTAGGTTATAGCTTAATAAAATTTATTCAGTAATTAAAATGACTGTACCTGGGTTAGGACCACTATGTACACAATATTACTGACATGACAGATTGACAGTCACAGCGTGTATTCATGTTACATGTGTTCAGAGGCGCTTCTCAATCTGTCCAGCAGAGGGCAGTAACTTCTTCAGAAATCAAAACAAACGAAGAACAATCCACAGAGCGGAAGTTGTCGTCTGTCAGTCATTAAAACAAGATGTCTACATTAGTGCACTACATAGGGCGCGAAGCAATAGTAAAACCAAACCCTTTTTAGTGTGCTATATGATATCTATGGAGTCATTTGAGATTGGTCCTAAGGCCTGGTCCCAAAATCACATACTAGTGCACTAAACAGGACGGCGCAGTCGGATCATAGTGTACTTTATTAGCATACTTTGTAGTGCTGAAATGTGTGATTTGGAACTGCACCGACCCAAAAGGCTAGCTAACAGGTCTCTGTAATCAGCTGAGCTAGCTCTGTGAATGAGAATTAAAGCTGTGTGTTTACAGCCTGTAAGATAAAGATGGTCGAGTCCCATTTCCACGTTCAGCTGACAGCTGTGCTGGATGTGCTCATGAAAACAGCGGTGTCAGACATCTGTGCTCTGGCGGAGAGCTGGTTTAAATCCCTGCACATGGAAATAGAGAAAAGTAAAAAGGAGAACGAAGATTTAAGACAAAAGCTGCAGAGCATGGAGCAGCAAAAACACCAAGCTGCAGCTCAAACAGCTGAGGTGGAGATTAAAGCGGCCAAAGAGGAGAAAGAGGACGCTGGGAGTGAAGTGAGAGAGACAGACGGTTAGTGGGTTCAACATTAAACCTCTCCCTGACACACACTGGTCATGATTTGTTTATTATACAGAGGGAGTCCAGTTTTCTGTCACTCCGGCTGTATCTTAAATATCTTCCCTACAGTCTGTAGTGCACTACACAGGGCATGGAATGGATTGAGACGGTCTCAAGTGGCCGAGGATTTCTGATCACTTTGTTGCCACTTTAATGAGCAGTATCAGTAATACTGCTACAGTGGTGCTTGAAAGTTTGTGAACCCTTTAGAATTTTCTATATTTCTGCATAAATATGACCTAAAACATCATCAGATTTTCACACAAGTCCTCAAAGTAGATAAAGGATAATTCCGCCCCAGATCACCAGATTTAGAAAAATGTTCGCCACTGACCATCTCAGATTTGCTTCATACCTTCTGGAAATATTGTCAGTGTGCCCAATAAATAGTGTACAAAATTTTAGGCTTGTACCTTCATTAGTTTCTGAGATATAGGGGCTTTTAAAAAAAAAAGGGGGCGTGCCCCCAATTTCACTGTTAAAACGCATGCTGTAGAAAACGGATCCAAGTTCCATACCGGTAAGTCTCATCTCATTATCTGTAGCCGCTTTATCCTGTCCTACAGGGTCGCAGGCAAGCTGGAGCCTATCCCAGCTGACTACGGGTGAAAGGCGGGGTACACCCTGGACAAGTCGCCAGGTCATCACAGGGCTGACACATAGACACAGACAACCATTCACACTCACATTCACACCTACGCTCAATTTAGAGTCACCAGTTAACCTAACCTGCATGTCTTTGGACTGTGGGGGAAACCGGAGCACCCGGAGGAAACCCACGCGGACACGGGGAGAACATGCAAACTCCACACAGAAAGGCCCTCGCCGGCCCCGGGGCTCGAACCCGGACCTTCTTGCTGTGAGGCGACAGCGCTAACCACTACACCACCGTGCCGCCTTTCCATAAGTCATTATTTTTAAACCATTCCTGCAAGATACATTAAATTTTCAAGGATTGTTCTTCAATGCCAGATGCCTTTAAATACTAAAATAGAAAGTTCACAGTTCAATATTTGCCAAGTTACGGCTTGCTGAAAATCATAAAAAAAATGTGCTTTGCAGCAACTTTTAACCCCCCCCCCCCCCCCCCCCCCCCATCTCCACATTAAAGCACACCAGATCTTTCAAATGTTCTTATTTATTACTCATGTTATAGTACACTTTAGGAAACTAGGTATGTGTTCAAAAGAAATCAAACTTTCTGATTTATTAGGCTTTAAAAAAAAAAAAAAATTTGCACCTATAATTCAAATGCATATTACAAATGTATGACAAGGTCTACCATAAAAACAATTATACCACTGGAAAGAGCTTGTTCTGATTAGCAAATGCACAAAATATGAAGTTGGTACCCTAAACCAAACTATAAATATTAAGGTATCAAGTACGGCATGTGGCGGCACAGTGGTGTAGTGGTTAGCGCTGTCGCCTCACAGCAAGAAGGTCCGGGTTCGAGCCCCGTGGCCGGCGAGGGCCTTTCTGTGTGGAGTTTGCATGTTCTCCCCGTGTCCGCGTGGGTTTCCTCCGGGTGCTCCGGTTTCCCCCACAGTCCAAAGACATGCAGGTTAGGTTAACTGGTGACTCTAAATTGACCATAGGTGTGAATGTGAGTGTGAATGGTTGTCTGTGTCTATGTGTCAGCCCTGTGATGACCTGGCAACTTGTCCAGGGTGTACCCCGCCTTTCGCCCGTAGTCAGCTGGGATAGGCTCCAGCTTGCCTGCAACCCTGTAGAAGGATAAAGCGGCTAGAGATAATGAGATGAGATGAGTACGGCATGTTTTACGATAGACGGAAATGCTATTTTAAGGCATATAATCTACTTGGATGCATCCAGAGATGCATAAACACTGAAAAACCACAAAATTCATGAGGCTTTTTATCACTATCCCTTAGAAGCACATATTTGAACTTCCATTTGCCAGCCAGATACATCCTCAGCTGAAAAAGGTCATTTACTTCAGTGACGGATCAGCAGCCCAATACAAAAACTATAAAAATTTCACAAATCTAATAAAGCATCCAGACGATTTTGGACTTTTGGCAGAATGACATTTCTTTGCCACTTCTCATGGTAAATCGCCCTGTGATGCTATTGGAGGCACTGTAATTGGAGGCACTGTAACCAATCTGTTTTCCACCAAGTTGCTAATATCAGAGTACAGTGACTAAGTAATTTAAGGGTGACACATTATACCCTTTTCCCACAAGTTGATGCAGTTCTCTGAGGTCTTAATGAAATGTCTGTGACATGATTTGTCCAGGCGGCACGGTGGTGTAGTGGTTAGCGCTGTCGCCTCACAGCAAGAAGGTCCTGGGTTCGAGCCCCGGGGCCGGCGAGGGCCTTTCTGTGTGGAGTTTGCATGTTCTCCCCGTGTCCGCGTGGGTTTCCTCCGGGTGCTCCGGTTTCCCCCCACAGTCCAAAGACATGCAGGTTAGGTTAACTGGTGACTCTAAATTGACCGTAGGTGTGAATGTGAGTGTGAATGGTTGTATGTGTCAGCCCTGTGATGACCTGGCGACTTGTCCAGGGTGTACCCCGCCTTTCGCCCGTAGTCAGCTGGGATAGGCTGCAGCTTGCCTGCGACCCTGTAGAAGGATGAAGCGGCTGGAGATGATGAGATGAGATGATTTGTCCAAAATATGACAAGGATAAAGCACCACAGCTCCCTTCTCACCCTGTCTAAACAAACGATTTGAGTTCCTGTAAATGATAATGAGCCACTGCTCAGCCTGCCCCCCTTTTAAACTGGCCAGTCAGGGAGCCGTTTCCTTATGAATATTCATTCGTAAAGGCAGTTCTCAAGCCCTGAGTGGTGAGTCTCAGATAAGGGGGGTGGTACAATTCTAACGGAGAAAGGGGAGCCAAATCTGAACGGCTTGTTGAAGCATGTTTTGTGAAATGGACAGGACAAAAGAAACCGCCTGTGTCTTACTTCAGAGTTTGTGGGTTGGTAGAAACTCTCGATACCCAAATATTTGTGCACAAGGACCGAGAGTATCCCCCTCCTCCCTGCAATATGTCCCCTTTAAGGTTCAAATGTTCATAAGGTCGTGAGTTTAAATCCCAGCACTGCCACTGTTGTGCCCTTAAATAAAACCCTGTATCATGACTGAGCCTGTGCTCTGACTCTAGCTTTCTAACAAACTAGGATATACAAAAAAAAAATCACTGTACTTTTTATGAGGGCTGATTATCAACTAATACACTATATGGCCAGAAGTTTGTGGACATGTGGCCATTACACCCCTATACAGTATGTGTATTCTCTGAACTGTTGGAAACGCACCATTTTATTGGATGTCTCCATGCTGTAGTGTTACAGTTTTGCTTCACTGGAACTCAGGGACCAGAACCTGTTTCAAGATGGACTGGGATGTTCAAGTGGCTGCGAGTCAGGTGTCCACATACTTTTGGCCATAGTGTGTCTGACACACATCCTCTCTCTCTTCTGCTCCTCGAACCTGCCTGATCCATCCTGGTGCCCTGTGTCTGGTTGGAGTCTCATCGCATTGGTCCTGTGTAGGGCGGCCCCATGTGGACAGTTGGGGGTCGCGCCTGGAGGACGCTCTGAACTCTTGCAGTGCTGCTTTTGTGGCTGGGGACTGCAGTTGACTTGCTGACTTTGGGACTGCGGTTGCCATGAACGGTTTTGCGCTCGGGTTTCCGTCGGTGGCCGGTTTATAGCATCAACGAAGCTGACTTTGTTAGGACTGTTAATGTTATAGTCATGTTGTCTGTTGCCCAAATGAGGATGGGTTCCCTTTTAAGTCTGGTTCCTCTCGAGGTTTCTTCATGTTGTCTGAGGGAATTTTTCCTTGTCACTGTCGCCACGGCGTGCTCATTGGGGATAGATTAGGGATAAAATTAGCTCATATCTTAAGTTGTTCAAATTCTGTAAAGCTGCTTTGCGACAATGTTTATTCTTAAAAGCGCGATACAAATAAACTTGACTTGAGACTCTTGCCCCCATCTAAGTTATAAAACATCACCAGCCCGTTGACATGCTTCAAGACAGTTTGTGTTCAGCTCTGGGAAAGAAAATGAAGAGACTACTTTTAATGGTGGTCATCGTTAAAAGTGTTTTTTTTTGTTTTTTTTTTTTCCTTCCATAGCTGTGTATGTATGTGTGTGTGTGTGTGTGTATATATATATATATATATATATATATATATATATATATATATATATATATATATATATATATATAATTTTTTTTTTTTACAAGATCCTTGTTGGATCAGGTGAGATCACATACATTTTAACATAAAACATGAATGGAAATCATGTAAAACATGATGTGATACTGATCAGCATATCACATTCTATAGTGTGGTGTTTTGGTTTATTTATTTTTAAATTAAAGAGAACATGAATAATTCATGGGTGGTACAGTGGTTAGCAGTGACTGGGGCCTTTCTGTGTGGCATTTAGCTACATGTTTACATGTAAATGCCTGTTTATCCTGTAGAGATGATGCTGGAATTTTAATTTCCCTGAGGGAACCCTCCCAAAGGGATCAATAAAGTTCTATCTACATTTCCTCCCACAATCCAAAAACATTAGGTCAACTGGCTATTCTAAGGCTACATCCACACGACAACGGCAACGAGATGTTATTTAAAAATATATCGCGTCCAAATGGGCAACAATCAGTAAAATATCAGGTCCATATGGCAACGCAACGCTTGCTGAAAACGATGCAATACACATGCCACACCTCTAGGGGCGCTGTAAGACGGTCCCTTCGGAGACACCAGAACAATAGAAGAAGTAAGGACGCATGCGCATAAACTATTATGCACGAGACTTCATATTAGCCACAAAGTCAGAAAAATCTGTTCGTAAAATTACATTATAATGACCAAATACAATGAAAAGTATTTTTCCAGTCTCACCTGTGAAAGGTAATCCCATGTGATCTCGTTTGGACGGCAAACCTGTTGGTACAGTTAAACGCAGCTAATCTTTATTCTCCGCTTTGACCTATCCAAAATGGCGGCGAGGATGACGTATGATTCTACGCGGAAGGCGGCGTCTTTAATGGTCCGGAATAAATTGAATGCTACATGTTGATGGATTAATTTCTTCTACGCCCTTTTTGAGGAATATATTGTAGGACTTAAACCAACATCTGAAGAGGTGAGACAGCTCCTTTTTTTTCCCTATTTTTGCTGGCGGGATTGACTCTGCCCTAAGGGCTATTCTCTCTCTCTCTCTCTCTCTCTCTCTCACTTTGCACCATTACACAATAAATATTTACAGTGGAAATATTTTGTAAGTGCGTTTCATGAACCAAGTTATAGGATTTGTTGACAACTCGCATCGAGTTCGTTACACTTCTACCCAGCGTGAAGCACTGACAGTCATGTGGTTGTGACGTCATCGTAAACAAATCCGTTCTACTCATCCAGACGACTTCACAACGGCAACGTTGCCAGATCTTTCCACTCTGGAACCCGTTCTCAAAAAGATTGCATTTTGGGCACCCAAAACGCCGGTGCCGTGTGGACGCCAGGCCTAAACGATAAGCAATTGTATCGGAGTCACCTGAATCCGTTGCCGTGTGGACAGGGCCTTATTGCCCATGAGTGTGAATGGTTGTTCATATGTGTTAGCCCTGCGATAGATTGGCGACCTGTCCAGGGTGTACCCCGCCTGTTACCCAGAGTCAGCTGGGATTGGCTCCAGTTTCCCCCGAGACCCTGATGGATAAGTGGAATGGATGGATGGATGGATGAATAATTTAGTCTCAGCTACTCAGAACAATGAAATGTTAAGTAACCAGTTAAATAACTGCCATTTTCCTTCCATGTGTAGATTCTGGCTGCACAGTGTTTGCAGGAACCTCTACAGAAGGTAAACACCACAGTAATCAGTGTTCATTTTGTCCACAAACACTTTTTTTTTTTAAATGGTTATAAAAATTCTAGTCAAGGCTATTTGTGAGAATACACTCAGTGTACACTGGATTGTGTCCTGCTGTTTTGATGTACAGTGGATATGAAAAGTGCACACACCCCGTTAAAATGATAGGTTTTTCTGATGTAAAAAAATGAGACCATGATAAATAATTTCAAAACTTTTCTCACCTTTAATGTGACCTATAACCTGTACAATTCAATTGAAAAACAAATAAAAAACGTACAATAAGCTGGTTGCATAAGCGTACACACCCTTAAACTAATACTTTGTTGAAGCACCTTTTGATTTAATTACAGCGTTCAGTCTTTTTGGGTCGGAGTCTATCAGCCTGCCACATCTAGACTTGGCAATATTTGCCCACTCTTCCTTGCAAAAGCGCTCCAAATCTGTCAGATCGTGAGGGCATCTCTTGTGCACAGCCCTCTTCAGGTCACCCCACAGATTTTCAATTGGATTTAGGTCTGGGCTCTGGCTGGCCCATTCCAAAACTTTTTTTTTTTTTTCTGGTGAAGCCATTCTTTTGTTGAGTTCAATGTATGCTCGGGGTCATTGTTGTGCTGAAAGATGAAATTCATCTTCATCTTTCTAGCAGACATCCGAAGGTTTTGGGCCAAAATTGACTGGTATTTAGTCCACCCTGACTAAAGCCCCTGTTCCAGCTGAAGAAAAACAACCCCAAAACATGATGATGCCACCAGCATGCTTCACCGTGGGGATGGTGATGTTTTTGCGCCAAACATACCTTTTGGAATTGTGGCCAAAAAGTTCAACCTTGGTTTCATCAGACCATAACACGTTTTCCCACATGCTTTTGGGAGATTTGATAAATTTTGCAAAAAAAAAAATGCAGCAGGGCCTGGATGTCTTTCTTTAGAAGAAAAAGCTTCCGTCTTGTGACCCTACCCCATAGTCTGGAAGTATGGAGAATACGGGAGATTGTTGTCACATGTAGTACACAACCAGCACTTGCCAGAAATTCCTGCAGCTCCTTCAGTGTTACTGTCGGCCTCTCGGCAGCCTCCCTGACCAGTTTTCATCTCGTCTTTTCATCGGTTTTGGAGGGACGTCCAGTTCTTGGTAAGGTCACTGTTGTCCCATATTTTCTCCACTTCTTGTTGACTGTCTTCACTGTGCTCCATGGTATATCTAATGCTGTGGAAATGTTTTTGTCCCCTTCTCCTGACTGATACCTTTCAACAATGAGATCCCTTTGATGCTTTGTAAGCTCTCTGCGAACCCTGGCTTTTGCTGGAAGATGCAACTGAGTAAATGTCTGAACTTTATTTGGGGTGAATCAGAGTCATTTTAACTGATGGAGGTGTGAACCCAAAAAGACTGAACGCTGTAATTAAATCAAAAGGCGCTTCAAGAAAGTATTAGTTTAAGGGTGTGCACACTTATGCAACCAGCTTATTGTATGTTTATGCCCCCCCCAAGGGACATAATTTTTCAGTTGAATTGTACAGGTTATAGGTCACATTAAAGGTGGGAAAAGTTTTGAAATTATTTGTGGTCTCAGGTTTTTTGATGTAAAAAAAAAAACCCAACAACATTATTTAAACAGGGTGTGTACACTTTGTATATCCACTGTACAGTCCCATAAACTTTTTTTTTTTATTTTTGGACACTACAGAATCTTTCCATTATCCTTGAACATAACTGATTTTGTTGACTTTGTTTTTCCAGATCTATCTGCCAGTGCACACCTATGGCTGCCGCCGCCTTCTGAGGAAGGTAAAATTATTTTCTCCATCTGTACACCAGCTTTTTTTTTTTTTTTGTTCTACAGTTCTTTTATGCAGAGCAATAATTCCTCCTGCTTTTTACAGAACAGAGAAAGAAGACCAGGTTTTGTCACATTTGTGTTAAAGAAGTGGGATGCCTCAAAAGCCATCTGGAGTGGCATAACCAAAAATTCAGATGCCATGTTTGTCACAAGAGGTTTCATAATCAAGTTGTCTTTTCAAGACACCTTAACATGCACACTGGCACTAAGCATGCTTGTGATGTGTGCAGGAAGACTTTTGGAAGTAAAAGTGGTCTGTTAAAACACATAAGTCACCACAAAAGAGACTTGGAAAAGTGCAAGGACTGTGACAAGGAGTTTCCTACGAAACAAACCCTGTATTCACACAGAGAAAAGACACACACAGTGCCAAAACGGTGTCCTTTTTGTGAACTCACCTTCTCCCGTAACAGCAACCTTAAGAAGCACCTGCAGAGGCATAGAGAGCTGTCCATATTTAACTAAAGCTCATATTTATGCTCTATGGACTGTTAAGTAACATCATTTTTCAATAAACAGACAGACAAATAAGACTGAATTGTTGTTTGGCTTTCTGTTACAATCAAATTATTATACTGGAAGCTGCTGGAGCACTGGATCTTCACAGGATCTGTAAACGTTTCTGATCTGACAGTAGATGATGTTTTCTGATGCTCTGTACCTTTTGAGAATGATCAGAAATTGTCCACACTGGAGAAGGTATGACAACTTTGTCTTCCAAACCAAATGAGCTGAGAGGAATGATGTGGACATGCACACTTTCTCAGGCCCTGTCAGCATTTAAGATTATTTCAGGGATCATGTGTACAGGATTTTATAGCATTATCTGGATTGTTAGCAAAGGAGATGTGGAGCCTCAGCGCCCTATTTAAATTTAATTAATTAATTTTTAATATAAATGCGTTTTCTTAAATTGGGTATTCTTAACCAAATCTGAAATAGTGTAATCTTCAGCTCATAAAGTCAAAACTTAAGTGCAGAAATGTGTATCCTTTGAGGGAAACCGTTAGAAACAACAGGTGGCATCTTTGCTGAAATTATAATCTAAACGGTGGGAAAAAAATTAATGTCAAATACTGCAGTGACTTTATTGTGGTCATAGAAATAAGCAGCAAGTAATCAGTCCTGAGGAAGCTACGTTTATATCCAACTAACTCTGGCCTTAGAAAGAAGACATGGTATGTAGTGACGACAAACAAAATACATTTCAGGAGATCCGGAATATCTCAAAAAGCTGATCTTTTCTGTGCTGGACGTGGTCTTTCTCAGAAAGAATAGAGAACCTCAGATTGAAGTCAGGTCCAATATCCAAAACAAGCAAAATGTGATTGGAATCTGTTGATCCCATTCTTACAAACGTGTATCTCAGCATTTATCTTCCTTTTAGTTAAATGTTGATATGGCAGTCATTTATTAATTGATTGTGTTTGTCCTGCAGAGAAGAACAGAAAATTTTCAGCATCTGAATCTGCAGGCAAAAGAACACACTCGGTAAGCATTTTCATGCTTTGAGAGAAGACAAATTACTGGGGGGGGGGGAGAAATACAGGAAGATAAACTAAACAATACTCAGATTCACAATACAACCAAACATTCCTGGCTTTTAAAGAAGGATGATTGAAACTATCCAAGTACTATTTTGTTAATCCTAAACAAATCAGATATTTCTGATAGCATTTTTTTTAAGTCCCCCCCACACACACACACACAAAAAAGTACATTATTGGACCTTTAGAGGTACAGTGGCTTGTCACTGGGGCAGTACCCTCTAAGGTACTTATTTGTATCCTTTATATACTGATTGGGAACATATGTACCTTTTTGGCCCTAAAAAGGTCCACATATTACCCTTTTCCACCAAATCAGTTCCAGGGCTGGTTCGGGGCTGGTGCTGGTTCACAACTCGTTCAACTTGCGAGCCAGCTGAGAACCAGTTTGCTTTTCCATAGCTCGCGGTGCTAAGCGGAGCCACGTCAGTTACGTCGCTACGTTTACATAAACCTTGGCGCGAATATCAAAGCAAAAACAACACGGAAGAAGCAGCAGCGGCAACGACAGCAGCAATAATAATGGATGACTTCGTGTTTGTACAGCTGCTGCTTCTTGTCGCTTAAAAATCGCGATCTTTCGCGGTCTTATTGTTGTTGGTCTTAACAACTCCGCCCCCCCCGCTGACGTAAGCGGTTCTTTCCTCTGGCCCAGCAGAGAGTTGGTGCTAGCCTGGAACCGGTTTTTCTGGCCCCAGAGCCAGTTCTTTGTCAGTGGAAACAGAAAACCCGGTTCCAAACTAAGCACTGGCCCCGAACCAGCCCTGGAACTGCTTTGGTGGAAAAGGGGCAACAGTTACCTTGAGGTCCAATCATGAGCCCTCGGGGGTACATTAGTGTAGATTGTACCTTGGGGAACAGAAACTGACTCCTTCTGTACCCCCGTTTCTAACAATACAGTGATTATTAGAATTGCACTAATAAGCAGTCCCCCCCCCCCCCCCCCCGAAGAAAAAAAAAAAAAAAAGGACATCTGGAAATTTGCTTAATTTTAGTACACAGAATTAGTAAGTCTGTTTGTGGCACTCTTGAACTTGCAGACTTGAGAAACACAAGACTTCAGGAACACGGTTAAACAGAGACAGATAATTTTGACATCAATTTTGTTTGCTCTACTTTTCTATTTCTTGACTGCAGAGATGGAACTGGACCCCAGTAGGCACAAAAGCAGAAATGATGGACAGATCTGTTCGAGAAAGAGTAAAGCAAAACCTAGATGGTAAGTGACTCAAACCACTGTACAATGAACATTTCTTCTGTTCATGTAAAAAAAAAAAAAAGTACACTTTTTAGCAAAAAGTCATTAAGATTCTCCATCCCCAACCTTGTGTAGTTTACTTTTCTGTTTATTTCTAGATCCAGAAATAAATAGTCCACATTATGCGCTCAGTAGTGAACTGGATACCGAATCGGAGAAATCTCAACCTTCTCTCCAAACGTCAGAGTGCAGCATCGAGCTTGGCTCACCCTATGAAAATGAGAGTGAAGAGTGTGTGGTGCTGGATGAAGTGTGTGAGGCTGGGAGTCCTCACCACAGAAGAGAAGAGGAGCAGTTTGATGTCTCCTGCTTATGGACACCAGAGCTGGAGCCAAATTCCCCTCATCTGCTTAGAGAAAATCAATCAGCCTTCACAAATGCAGACTGTAGAACGGCTTTGGATTTGGGCAAAGATTTCAGTTTGGCAGTGGCAGCCCAAAACAAACATTTGGGTTTTTCTAAAACAAGCTCGGTTTCTTTAGCGTGTGAGAAAGGGAGCACGTTTACTTGTAATATCTGTGGGAAAAATCTTTCAACAAAGAACTCACTTGCTTCCCACTACAGAGTGCACACTGGAGAGAAGCCGTTCATGTGTGCTCAGTGTGGAAAGGGTTTTGCCAAGAAATTTAACCTCGATATCCACTACAACATCCACACTGGTGCAAAACCTTACATGTGCACGCTCTGCCCCAAATCATTTGCTGATCCAAGTGCTTTTAGACGACACGAGTGGATACACACACGCAAATCACAACAAAACTGTAACTCTAAATACAAATTCAGGTGTAACACACGTGGGAAAGGTTTTCTATCGAAACCATCACTTGCTGCACATTCGCAGCTGCACACTGCAGAGAAGCGACACAGTGCACAAAAGCATTTATTCTAACGCTAAAGACTTTTTTTTTAAAAAGCAAAACAAACATTTACTTAGAATGTGTGTGACACAAAACAAACATGAGTCGATATTGTAAAAGTACACAACCTGTGTGTTCATAAGTCTCTACTCTAATTTTACAGATTAAATCTGCATTCATTTATCTTGTATGCATTTTGGAAAGGGATTTCCTGGAGTTTTCTTTATACCTGTGTATATAAACTTGGCAGTTACTGATACATGAATATTGGACATGAGATGCTCTTATTATACGTACAGGACACTTTTTCGATGGAATAAAAACGTATTCTATTCCCTTCTAGCAGGTTTCATTCATTTGGTTTGATAGCATGCAATAGTGTTAGCGTATCGCTTATCCTACGTGTATTACGTCACTCTACCCCATGGAGAACGAGTGCTGAATATGGTTTACGATATTGCATGGTTGTCAAGACAATATAACGTCACACATCGGTGCTGATGCAAATATTCAATGAGAGTTTTCCACTGCACATGCGCAAAAGCATTTTTGTTCAGTGGTGGCGCCTGCAGTAAACTGTCGCAGTGAATTGAAAATGCCATATGTATAATAACGATAATATTTTTTAAAAAAATAGTCTGACTATAGCTAGCATGATCTTGAAAGAGTTGAAGACAAGTCAGCAAATATTTAATTGTCCAAATAAGTACAAATAAGACATGTACAGTGGTGCTTGAAAGTTTGTGAACCCTTTAGAATTTTCTATATTTCTGCATAAATATATAACCTAAAACATCAGATTTTCACACAAATCCTAAAAGTAAAGAGAACCCAGTTAAACAAACGAGACAAAAATATACTTGATCATTTATTTATTGAGGAAAATGAGCCAATATTACATATTTCAGTGGCAAAAGTATGTGAACCTCTAGGATTAGCAGTTAATTTGAAGGTGAAATTAGAGTCAGGTGTTTTCAATCAATGGGATGACAATCAGGTGTGAGTGGGCACCCTGTTTTATTTAAAGAACAGGGATCTATCAAAGTCTGATCTTCACAACACATGTTTGTGGAAGTGGCACGAACAAAGGAGATTTCTGAGGACCTCAGAAAAAGCGTTGTTGATGCTCATCAGGCTGGAAAAGGTTACAAAACCATCTCTAAAGAGTTTGGACTCCACCAATCCACAGTCAGACAGATTGTGTACAAATGGAGGAAAATCAAGACCATTGTTACTCTCCCCAGCGTAACAACTTGGTAATTGTTACCCTCCCCAGGCTCTAAGCAACTGAAAGCCTCTCTCACATTGGCTAATGTTCATGTTCATGAGTCCACCATCAGGAGAACACTGAACAACAATGGTGTGCATGGCAGGGTTGCAAGGAGAAAGCCACTGCTCTCCAAAAACAACATTGCTGCTCGTCTGCAGTTTGCTAAAGATCACGTGGACAAGCCAGAAGGCTATTGGAAAAATGTTTTGTGGACGGATGAGACCAAAATAGAACTTTTTGGTTTAAATGAGAAGCGTTATGTTTGGAGAAAGGAAAACCCTGCATTCCAGCATAAGAACCTTATCCCATCTGTGAAACATGGTGGTGGTAGTATCATGGTTTGGGCCTGTTTTGCTGCATCTGGGCCAGGACGGCTTGCCATCATTGATGGAACAATGAATTCTGAATTATACCAGCGAATTCTAAAGGAAAATGTCAGGACATCTGTCCATGAACTGAATCTCAAGAGAAGGTGGGTCATGCAGCAAGACAACGACCCTAAGCACACAAGTCGTTCTACCAAAGAATGGTTAAAGAAGAATAAAGTTAATGTTTTGGAATGGCCAAGTCAAAGTCCTGACCTTAATCCAATGGAAATGTTGTGGAAGGACCTGAAGTGAGCAGTTCATGTGAGGAAACCCACCAACATCCCAGAGTTGAAGCTGTTCTGTATGGAGGAATGAGCTAAAATTCCTCCAAGCCGGTGTGCAGGACTGATCAACAGTTACCGGAAACATTTAGTTGCAGTTATTGCTGCACAAGGGGGTCACACCAGATACTGAAAGCAAAGGTTCACATACTTTTGCCACTCACAGATATGTAATATTGGATCAATTTCCTCAATAAATAAATGACCAAGTATAATATTTCTGTCTCATTTGTTTAACTGGGTTCTCTTTATCTACTTTCAGGACTTGTATGAAAATCCGATGTTGTTTTAGGTCATATTTATGCAGAAATCTAGAAAATTCTAAAGGGTTCACAAACTTTCAAGCACCACTGTATTTTTATTAAATGAATAAATTTAGTCTGATACAGCCATGATAAAAATTGATATGCATCTCATGTGTGGGGATGAAAGGGTCATTTACTTAGATTTCACTGGCTGCTCAGTACTCACTTTTCTGTCCATCCCCTTTCACCCATTTCTCACTATTGAGTCATTACTGACTCACAACTAGTCACACACTCACCCTGCCCTTATTTAGGCCAAGTTTACATTAGACTGTATCTGTCTCGTTTTCTTCGCGGATGCACTGTCCGTTTACATTAAAACACCTGGAAACGCCGGGAAACGGGAATCCGCCAGGGTCCACGTATTCAATCCAGATCGTGTCAGCTCCGGTGCTGTGTAAACATTGAGAATACGCGGATACGCTGTGCTGAGCTCTAGCTGGCGTCGTCATTGAACAACGTCACTGTGACATCCACCTTCCTGATTCGCTGGCGTTGGTCATGTGACGCGACTGCTGAAAAACGGCGCGGACTTCCGCCTTGTATCACCTTTCATTAAAGAGTATAAAAGTATGAAAATACTGCAAATACTGATGCAAATACTGCCCATTGTGTAGTTATGATTGTCTTTAGGCTTGCCATCCTTCCACTTGCAAGTGGTAAGTGATATGCGCTGGGATCACACACACAGCAGCTCAGTCCCGAATCACTGCTCGTGCACTTCACTCGCGCGCTCTGTGAGCTGCGCAAGGCCGGAGTGCGCACCCTCCAGAGGGCACTCGCTGTTCAGGGTGGAGTGATTTAGAGCGCAGGATGCCTGCGGAGCCGAGCGTATCCGTGTATTGGCGTTGCTGTGTGCAGGCGAATCGTGTATTGGTGTTGCTGTGTGCATGTTAATCGTTTTAAAAACGTTGATCTGATGATCCGCTGATACGGTCTAATGTAAACCCCACCTTAGTGTGTTTCCACTACTGCAGTTTAGACTGTAAAAAGGGCACTAAATGTTCCTGACTCACACCAGAAGTAGTAGGTTCAAAGGCAGGTTTTAAGTGTTGTCCAACTAGCCAACTTCTATAACCACGGTGTTTGTGCACAAGTTCGGCTTTTGGGGTGTTTCTTTTCCGTATCTGCATTTGTTCTTTACATATTTTCACAGCGTGCCAAGAAACGAATAAAAGTAACCTTTGTAAACATAATGAAAACATAACTAACATGCTGATAGCAAAACATAAAAAAAAAAATGTATCCATTTATAAAAATACAGCTGCAAGCACACATTAAGGGGTCCAAGCACTTAGGCACTATATTGATGAAATCAAGTCTCTCAGTCAAGTTACGATAGCATATGACAATTATTGCCTTATGTCTTACTACTGTCCATCATAATATACAAGTTTTTATAGCTACATGAAGAGTAGCGCCCCCAAGTGACCTGACATAAAAGGCCATTGGTACCATCAAGAAGTGGTAGAAAAGATAAAATTAAGATTTGGTGTCAATGTGGAAGAATGTTTCAGCGCTCTCTCCTCCTATCCTGGTTGAAGAAGTTTTTGACTATCAAAAATAAATTGGATAACTTTTATACTGTAGCAGGTAAAGGAATGGTAGACTGCCTTTCAGATTTTTCAAGTTTAGGTCATGAAAAGAATTTTACCTGACACCCAATTATTTTTGTTTAGCGGACCGAAAGCTACAGAATTCGAGTCACAGACTTCCAGTTTTATTAGTTTTTTTTAGTAGAACAATTAATGAATTTAGGGCCACGTGGCCCTAAATTCTCCGCTTTTTCTTCCTGCTTCACCATGACCCAATTCACGATACTACATCATGCATCACATGGTGGGCTTTCCCTGTTTGCGCAAGGCATTGTGGGATACAAATTTTAAACAGGAGAGAAAAATGGAGGACATGAGTGTGCGAACGAAACGTGAAAGACCAACTACAGTAACGGAAAGCGAGAAAAGACGTTATGTTGCGAAGGAAAGGAAACACAGGACCAAACTAATAAATATCGGCGGTCAGCGAGCACCTCGGTGTGATCAGCTGTTTGTTTAGTGACAGAATAATGTAACTGTCAGTGCACCATCAAAGGTAAACCTGTAGATGGCAGTAATGCAACACTGGATGCCAGCTGCTGTAAAACCCAAAAGAATAATGTAAACTTGCATATGCACACATGGACTTCCTCTGTCTGCTTGACTACGTGAAGTGAGCGATTTCATGCACATTTGCTAGGGAATCCCCTCAAATTAAAGAACTTCCCAGCCACAGAATGGCCCGTGTTTTTTTTTTTTTTTGAAGATATTACATAAACATATCACAATGACCAAATTTCAGAGGGAACTAAATTTCACCGATTTTATGAAATTGAAAGGCCGTTTAGCTTTAAGAGAAATGCGTCGACCTGATTTTTGTGACCATACGACATCCATACGAATGACAAACATGTACCATCACAGGGAACCTGATCATAAGTGCAAGGCAACATCTGGAACGCTTGACCACCAGACAACAAAATTTGCATATTTATTTACATAAGATAGATGGGTTTTTATCCAGCACTTATTTTTAATTTACTTTTTTTTTTAAATAACGAGCTTCTTTATGAACACATTTTACAGAAAATATTCATGACCGTTTCATATAAAACTAGTTAAAACAGTTTTATTAATCCACTAGCTTGTTGGACAATTGATAGTTTCTGTCATGTAAGGGTAACAGATGGACGCAAGTGCAGGAAGAGGAGTTGTATTGAAAAACACCGTCACAAGACATTGCAGCAATTTATTGACGTGAAATACACTACATTACACAAGTTGATGGTTCATATGCTACAATATTATTCTATTCAGGTTGATTTTGTGCCCTCGCAAATATTTTGCTCATACACTCAACAGGAGCTCCACTTTTAGGCAGTGACTATATATTTGTATTACTGAACTGTGTTCTCATAAAAATTCAAGGTGTCTTATTTCCTGTACAGTAGATTTAAAAATCCAAATGTGTCTTGCACTTGAAAGAAAACAGAAGTAGTACTAAGGATGAGCTTTTATGCAAGTGGCTCAAATGAGCATTACAGATTATTTTGACGTGCACCCCAGTGGAGGATGGACACAGCAGTCCTTTGGAGTTTGATCATAAACCCAAGTACAAAGATTAATCTCAAATGTGTCCAAGTCCATCGATCTTATCCAGGTGGAGACAGATAAATGAGCAAGTCTCATCACCTGTATCGTTGAATTAACACTGGAGATTGTGCAGTCATGCCACTGACAACATATTTTCCCTACTCAATCATTAATATTAAGTGGATATTAATGCACAGACCATTTTAGTCCAATTCTACTCTTGGCCTCGTGTCAACCCTCATAAACCATCTATTCATAGCTCTTGGAGTTCCATTGCAATGAAGACCATATTTGCAAACACCAAAACAATTATTTTATTCATTACACTGACAACACAACTTTAAAGTTTCAGCAGAAACCTGAATTAAGAAAGGCCTTAAAATTAACAGGCAGATGAAAGATTAACACACCGGTGTATGATTGTCCAGCTTCGTTGAAACCACATACACTTCAAGTGAACCATATAACGTGTGTAGTTCTGCTCATAAATTGTCAGATCTCTTTTGATCTTTTTCACACAGCTATCTAAACAACCAATCATATGGCAGCAGCAGCACAACGGAAAAAAAAAATCATGCAGATACAGGTCAGGAACTTTAGTTAATGTTCATTCTCTCAGTGACTTTAACCATGGCAGGGGTTGTTGGTGCCAGATGAACTGGTTTGAGTATTTCAGACACAACAATCTCATTCATTTCACACCCAACAGTCTCGAGTTTACACAGAATGGTGCAACAAACAAAAAACATCCTGTGAGCAGAGTCTCTGCAGATTGAAACAACTTGTGATGAGATAGATCAGAGGAGAATGACCAAAATGGTCTGAGCATACAGGAAGTCCATAGTAACTCAAATAAGTCAAGTCAAGTTTATTTGTATTGCGTTTTTAACAATAAACATTGTCGCAAAGCAGCTTTACAGAATTTGAACGACTTAAAACACGAGCTAATTTTATCCCTAATCTATCCCCAATGAGCACGCCGTGGCAACGGTGGCAAGGGAAAACTCCCTCAGACGGCATGAGGAAGAAACCTCGAGAGGAACCAGACTCAAAAGGGAACCCATCCTCATTTGGGTAACAACAGACAACATGACTATAACATTAACAATCCTAACATAAAGTCAGCTTCGTTGATGTTATAAACCCCCCACCGACGGAAACCCGAGCGCAAAACCGTTCACGACAACCGGAGTCCCAAAGTCAGCAAGTCAACTGCAGTCCTAAAGTCACAAAAGCACCACTGCAAGAGTCCAGAGCGTCCTCCAGGCGCAACCCCCAACTGTCCACATGGGGCCGCCCTCCACAGGAGCGATGTAACTCATGTAACTCAGAGGGACAGATTTTTTTTTTTTTGGGGGGGGGGGGGGGGGGGGGAGTACTCTTTACAACTGTATTGAGGACAACACAGTGAACCTTGAGGTGGATAGGCTACAACAGCCAGCAGGTTCTACTCCTATCAACCCTGAACAAGAATCAGAGTCCATCATGAGCACAGACTCACTGGAATTGGACAATTGCAGACCAGAAGAAAACCATGCGATTCCCCCTTTAATCTTCAACTGTCCAGTTTGGGTGCCCATGACTGCCTCAGATTCCTCTTCTTGGCTGGCAGGAGTGGAATGTGGTCTTCTGCTGCTGTAGCTCATCCACCTCAAGGTTTGATGTTCTGTGCATGCTGAGATGCTTTTCTCCTCACCGTGTTTGGAAAGAGTGAATATTTGAGTTACTATATCCTTACTGGCAGCTTGAACCAATCTGGCCACTTTCCTCTGACCTCTCATCAAAAACGCTGTTTCCACCCACAGAACTGTTGCTCATTCAATGTTTTTTGTTGTGGGTGGTAGAAATGGGCAACTGGACTTGCTTGAAGATTCTTGAAAACGTTTCACCTCTCGTCCAAAAGGCTTCCTCAGTTCTCCTCAAGCCTTTTGGACGAGAGGTGAAACGTTTTCAAGAATCTTCAAGCAAGTCCAGTTGCCCATTTCTACCACCCACAGTTTACTATGACCTGGATGATTGAGAATATTCACAGAAATGTTTTTTGTTCCACCCCCACCATTCTGTGTAAATTCTAGAGACTGTTGTGTGTGAGATCTCCAGGAGATCAGCAATTTATAAAATACTCAAACAAATCTGTCTCACCAAAAACCTTGCTACAGTCAAAGTAACAGAGATCACACTTTTTCTTCATTCGGACGTGAACATTAACTGAAGCTCTTGACCAGTATGTGCATGACTGTATGCATTGTGGTGCTGCCACATGACTGGCTGCTTAGATAACGGACAAGAATCTACAGATGCACAGGTGTTCCTAATAAAAGTGATTGCTAGTATATTCACAGAGTGTACACACACACACACACACACACACACACACACACACACACACACAGTTTGCC
This sequence comes from Neoarius graeffei, assembly GCF_027579695.1. Taxonomy (NCBI): domain Eukaryota; kingdom Metazoa; phylum Chordata; class Actinopteri; order Siluriformes; family Ariidae; genus Neoarius; species Neoarius graeffei. Next base: position 74,545,390 of record NC_083573.1, on the reverse strand, counting down.
ATATGCATTGTATAAAACATGATGTTCACCTAACTGAAATGTCTTCCAAGTCCTTTATAAAAAGCCCAGAATTATTCACAGTGATTGAATTTACATTTATCCTGTTGATAGTTGCACCTCTACGACGACAAAAACAAAACTCACCAATGTCAACATGTTTCATGCCATTTACGTTCGATCCTTCAAAATTTATATGAAACATCCAAATTAAAATGTTGTTTATCCAAAAGCTGCCAGTACAACACCTGAGATGCATCATAAACCCAATTCTCTTACCTACTCTCTGCAATCAACAGCCGAATTAATTTGGATTTTAATTATACCAGAATAAATAAATCTCTTGGCATGCTAATAATACTGATTAATAATTGTCTGTTGATTTGAACCAATAAAAACACGCTGAAATATATTTCTTCTCAAACAGTAAAACACAAACAAACAAAATATCATCCCTGCATGTCGTACCTAATATTTGCATTAACACTGATAATTGTATAAAAACAAATTAAGATAATAAAAGCTATGCACAAATTAACTATGTAGAAATTTATACTGAACAAGCTGAAACTTGCACTAATACTCTTTGGTCTTAAGCAGAAATGTCTTTTTGCAGCTGACGGCAAGCAATTTTCATGAAATAAGCTTATGTTTGCATGCAATCAGTTTGAGCTGCATCAAACCGCTTGGCTTCTGATGCAAAATTAAAATAGATAAAATGTCGAATAATATAGATTTAAATGATTAACACTTGACCTGAACTAGGGCATAGTTGAAATTTGTAATGCTTTATGTGCCTTTCTAATATCATCTTGTGGATGTAGAAAATCTAGTATTGATGTTCAACGCATCTGAGTAAGCAATATAGACATCATTCATGCACTGAAATAGAAGTGCATGCATAATGCTTAACAGCTCAGGTCTACACGAAATCTGATTTTAAGCTCATTTAAAAAGAAACAAACAAAAAAACCCAGCACATCATTCTATAAACCCAAATTTTTAACCAGGAGCCAAAAAACAAAAACAAATAAATAAACCAACTTACCACACAGTGAAAGGTAATCTAGGATGTTTCTTTAAAACTAAACATCATTTAAATGTACCCAATACTTCCCTATAGGATTATTAATACAAATTAAGAAAAGATTAATTTTAAAAAAAGAAATAAAGAATTAAATGAATTCCATTGGAGTTCTTTATGAAGGAAGGTACAGTGGTGCTTGAAAGTTTGTGAACCCTTTAGAATTTTCTATATTTCTGCATAAATATGACCTAAAACAACATCAGATTTTCACACAAGTCCTAAAAGTAGATAAAGAGAACTCAGTTAAACAAATGAGACAAAAAATATTATACTTGGTCATTTATGTATTGAGGAAAATGATCCGATATTACATATCTGTGAGTGGCAAAAGTATGTGAACCTCTAGGATTAGCAGTTAATTTGAAGGTGAAATTAGAGTCAGGTGTTTTCAATCAATGGGATGACAATCAGGTGTGAGTGGGCACTCTGTTTTATTTAAAGAACAGGGATCTATCAAAGTCTGATCTTCACAACACGTTTGTGGAAGTGTATCATGGCACGAACAAAGGAGATTTCTGAGGACCTCAGAAAAAGTGTTGTTGATGCTCATCAGGCTGGAAAAGGTTACAAAACCATCTCTAAAGAGTTTGGACTCCACCAATCCACAGTTAGATTGTGTACAAATGGAGGAAATTCAAGACCATTGTTACCCTCCCCAGGAGTGGTCGACCAACAAAGATCACTCCAAGAGCAAGGCCCGTAATAGTTGGCGAGGTCACAAAGGACCCCAGGGTAGGGCTGCGTACCGGTACTGTACCGTGAAAATCGATTTGGTACAGGTCCAAAATACCGGATCATAAAGTACCGGTACTGTACCGATATAAATTTACACCAAGTATATGCTTATTTTGCGACTGAAGATGCGTAAATCCTACCACAAAGATGAAAACTTATCACTGGAAAAGACGTAAAATGCCATGCTGAAACTTGAAATCAGAGCCATCTTTGATTTGAGATCCTCTCGCCACAGTCTCACGAGACCTTGCGAGAGCTTGGCTGATCCAGCGTTCTGATTGGTCAAAAAGACTCAAAAGCAGGTCAGCCATTTTTCCTTTGCTGGCATTGGCGGCCTTTGTTGCTTTGTGTAATTTTGCCGCATAAGTTAAACTCTGTAGTACTCTAGTCACTTCTCGTTGTGAGACAACTTCTCAGGTACTTTGAAAGTTTAAACTATATGTTGTCTGTACTCTGTAGTACTCTAGTGTAGTCACTTCTTGCTGTGAGACAACTTATGTCTTTTTGTCCCAAGTTAACCAAGTGTGAGACTGAGATTGAAGTAGGAAACCTAGTTATGTTCGGTTTTCTTTGAATAAAGATACCGACAAGTTGTCAACCGTTTATTAAAGTTTCTGTCATTATTGAAGAAGTTCAGAACAACACATGTTAATTTGTCAAATTGTTCAGGTACAGGTCCGGACCTGTATCTAAACCTCTGTACCGGTACTTGTACCTGATGTTACGTTTAGGTATGCAGCCCTACCCCAGGGTAACTTCTAAGCAACTGAAGGCCTCTCTCACATTGGCTAATTTTAAATGTTCATGAGTCCACCATCAGGAGAACACTGAACAACAATGGTGTGCATGGCAGGGTTGCAAGGAGAACGCCATTGCTCTCCAAAAAGAACATTGCTGCTCGTCTGCAGTTTGCTAAAGATCACGTGAACAAGCCAGATGGCTATTGGAAAAATGTTTTGTGGACGGATGAGACCAAAATAAAACTTTTTGATTTAAATGAGAAGCGTTATGTTTGGAGAAAGGAAAAACACTGCATTCCAGCATAAGAACCTTATCCCATCTGTGAAACATAGTGGTGGTAGTATCATGGTTTGGGCCTGTTTTGCTGCATCTGGGCCAGGACGGCTTGCCATCATTGATGGAACAATGAATTCTGAATTATACCAGCGAATTCTAAAGGAAAATGTCAGGACATCTGTCCATGAACTGAATCTCAAGAGAAGGTGGCTCATGCAGCAAGACAACGACCCTAAGCACACAAGTCGTTCTACCAAAGAATGGTTAAAGAAGAACAAAGTTAATATTTTGGAATGGCCAAGTCAAAGTCTTGACCTTAATCCAATCGAAATGTTGTGGAAGGACCTGAAGCGAGCAGTTCATGTGAGGAAACCCACCAACATCCCAGAGTTGAAACTGTTCTGTACGGAGGAACGGGCTAAAATTCCGCCAAGCCGGTGTGCAGGACTGATCAACAGTTACCGCAAACGTTTAGTTGCAGTTATTGCTGCACAAGGGGGTCACACCAGATACTGAAAGCAAAGGTTCACATACTTTTGCCACTCACAGATGTGTAATATTGGATCATTTTCCTCAATAAATAAATGACCAAGTAGAATATTTTTATCTCATTTGTTTAACTGGGTTCTCTTTATCATCTACTTTTAGGACTTGTGTGAAAATCTGATGATATTCTTGGTCATATTTATGCAGAAATATAGAAAATTCTAAAGGGTTCACAAACTTTCAAGCACCACTGTACTGTATGTGCATGTAGGCAGCCTTTAGATAAAAAACCACTGACAATTAGATGCACTTTACATTATGAAATGCCAGTCATAATGAAACTATTACTACTTCCTACCTTTATGCTCTTGTCAGATTTAGATTTGTACGACAAAAGGACCTGAGGAAATGCTTCTTATTCAAGCTGCTGAGTGTAATGTACTGAAGAACCCATGGCATGAGCAGCTGGACTAAAATAATACAAATAAAAAAAATCATCATTACAGAAACAGTATAATATAAATAATTATCCATCATAATTATGTCCAACTGTTAAACGTCAACTCAGCGAAACTAAGTACCATATAGAAGACACCAGGAACGTGTGCTTTTCCAATGAACCTCAGTCAGGAAAGAGCGGTTTCATGTTTCGTGCCCTGTGATAACTGTATACACAGTGCATACTTGAACAAGAAGAAACAGTTTTCTCCAACGGCTGACTTTCAGAGGCTATGAGGTTCAATTTAAACCAAAAAAAAACAAAAAAAACACCAGTGTACCATCATGGTCAATCATCATCCTCCTCACTGACTATCCTGCTGACTTTTTCCACCAGTATGTCTGCATTGATTTTGGGAAGACCATTGTCCAAAGGACAGCCTTCAACCAGACTGTTCATGGGTGTCGGAGGGACACCAGAGTCTTCTTCCATCACCATGTCCTCGCAGCATTGCTGAGAGTCTCCCTGCTCTTGTGCGCACTCATCCTCTAGCTCCAGGTCCTCCAGTTGTTCCATTTTCCTCTCCCTGTCTTTAAGGAAGTCTGAAATGATGGGTAACACCTTTTTGCGTGAGGCCAGTGCGTTGCCCTGAATATAGGCCTTTATGTCTGTATATGGACTGCTCATGGGACCGAGATTCAGATGGGGGTTCTTGGCTTTTTCAAGTGCTTTGATTACCTATTGAAAAAGACAAATGTTCTATCAGTAACATTTTCAACTGCACATGCTGTCCTTAGAGAGGAGTAAGAATGGATCAAAATTTATTTGAATAAAATGTATGGTGGCCTGGGAAAACCCCTCCCCCCAATATTTTTTACGATCAAATTTTTTTGAGATTAGGTTTATTATCTGAAATATGTTCCTCTTTTGCATGCATTTCATCTACCTTGAGGCTTGTGTGTCTTTCACTGTGGCACATAGCTATCCAACAATTTGATCAGGGCATGGCATTAATTATTGCTGAGACAGTAAGGTTGAATGCATCTTTTTGTAGACTAGCTGTTTTCAGCATCGTGTTTGTTAAACTGTCCCCTACCCAAAACGATCTTTGCAGGAAAATAAGCTAGTCAAGATAAAAATAAATAAAACATTTTCTCACACCATTTTGGAGAAATATATTTATGGTCCTTTTTTTTGTGTGTGTTTTTTTGCCTGAGTTCACCCACAGCGACATCCGATGGGTTTTCCCAGACTGCCACACAAATACAACCCCAAATGAGAAAAAGTTGGAACGGTATGTTGAAACTGAAAATGATTTGTAAATAAACTTTGACCTGTATTACACTCAAAACAATACAACAGCACATTATTGTATTCTTTACCTTATGAATTTTTTTATTTTGAAACACTTATTTCAATTTTGATTCTTGCAATACATTTCAAAAAAAAAAGTTGGGACGGTAAAGCATTTACCACTTTATAAACGTTGTCATTCCTTCTCACAACACTTAAAAGATGTTTATGGGCTGAAGACACCAAGCGATGAAGTGTTTCAGGTGTTATTTTGTCCCATTCTTCCTGCAAAAAGGTCTTAAAGTGCCATTCCACCATTGGATGTATTCTTTGGCATAAAATACAATATATTTTATGACAACATGACTAGACAGAGAAATCTTTTAGCTTCAAAATGATATATCAAACAATTTTTTGACAACGACAAGTATATTAATTTTGCGACCAAAGTCACCTACCCTTTTAATTTCCGCGCGGTAGTGAAACGTGAGGTCATCGGCAGGTTCCCCTTCTTGTGTACCACGTCACGTGTGACGTGGCACAGATTATCAGCAATGGCGGATAGAACGTGATTTCCACTTGTCGATTGCTGTGCCGATATTCACCATCGACCGTCTCCTTTGGGCATCACTTGCTATTTTCCTTCGCTTCTTTTCCGAAGCTGACAATCGCGTTCTATCCGCCATTGCTGATAATCTGTGCCACGTCACACGTGACGTGGTACACAAGAAGGGGAACCTGCCGATGACATCACGTTTCACTACCACGCGGAAATTAAAAGGGTAGGTGACTTTGGTCGCAAAATTAATATACTTGTCGTTGTCAAAAAATTATGTTTGATATATCATTTTGAAGCTAAAAGATTTCTCTGTCTAGTCATGTTGTCATAAAATATATTGTATTTTATGCCAAAGAATACATCCAATGATGGAATGGCACTTTAAGGTGTGCAACAGTACGGAGTCGTCATTGTCATATTTTTCATTTCAAAATTCACCACACATTCTCTATTGGGGACAGAGGGGACAGGCACCGTCTTCTTTCCCAGCCATGCCTTTGTACTGTGTGCAGAATGTGGTTTTGCATTGTCTTGTTGAAAAATCCCTGGAAAAGATGTCGTCTTGAAAGCAGCACATGTTGCTCCAAAATCTCAGTGTACTTTTCTGCATTAATGCTCCATCACAGAAGTGTAAGTTACCTTTGCCAAGGGCATCGACACAACCCTATACCATGATTTATTGCTGGCAACAGTCTGGGTCTTTTTCGTCTTTGGTCCGGAGGACATGGTGTCCATTTCTTCCAAAAAAGACCAGGAATACTGGTTCGTCTGACCACAATACACGTTTCCACTGTGTGATGGTCCATCCCAGATGCTTCCGAGCCCAGAGAAGTTGACACATTTAACGTAAAGTTTTAACTGGCATTTGTGGATGTAAATCCATATTGTAGCGCTTGACAAAGGTTTGCCAAAGTAATATCGAGCCCATGTGGTTATATCAGCTGTAGATGAATGCAGGGGTGATAGCGTTCCGGCGCCGCACCGGATTTCCGGCGTACCGTGGCTGGGGAAAAAAAAAAAAAAAATCTAGTTCGCCCATTGTCCTGTGTCATTCTGAGATGCGCAGATAGACAGTAAAGGGAATTCCCTTTACGCCGGAAATCCGGCGCGGCGCCGGAACGCTATCACCCCTGTGAATGATAGTTCTTGAAGCAGTACCATCTGAGGGATCGGAGAATCCTAAGCTGTTCAGCTTAGGCTTGTGCCCTTGCTCTTTGCACATTAAAATTCCTCAAACCTTTTAATGATATCATGCACCGTAGAGGGTGAAATATGCTAATTCCTTCCTATCTTTCTTTGAGGAACATAGTTTTTAAACATTTCAATTATTTTCTCATGCATTTGTTGACAAACTGGAGATCCTCGGTCCATCTTTGCTCCTCAAAGACTCGGCCTTTCCTGGATACTGATTTTGTACCAAATCATGATTGCAATCACCTGCTGGCATCACCTGTTTGAAACCACATCATTATTTTTACCTCATTACTAGCCCTAATTGCCCTGTCCCAACTTTTTTTTTTTTTTTGGACTGTGTTACATGCCTGAAACGCAGGAATAGAATGAACAAATGAAGTTGACCAGACAAAACATGAAATATGTTGGGTTCACTACTGTCTGCAATGAAATACAAGTACAAGTAAATTTAGAAAAATCACTGCTTTCTTTTTTTTTTTTTTTTAAATTTGCATTTTCCCTACCATCCCAACCTTTTCTGATTTTGGGTTGTAATACATTATATTTAAAACAGAAAGGTAGCTAAATAAACAAGATACTGCTACTGAACAATGAATCAAAGTAAAAATACATTATTATAATACATTTTGTAATACATGAAGATGAACAGCAGAGGGTTAAATTAGTGTTCTGGCAGACTGCAGCTCAAATTAAAAGCAACTGTCCTTCAGAAACCATGGTGGTTCATTCATTCTCACTGACTAATGGCGTCTCCCGACTGAGATTTCAGCAATCATACAAGTTTATTGTAAGCCACATGGATCTAACAAATTTGGGTATGACATCAAGTTTGATGAATGCAGACTGTATGATAACACCTACTAAGTCACAGGCTACGATGCAAGTCAGTATACAAGAATAAAACATTAGTGTGCATCATCCATCTGTACTGCTACAGCTGTAAAAAACCAGAGCGCCAGCGATGCAGTAACTCACACAGCCGTACCACGAGAAAACAGACTCGTTTATAATTAGCCAAGTTGCTCTTCATGAGAACAATTTGATCTTCCAAACAAAAAAAAAATCAGAATTAAAATCCACTGAAAACTCAGGGAGTAGCGATTTTTGTGAATTGTGGATGGATGCCGCATGACAGCAATAGCTCATTGCCCTACAGCCGGTGAGCTAATAACAATGAAGCTAAGCAAGAATAAAGCCCTCATTGATCTGTGCGTAATTTCATGTTGCATTCCAATTTGTTGGTCAGTATAGTATACTATAAATAATAAATTACTGATCACATGAAATCGAACAGCTAATTAACATCTAATCTCATTATCTCTAGCCGCTTTATTCTGTTCTACAGGGTCGCAGGCAAGCTGGAGCTTATCCCAGCTGACTACGGGCAAAAGGCGGGGTACACCCTGGACAAGTCGCCAGGTCATCACAGGGCTGACACATAGACACAGACAACCATTCACACTCACATTCACACCTACAGTCAATTTAGAGTCACCAGTTAACCTAACCTGCATGTCTTTGGACTGTGGGGGAAACCGGAGCACCCGGAGGAAACCCACGCGGACACGGGGAGAACATGCAAACTCCACACAGAAAGGCCCTCGCCGGCCGCGGGGCTCGAACCCGGACCTTCTTGCTGTGAGGCGACAGCGCTAACCACTACACCACCGTGCTGCCCCTAATTAACATCCACGCATCAAAAATAAAGAATACAAAAGGATTCTGCCAAATAAATTAGTTTTTTTATGGATAAAAAGAGTCCAAAACAGTATTTTTATATTTCCAATATACATATGAGAAACATAATGCATGAGGAAACAAATAGTAAACACTGTCCTGCTATGTGGTCGAAACTGAATGAGCACTGAGGTACCTCATCCCTGTTGCGTGTGCTGGAGCTGTAAACAGCGATCTGCCTGAAAGGCTCCTTATTGTCGATGAAAGAGATGGTCATGGCCACAACCAGATTGTAATTATACTTATGGCAGAATTCACAAAGCTCCTGTTGTAGGCACTCTCGTTGTAGGAATGCCTAAATACACAAAGGATTTTTTCAATACTATTATACAAGTGTATCATGTAAAGTGAAATACTTCAAGCCTTTTTTTGTTTTAAATTTTGATGATTATGGCTTACAGCTCAAGAAAATCAGAAATCCAGTATCTCAAAATATTAGAATATTTCCTAAGATCAATTAAAAAAAAACAAACAAGATTTACAATTCAGAAACTTCCAACTTCTGAAAAGTATGCTCATTTATACGCTCAGTACTTGGTTGGGGCTCCTTTACCACAAATTACTGCATCAATGCGGCGTGGCATGGAGGCGATCAGCCTATCAGCCTGTGGTGCTGCTGAGGTGTTATTGAAGCCCAGGTTGCTTTGATAGCAACCTTCAGCTCATCTGTATTTTTGGGTTAGATGTTTCTCATCTTCCTCTTGACAATACCCCAGGGATTCTCTATGGGGTTCAGGTCAGGTGAGTTGGCTGGCCAATCAAGCACAGTAGCATCATGGTCAGCAAACCATTTGGTAGTAGTTTTGGCACTGTGGGCAGGTGCTACGTCCTGCAGGAAAAGTCAACGGCTGTGTTGACTTTGGACTTGATAAAACACAGTGGGCCAACACCAGCAGATGACATGGCACCCCAAATCATCAAGGACTATGGAAACTTCACACTGGACTTCAAACACCTTGGATTTTGTGCCTCTCCACTCTTCCTCCAGACTCTAGGACCTTGATTTCCAAATGAAATGCAAAATTTACTTTCATCTGAAAAGAGGACTTTGGACCACTGAGCAACAGTCCAGTTCTTTCTCTCCTTAGCCCAGGTAAGACACTTCTGACATTGTCTCTTGGTTCAGGAAGGGCTTGACATTAGGAATGTGACAGTTGTTGCCCCTTTCCTGAAGACGTCTGTGCGTGGTGGCTCTTGGTGCACTGACACCAGCCTCAGTCTGCTCCTTGTGAAGCTCTCCCAAGTTCTTGAGTCAACTTTTCTTGGCAATCCTCTCAACGCTATGGTCATCCCTGTTGCTTGTGCACCTTTTCCAGCCAGTCTTTTCAGGAATGACCTTCTGTGGCTTAGCCTCCTTATGGAAGGTGTCAATGATGACCTTCTGGACAACTGTCAAGTCAGCAGTCTTCCCCATGATTGTGGTTGTGTGTGCTCAACTGAGAGATACATGGTATTTATACTGTTTAAATATTAAATAGTAAATTTACTCAAACTTGAAATGAAATATTTTGAGATTGTTTTTTTGCACTGTAGGCCATAATTATCAAAATTAAAATAGAAAAATGCTTGAAAACACTTAATTTACATGTAAGGAGTCTAGAATATATTACATTTTCACTTGCTTAAATAACTAATGGAAAATATTGGACTTCTTCCACGATTTTCTAATTTTTTTTTTTGAGATGCACCTACAAGTTGTCAGTGAAACACACATTACAGTTTATTGATACGTTTATATTTCAAAGCTATGTATTTACTCACGACTGAGTGCACGTTGTATGAGAAGTTTGTAAATAATTTGAAGTTATGGATTTTTGCATTAATGTTCAAAATGTGATGTGAGCCTCTAAAACACAAAGTTCTATTTCGTTTCTCCTGACCGCCAGAGGCGGTGCTTTCAGCACATGGATATCCATCACACGAACGTGCAGGTCGAGTAATAGTAACAACAAAGTCACGTGTGACCTGGGTGACGTCACCCCGTGACCCCGGCATAAAAGACCGGTAAACCCAGGAAGTGACCTCTTGCATCTTCTCGCGTTTGCAGGTTGCGAGTTGGAATTTGGACAAAATGCGTGTTAGTTTCGTTACCCGTAGGGTTGGGGCTGTGCTTACGCATCCTCCAAGAAACTGCGTTAAGTCCACCAATTCTTTTCTCTTGTCGCTATATTCGTTGATTTGTTACTCCGTTAAGCTGAGCGCTCTCGCTCGGTGGAGTTAGCTGATTAGCTCTCCGAGGCGTGTCCTCGCCGCTGGAGGCCGGCTTGTTTTCGTTCAGGTAAGCAGTTTTCATTCATTTAAATTAAAGCGGCGTTTCTCGCCGCTGTTATCAGTTCTGTGGCGCACGGCGCCTATCCTTGTTAATATTATCAACCGCCTTATTTTGTGTAGCCTTGTCTCCGGCCTGCTCACGGGCCGGCTGTCTTGTGTGTCGTATTCGTATTGTTTGTTACTCCGTTAAGCTGAGTGCTCTCGCTCGGTGGAGTTAGCTGATTAGCTCTCCGAGGCGGTGTTCTCGCCGCTGGAGGCCGGCTTGCTTTCGTTCAGGTAAGCGGTTTTCATTCATTTAAATTAAAGCGGTGTTTCTCGCCGCTGTTATCAGTTCTGTGGCGCACGGCGCCTATCCTTGTTAATATTATCAACCGCCTTATTTTGTGTAGCCTTGTCTCCGGCCTGCTCACGGGCCGGCTGTCTTGTGTGTCGTATTCGTATTGTTTGTTACTCCGTTAAGCTGAGTGCTCTCGCTCGGTGGAGTTAGCTGACTAGCCCTCCGAGGCGGTGTTCTCGCCGCTGGAGGCCGGCTTGTTGTCGCTTAGGTAAGCGGTTTTCATTCATTTAAATTAAAGCGGTGTTTCTCGCCACTGTGGCGCATGGCGCCTATCCTTGTTAATATTCCCGACCACGGGTGTGTTCGCCCGGTCGTTTTTCATTGCCGCCTGATTGTTTATTTTGGGATACTTACTTGGGGTGTTCTCGCCCTATTTTTTAAGTTCCCTTCTGCCAGCCAGGTGTCATGGACCTACTCTCTCGCTGCGCCAACTGCCGGGCCCCCCTCGAGCCGGAGGACGGCCACCGCGAGTGCCCCTCGTGCCTGGGTATTGATCACCTGCAGCAGGGGCTGACGGACATGGCCTGCGCAGACTGCATGTGCCTGAGTGTGGCTGCGCGGACCGCCAGGCTGGCTCGGTTGGATCCTCCGTCTGACATCCCCCGAGCCTCGGGGGGACAGGACATGGTGCCGGCTGCAGCAGCGGGGCCCAGCAAGCGCCGTGGGGCTCCCCCACGCGTCTCCGCTTCTAAGGCGAAAAAGAAGCGCTCGGACGATTTGGCTCGGAAGGTGGAGGTGATGTCCACCGAGCTAGAGGAGATGAAGGCCCTGCTGGCGAATCTCCAGCCTCCGCCACAGGGCAGCAGTGTTCCCGCAGCCACCCCTTCTGCCTGGCAGCCCGACCATTCACCATCACCACCGCTTCTGTCACCGGCCGTTGATGCACGCGGCCTGGATGAACTGTCGATCCGGGCGTCGGAGAGCTTTGACTGCGGTGGGTCTGTTGGTCACGACCCCACCTCTCCGGCCGGTTCCCAGGCCACCAGCCATGGCACCGCGTCAGCGTCGGAAGGCGGACGCTCATCCATCCAGCCAACGCTGAGGGCTGCATTGGCCCGTCTGGGGTTGGACACGCCCCCGGTGGCCCAGCATCAGAGCGCTTTCTTCAGAAGTTCCACACAGCCTTCCTCGTTGTCTGTTCCGCCCTCGGCCCCATACATCGAGGAGTTACAGAGGTGTTGGGCGGACCCTAGACGCCTTTCCCACCTCCCTAGTGACTGCAGGGCCCTGGCAGCAATGCAGGACGCCCCTACCTACGGCCTCCAGCAGATGCCCAACATTGAGCCCTCCGTGGCTGCCCTCGTCCTTTCGCCCAACGAGGCTCTGCGGCCTGACGCCCGATGCCCCCGCACCCAATGCCGTGCGACTGACGACCTCATCGTGCGGGGATACGACACGGCAGCACGAATGGGTCGTATTGACAATTCCATGTCCCATCTGCTGCTGGCCCTCGCCCAGACGCTGGAGGGGACAAGCGCGGCATCACGGGAGCTGTGCGACGCGGCTCTCCAGGCCTTTGCCTACTCGTCGCGGGGACTGGGCCGGCTGATGTCGTATCTCACCCTCGCCCGCCGGCAGATATGGCTGGCACAGTCCCCTCTGGCCGAGCCCGACCGCCGTGTGCTGCGCTCTCTCCCTGTTGTCCCCGGGGAGCTGTTTGGCGAGGCCGCTCAGCAAGCCCTGGACCGGAGTGCCCAGGTCATCCAGGCGCGGCAGCAGTTCGCTGGCCTCCGCCAGGTCCACCGCCATGGCAATACTGCCCAGTCCTCCAGGGGGCCCACACCGACTCTGTCTCGGCCACGCACCCGCCAGGAGACCAGACGGGATGACGACTTTCGTCGCCCCACCACCTCCCGGACCCGCGGTGCCGCCCCCTACACCCAGTCCGCTCCTCGTCGCCCCCATGGTGACCGACGGGGGCGCTCTGGACGGCGCTGACATCAGCGCGCCAGCGGTCGGCCGCTTTTCCAGCGAACAGCTCCAAAGCTGGAAAGCATTGACCCCAGACCCCTGGGTGCTGGTGACCCTCACCGAGGGTTACCGCATCCAGTTCTGCCGCCGACCGCCGCGTTTTCATGGGGTCAAACACACCACCGTGAGCCATCCGGGGAAGTCCCTCGTCCTCCGGCCGGAAATCTCCACCCTCCTGGAGAAAGGAGCAATCTCTCCCGTCGACAGGCAGAGACAGCAAGGTGGGTTCTACTCCAGGTATTTTCTGGTTCCGAAGAAGGACGGCGGTATCCGCCCGATCCTCGACCTGAGGTCCCTCAACTCCCACTTGAAGACCATGAGATTCCGCATGCTGCGTACAGTGGATGTCTTACACCACATCCAGGCGGGCGACTGGTTTGCCACCATCGACCTGAAAGACGCCTACTTCCATGTTCCCATTGCGCCACACCACAGGCAGTTCCTGCGGTTTGCCTTCGAGGGCCAGGCTTTCGAGTTCAATGTTCTGCCCTTTGGGATATCGCTGGCACCCCGTGTGTTCACCAGGTGTGTGGCAGCGGCATTGGCACCACTTCAGGCAAGGGGTTTGCATGTCCTGCCTTACCTGGACGACTGGCTCGTCTGTTCACGGTCAGCAGCTCAGGCCCACACCGACATCGCGACTGTGCTCTCACATGTCGCAGAGCTGGGGCTCAGGGTGAATTACAAGAAGAGCTCGCTGGTGCCCAGCCAGGAGACGACTTTCTTGGGCATGCACCTGGACTCGAGGTCGTTGATGGCAACCCCCTCCCAGACCAGGATCCACAACATCCGCCTGCTGCTTGGCCGCTTCGGACGGGGCAGGTCACTCGCTCTGAAGACCTTTCAGCGCCTGCTGGGCATGCTTACGGCAGCCTCCTCTCTGGTCCCGCTGGGACTCCTGGACTTACGCCCGCTTCAGAGGTGGCTCAACGATCTCCACCTCCACCCGGTGCTGCACGGGCACAGGCTCGTGAAGGCGACGGATACTTTTTTCAGGCTCCTCCGTCCATGGAGGAGGAGGGCTTACCTTCTGCGGGGTGTTCCGCTGGCGGCTATCCCCTCCCGGAGGGAGGTCATCACCACGGATGCTTCCCTGGGAGGCTGGGGTGCAGTCTGGCAATGCCGGACCGTCAGAGGCCACTGGAGTCCAGGGCAGCGACAGCAGCACATCAACGTGCTGGAGCTACGGGCTGTGTTCCTCGGCCTACAGCACTTCCTCCCAGGCCTGGCCGGCAGACACGTTCTGGTGCGGACGGACAACGCTACGGTAGTGTACTACATCAACCACCAGGGAGGCACCAAGTCCCTCCAGTGCTTGGAAGTGGCCGGCCAACTTCTGCGGTGGGCCCATCGACATCTCTTGAGCCTGCGTGCCATGTACTTGCCAGGCACCGCCAACAGGGCAGCGGATCTGCTGTCCCGCCAGGACCCCGATCCCGGGGAATGGAGACTCAACCCAGCGGTGGTTCTCGCCATCTGGGAACGTTTTGGCAGGGCAGAGGTGGACCTCTTTGCCTGCCAGGAGTCGACACACTACCCTCTGTGGTTCAGCCTCCACGGCCCCAGCTCCCTGGGCCAGGATGCGCTGGCGCATGCTTGGCCGAGGCAACTGCTGTATGCCTTCCCCCCTCTGCCGCTGATTGTGCCAACCCTACACAGGGTTGCGATGGACCACCACGGGCTGCTGCTTGTCGCCCCTCGGTGGCCGGGCCGAGTGTGGTTTCCCAAGTTGCTGCAACTTCTGAACGGCGACCCCTGGTGCCTGCCAGTGAGGACGGACCTGCTATCACAGCTGGGAGGGCAGATCTGGCACCCGGATCCAGCCCGTCTGCAGCTCTGGGTGTGGCCGCTGAAGGGCCGGACCCCCTGCTAGGTCTTTGTGAGCCGGCAGTGGTCAACACCATTGCAAGCTCTCGGGCACCCTCCACCAATGCCCTCTACGCCAACAGATGGAGGCTTTTCTCCAACTGGTGCTTAACTCGGGGGGAGGAGCCTACATGCTGCCCCCTGCTGACCATTCTACTGTTCCTCCAGTCTCTGTTTGATAAGGGTCTTACTCCTGCCACCATCAAGGTCTATGCAGCTGCCATCTCTGCTCAGCATGCCAGAGTTGGGGGAAGGACCGTGGGGTCCCACCCCTTGGTGGCACGTTTTTTGAAGGGTGCTCTCCGGTTGAGACCCCCCCGACGGAGCCGGGTACCCACATGGGATCTTCACTTGGTGCTGCAGGCTCTCTGCGGCGCACCGTTTGAGCCCCTGCTCACGGCAGACATTTCATGGCTCTCCCTGAAGACTGCTTTTCTTCTGGCCATTACATCGACGAGGCACGTCGGGGAATTACACGCGCTGTCAGTCAGTGGGGAGTGCCTGCAGTGGCACTCCGGCGACAGTGGGGTCACTCTGTGGCCTAACCCCTCTTTCCTCCCGAAGACCCTCTCTGCTACCTTCGTCAACCAGCCCCTTAGCCTTGCGGCGTTCGAGGCGGGCCATGGTGAGAGGTCGGAACTTTTGTGCCCAGTTCGCGCCCTCAGGGTGTACGTGTCCCATACAGAGGGCTTCTGTAGGAGTGACGCCCTGTTTCTGTGCCACACAGGGCCGAGGAGGGGTCTGGCGCTCTCTAAGCAGAGGCTATCCAAGTGGATAGTCAAGGCCATATTACATGCCTACAGGCACAGTGGCTCCCCGATTCCTCCGGCTGTCAGGGCGCACTCTGCACGGGGCGTGGTGGCCTCATGGGCATCACTGAAGGGTGTGCCCCTTTCAGACATATGCAGCGCAGCCTCCTGGGCTTCCAGCTGCACCTTCACCAGGTTTTACCGTCTTAATGTCGTCCCACATAATCCTGTGGCGATGGCTGTCATTCCAGGCCCGTCGCAGCAGCACTGAGTACGGGTAGGCACTCCTCATGACCTGGTTGGTATTAGTCATCCATGTGCTGAAAGCACCGCCTCTGGCGGTCAGGAGAAACGAAATAGAACGAGGGTTATGTATATAACCGCGGTTCTATGAGTTTCGGATGACCGCCAGAGCTTGGCAGTCACTCGGAGTGTACACGAGAAGATTTGCCAAGAGGTCACTTCCTGGGTTTACCGGTCTTTTATGCCGGGGTCACGGGGTGACGTCACCCAGGTCACACGTGACTTTGTTGTTACTATTACTCGACCTGCACGTTCGTGTGATGGATATCCATGTGCTGAAAGCACCGCCTCTGGCGGTCATCCGAAACTCATAGAACCGCGGTTATATACATAACCCTCGTTTTAGAGGTCAGTAAATATCTGTTACTTTAAGGTGGGTGTTATTTTCTCTACATTTCACTAACCTATTCTCACAAGTGTACAATCTCTCATAAGGAGAACGGCTAGAGCTATTTAACAGTTATTCCACAAAATCAAGTCGTACATGAGCTGATAGCGCTACGTGCTTCGCTGGCTATAAGACATGTATGACAAGATTGAGTGGAATAACTGTCATTATATCCACATTCACTGGATTTTGAGAAACGGAGCATTTTTATTTTTTGCAAATTCAATAAATTAAAAACTTTGTTTAAAAAAAAAAAGTCAAAGAAAATAATTTCCGCTTAGAATGCAAACAAATTAGTGAAATGACTATCAATTTGTGAAAAATGCTATGATGATAATTCTTGAAAAATAAACAATGTTCTTATCATCAGGTACTTTTATTCCATATTTTGTTGCTTTTTTTTTTTTTTTTTTTGAGTTTTCTAGTGGTTGGTAAACCACAAACCAACTTAAAAGGTGCATTACCACCACCAACTGGGCTGGAGTATGGAACAGGAGATGTGGTGGTGGTGGGGGGCCATATTCTTTTAGCCATTTCTGTTTCTTTTAAATACTTGATAATTTGGGGGGTTGTGTTTTCAAGTAGTGTTTTTATTTCGTCCTCAGTTGGTTCAGCAACACGCGCCGCCATTTTATTTTTCTCTACTCACGGTATAGGAGCTGATAGCCTAGGAGTAGAGTTGCCAATCAGACCACGCATTTGCTCATATCCAGTGAATGTGGATAGAATAAAATGTGCTATACACATTCTTTGGCATTCAGTGCAGATGAATTAAAAAAGCAATGGCAGAAAATCAGAGTGAAATGACTTACCTCAAGTGTCATGTAGATAACACTGACAGCCAGTCTCAGCTCTCCTCCTGATGCAATCTTCATGTCTTTTAACAACATTTGTTCTGTGGTAAGTCCTGATCCACATGACAGAAATATTTATATTTCTTATTTCAACAGACACTGTACAAAAGGCAATTTTGATTTTAATTCAATCCTTTCACAACATGAAATTTGGAAGATGCACATTTTACTTCTAAATATTGGTTCCTGATTTTGTCATTTAAACTTATTTCATGATTGTCCACATACCTGACACATCAAACTTAGCATTCTGTAGAGACTGAAAGAGGATGCTCCGAGGAGGGAGTTTCGGGAAGCGGCTCTCTAGAAGGATGACATACTGACTGTCTTTGGGTGTGACTTTTCCAGCCTCAGGTGCCATATTAACGCAGTCAGTGATGATTGTGCCTGACGAGAGACAGCAAACGTGCAAGTTATTTAATGCAGTTCAAGTGCATGTAATGCCTTACTGTAATGCTTTAAAATGAATATATTATCATTAGTAACAACCAAAATGAATTAATAAAGCAGGGGGGAAAATAATATTAAATTATTTTATTATCAAGCACAAAACTATTGCTAAATTGCAGCTTCCAGATCCCGGAAAAAGGCAGCCTTGCCCCTGGGCTAATCTCACATGACATCACGCGTTATCTGGGTCACTTCGGTTCATCTGACTCTATGCTTGCTGAAATTGGATATTGTTGTTGGAATCTTACAAAAATAATGATGGGAAAGCACTGCGTTGTGTTGGGATGTTGAAATCCGTATACAACAGGACATTCAGTTCACGAATTTCCGAGAAATGACACTAATCTAAAGCGACAGTGGGTGAGATTTGTGTAAATGAAGCAGGCAAATTTCATGTCACTTACTAATAATAAATCTGATTCATCAAGTGTTCACTATCATCAGAACGACCACATGGGAATTATTGGAGCAAAAAGAAACCCACTTATTTAATAAATGGCATTTGATCTGACATTTGGACAGTTCGTCGATTCCCCCATTATCTCACTCACACACACGATGCAGGATTATCAGCAACTTTATCAGGAAGAAAAATGTGCGCGTGCAATCATTAATTATTAACTGAAACGTGTTAAATGCTCTCACATTGCAAGACTTTATTTGTTTTTAGTTTTGTTCAGGAAAACGTGATGAAAGGTACCTACCACGTTCTGCACATCTATCAATCTTTAAAATAGAACCATTTACTCCGGAATATCCTTGATAATCTTCTGCCCCTTCATCCGACATATAAAAATCCCAATCACTATCAGAATTCTCTCCAAAACGTGATTCCAGATCAAGACTGGTCTAACCACTGCTGTGCACAGGAACAAAACTGGATTATTACACGTGTGACATCACGCACCCCTTCAGGATTTTTTTGGTTCAGTCTCGCCAGATTCCGTGAAACTTGGCTGATCTTACTGATTTTCCATCAATTTATGGCCTTTTGGATCAGCTATGGTTTGACAACGCATGGTCAACCAACATAATAATTGTTGCTTTGCACAAGGAAAAAAAAGTGTGGTTTAGGGACATTAAATTCACTTTAATATAAATACTATTTGGAAAATATATTTACATTCACAATTACCTGGTTAATGCAACAGCATGAGCACAAAATGTTGTAAATTGTGGTTTTCAAGGTTCATGAAATTGGGTCTTCCCCCAAAATATGCAACTTTGAAGTGCAGATGACAAGATTAAATCTGCTGTTTGGTGGTTACTTGTCTGGGCCAGAGATAAGCACTCTAAGCTCACGCAGTTGATTTCAGACCAAGTAAACAGCAGATTGTGCTGTGAGGACATGCATTCATGTTGAAAATTGCTGCCATAGTGCCTGCTAATCAGCCATATTGTTTAATGACTGTACTGAGTCTCACATGCCTCAAACAATCTGGCTATTTGCACTGAAATAGTCAGTGAAGCATCTTGTCTGTCTTAACCATCTTTTTTCCAAATTCTCTGCACTGTTTAGCAATCTATGATTGGTTTTTATTGATTTATGTTTGATGCATTTTGGCAAAAATATGCCATTTTAAGTAAGTGCACTTACCATATAGGAGCTGTGCCACCTGTTGGTCCAGCAGCTCCGGTGCCTTCTGGACAATGCGTTCTGTAACCAGGGTGGCACAGGAGCCCACGGTCTCTATGGTGACAGGACAGGAGGGAGACAGGGTTCTTTCTAAACGGTGATGATCAATGACTTCCACCACAGCATTTTCCAGTGACCTGTCAGCCCTGCACAAAGGAGACTGTATATACACATAGGTCTACTGCAAGCTCGTATGCTAGCATGATTCAGAGCAGCATTATACCATCGCTGAGGTAGCCAATGATGGATTTACTTGTGCACGTTGAAATTACACTGTAAATTTACAGGCAGCCAAACAAATTAAAAAGCCTTACTGTCATGCCAAAACAACAGTGCATCCGGTATGAAAATTATCAATAATGGCCACCCTTATTATTGATCATTTTCGTATCAGAACACGGCCCGTTGTAGCCACTACCACCCTGACATCACATCCCAAAGAGTTTTATTCCTCTTATACCACAGCAATTTCCAGAATAAAATTACTTTATTAATTAAAGAAAGACAAATCATACTTTTGCTTATAGTTCCACTTGATGTAGAATATCTGAGACACAAATTAGTTCTTATCACTTGTTATCACAAGTGATAAGTTCTTGTTATCACTTGTTATCACTTAACCGCTATAAACAGTGGCTCCATCTTTTTGTTTTCAGACACAGCAGAGTCTTCCTTGTCCTGAAGACTCTGCCGTGTCTGAAAACTTCCAAGTTACAAATTCACCTCTGACTCATTGCACAAATGCTAAACATCTCCTCACCATCTCAAAAACCTTCACCATATCAACAATTACATGGTTTTTAACCTGTTTATCTGAGGCATCTACTATAAGAAGTAGTCCCTATTTGTTACTACAGAAACGACATCATCATCCCAGATCTATGTGTATGGACGAGTGCATTACAGTCAAAAACAGTACAAGAGTTGCTTTTACAGAAAATTAATCTGCAGCTTTTGAGTAACCTGAAGTGAGCACAGTGCTTACAAACCCCCACAGTTATGGAACAGCCTTCCAAGTAGTGTTCGGGAATTGGACACAGTCTCAGCTTTTACGTCCAGGCTGAAAACATATCTGTTTAGTCAAGCCTTTTGTTAATGGTGTTTATGAGGTAAAGGAGTAGATCTGGAGGGTCCTCAGACAGAGTATTTTGGTAAACTGGGATGTATGGATGTTGTCAGTCCCCACTCGCTTGGTCACTCGAGTTTGTTGATGGCGTAGTGGCTGCTGCTTTATGTCCTGGGGCTCCCTCATGCCTGTGTTACCTTCTGGCTCTCCCCTTTTAGTTATGCTGTCATAGTTAGTCTTGCCGGAGTCCCTGCTTGTACTCAGTGCAATATGTATACTGTTCCTACTTATTGAGGTGACATTGGGCATACCTAACAACCTGTGTTTTCTCTCTCTTTTCTCCCCCCCCCCCCAAAAAAAATCTGTCCCTCTGAGTTACATGTCGGTCCTGAGATCGGACCTGCCTGATCCATCCTGATGGATGCCCTATGTCTGGTTGGAGTCTCATCGCATTGCCCCTGTGGAGGACGGCCCCATATGGACAGTTGAAAGTCACACTTGGAAGATGCTCTGGACACTTACAGTAATGCTTTTATGGCTGAGGACTACAGTTGACTTGCTAACTTTAGGACTGCAGTTGTCATGAACAGTTTAGCACTCAAATTTCCATCAATGAAGAGTTATAACATCAACAAAACTGACTTTATGTTAAAACTGTTAATGTTATAGTCATGTTGTCTGTTGTTGCCCAAATGAGGATGGGTTCCCTTTTGAGTCTGGTTCCTCTCGAGGTTTCTTCCTCATGTCGTCTGAGGGAGTTTTTCCTTGCCACCGTCGCCACAGGCTTACTCATTGGGGATCGATTAGGGATAAAATTAGCTCGTGTTGTAAGTCATTCAAATTCTGTAAAGCTGCTTTGCGACAATGTCTATTGTTAAAAGCGCTATACAAATAAACTTGACTTGACAGTGCTGTGGTTTGAGAGATTATAGCTGGTTCTAACTAGTGACAATATTTCAAGCCTTTTTAACTTTCAATATGAACTAACTACTAATACTTATTTAAGTTATGGTTCACTTTTCCTTTTTATGTCTGGCATTTGTTTCTGGTCAACTGGTGGAAAATTGGCCTTTCAGCACTATATTAATGTCAGCTTCTTCAAGAGCTTTAGGTTTTGATTGTATTACTACTTCAACTGTCAGCTGCCTCAAAAGTAAAGATGCAGGTACCAGTATATTTTTTTTTCCTTAAACAATGTAAATGTGCCCTCAAAAGGTACAGCAGCTATCCTTAAGATCCAATTATCTACAACTTAACACCGCAAACATACATTTAAATACAGCCCCGATTCCAAGAAAGTTGGGACAAAGTACAAATTGTAAATAAAAATGGAATGCAATGATGTGGAAGTTTCAAAATTCCATATTTTATTCAGAATAGAACATAGATGACATATCAAATGTTTAAACGGAGAAAACGTATCATTTAAAGAGAAAAATTAGGTGATTTTAAATTTCATGACAAAAACACATCTCAAAAAAGTTGGGACAAGACCATGTTTACCACTGTGAGACATCCCCTTTTCTCTTTACAACAGTCTGTAAACGTCTGGGGACTGAGGAGACAAGTTGCTCAAGTTTAGGGATAGGAATATTAACCCATTCTTGTCTAATGTAGGATTCTAGTTGCTCGACTGTCTTAGTTCTTTTTTGTCGTATCTTCCGTTTTATGATGCGCCAAATGTTTTCTATGGGTGAAAGATCTGGACTGCAGGCTGGCCAATTCAGTACCCGGACCCTTCTTCTACGCAGCCATGATGCTGTAATTGATGCAGTATGTGGATTGGCATTGTCATGTTGGAAAATGCAAGGTCTTCCCTGAAAGAGACGTTGTATGGATGGGAGCACATGTTGCTCTAGAACCTGGATATACCTTTCAGCATTGATGGTGTCTTTCCAGATGTGTAAGCTGCCCATGCCACACGCACTAATGCAACCCCATACCATCAGAGATGCAGGCTTCTGAACTGAGCGCTGATAACAACTTGGGTCGTCCTTCTCCTCTTTAGTCCGAATAACACGGCGTCCCTGATTTCCATAAAGAACTTCAAATTTTGATTCATCTGACCACAGAACAGTTTTCCACTTTGCCACAGTCCATTTTAAATGAGCCTTGGCCCAGAGAAGACGTCTGCGCTTCTGGATCACGTTTAGATACGGCTTCTTCTTTGAACTATAGAGTTCAAAGCGCCGTTGCGCTGGCAACGGCGGATGGCACGGTGAATTGTGTTCACAGATAATGTTCTCTGGAAATATTCCTGAGCCCATTTTGTGATTTCCAATACAGAAGCATGCCTGTATGTGATGCAGTACCATCTAAGGGCCCGAAGATCACGGGCACCCAGTATGGTTTTCTGGCCTTGGCCCTTACGCACAGAGATTCTTCCAGATTCTCTGAATCTTTTGATGATATTACCGTATTTTCTGGACTATAGAGCGCACCTGTATATAAGCCGCACCCGCTCTATTTTTAAAAAAAAAATTAAAAAAAAAGAGATACAAGCCGCACCGGGCTATAAGCCGCAGATATCTATGTTGATATTTACTGCATGTACAGAACGATTTTGTACTGTAAATGTACATGTATGTACCTGAACAGATTCTTTCCGAACAGTGCCTTTTAACACGGCAGCAACTTTGCTGATTAAAACGGAACAGAACCAAGAGAAAATAACCGGTATTTATCTACCTTCATTTCTCCTGTGTTTGAAACCACAAGTCACTTTAATCATCTTCGCTGAAACCCATGAAGCCATCTTCTTCAGTGTCGGAGTTGAACAGCCTCAGAAGCGCTTCGTCACATCTGTCTCCATCAGTCTCGCTCTCCGTGTCACTGTCATCCTCCGGTGAAGTTAGCTCTGAAGGTGCGCCGCTCTCTTCGCGTAGCAGTCCAGCCTTTCGGAACCCGTTGGTGATGGTGGATTCTTTCACAGCACTCCACGCTGTTAGGATCCACTGACAGACATCAGAAAAGGATGCTTTTCGCATGCGGCCAGTTTTTGTGAAAGACTTCTCACCACTTGTCATCCAAGTCTCCCACTCAACCCGGAGTGCAGCTTTAAATGCCCGATTCACACAGATGTCAAGTGGCTGCAAATACTTTGCTGTACCTCCAGGAATCACAGCTGGAATGGAGTTTGTTTTCTTGATCGCTGCTTTCACAGAATCTGTTATGTGGGCCCTCATGCTATCCAAAACAAGCAGTGCTTTTTTCTGGTGAAAAAATCCTCCCGGGCGCTTACCGTAGCACTCCGTTAACCATTCATTCATTAGGCCTTCCATCATCCACCCTTTGGTGTTAACTTTGACCACTATGCCTTTCGGGAGTTGTTCTTTCAGCATAGTTACGCGCTTAAAAATCACCATTGGTGGAAGTTTTTGTCCGGATGCCGTGCATGCCAGAACGCAGGTGAAGTGCGTCTTCTCATGGCCTGTTGTTTTCAACAACACGGATGATGCACCTGTCTTGTTAACAGTCTTGGTCAGTGGCAGATCAAACGTCAAAGGGACTTCATCCATATTTATGATGTCGTCTGGTCCGATGGAGTTTTCTTGTATCTTTGTTTCAACGAATTTGTGGAAGTTTTCAATTTTTTCCTGATAGTCAGGGGGGAGTTGCTGACAGAGTGGTCCGTGCCCTAATGGACAGGTTTTTACGTCTCATAAATCTGAAACACCATGACGGCCCAGCTTTGAAATCTTCAATATTCATTTCGCGGGCGATTGTTTCGGCTTTCAGTCGGATCTGTATAGTGGATACACCTCGGCCACCTGCTCTCTGTGTGTTCACCCAGTCCTCCAGGACATTTTCAAGTTCAGGCCACCTGCTTTTATATCCTCTGAAAGCTTTTCTCGACTTTTGGCATTGCACGAGCTCTTCCCGCTGCCGCCTCCAACGTCTCACCATAGATTCATTGATGCTAAGCTTGCGTGCAGCAGCGCGGTTTCCTTCCTGGATAGCAAGCTCGATGGCCTTCAACTTAAAACTTGCATCATACGAACTTCTTCGTGTAGTTTCCATGATGAAGGGGCGAGGATTTGAAAATAATTACCGTACCAGTTAGTAATTTGTCGTGCGTGTTCTATCTGCTAAAGATCTGTTAATTCTTCTTTGCATTGATTTTTCGTCAATCTTATTTTTGATTCTACTTCCGGTTAGAGCGCCCCTAGCGGTGGAAGAAAAATCCACAGAATAGCCGCACCTTTGTATAAGCCGCACGGTTCAAAACCTAGGAAAAAAGTAGCGGCTTATAGTCCAGAAAATACGGTACGCACTGTAGATGATATGTTCAAACTCTTTGCAATTTTACACTGTCGAACTCCTTTCTGATATTGCTCCACTATTTGTCGGTGCAGAATTAGGGGGATTGGTGATCCTCTTCCCATCTTTACTTCTGAGAGCCGCTGCCACTCCAAGATGCTCTTTTTATACCCAGTCATGTTAATGACCTATTGCTAATTGACCTAATGAGTTGCAATTTGGTCTTCCAGCTGTTCCTTTTTTGTACCTTTAACTTTTCCAGCCTCTTATTGCCCCTGTCCCAACTTTTTTGAGATGTGTTGCTGTCATGAAATTTTCAAATGAGCCAATATTTGGCATGAAATTTCAAAATGTCTCACTTTCGACATTTGATATGTTGTCTATGTTCTATTGTGAATACAATATCAGTTTTTGAGATTTGTAAATTATTACATTCCGTTTTTATTTACAATTTGTACTTTGTCCCAACTTTTTTGGAATCGGGGTTGTAAAACTACACACATTACAAATTAGTAGCGAAGCTGCCTGCGCATGTGCTGAGCCCCATTCTTAAGAGAAATGCATCGAACTGACTTTTGATGGCTTTGGACCGGACGATGTCTGTACGAACGATGAATGTGTACCACCATGCGGTACCTGATCATAAGTGCAAGGCAACGTATCTCAAACACTTGACCACTGGACAATGAAATTTGTATCGTTATTTATAAATTACACCACCGTGGGCGGCACAGTGGTGTAGTGGTTAGCACGGTTGCCTCACAGCTAGAAGGTTCTGGGTTTGAGCCCAGCGGCCGGCGGGGGCCTTTCTGTGCAGAGTCTGCATGTTCTCCTCGTGTCTGCGTGGGTTTCCTCCGGGTGCTCCGGTTTCCCCTCACAGTTCAAAGACATGCAGTGAGGTTAGTATGGGACGGCTTTGGGCTCCCAACTGCTCCCCGGGCGCTGTTAGCATGGCTGCCCACTGCTCTGGGTATGTGTGTGCGTGCATGTGTGTGTTCACTGCTTCAGATGGGTTAAATGCAGAGAGGAATTTCACAAGTGTGTGATGAATAAAGTTGTGCTTTCTTTCTTCCTTTACAAGACAGATGGGTTTTTAATCCAGCACTTATTTTTAAATTTGCTTTACCCCCCCCAGACAAACAAAAACAAAACAAACCCCCAAGATTATTTACTAAAAATGTTTTGCATAAAATATTCACGACTTCTCTATAAAACTATTTAAAACAGTTTTATTAATCCACTAGCTTGTTGGACAGTTGATAGTTTCTGTCATGTAAGGGTGATAAACGGATATAAATGCAAGAAGAATTTTATTGAAAAACACTGTCACAAGACACTGCAGCAATTTATTGATGTGAATGCACTACACTACACAATTTGATGGTTCATATACAATATTATTATTATTCTATTCTATTCAGGTTGATTTTGTGCCGTTGCAAATATTTTGCTCATACACTCATCAGGAGCTCCGCTTTGAGGCAGCGACTAAATATCTGTATTAGTTTCTGAATAATATGCTTCAAAACTAATAAGTCGTCGTCATTTAAAGACCTTAATAAAGAACGTCTAAATTATTTTCATCTCACTAACGGTACAAAGATATACCCTGAAGGGTCCTTTCAGACCCAATTTTAGTACTTTTGAGAGAGTGCTGTATGAAATAATTTTCAAAAATACATGTAAACATAAACGCAAACATATCAACTCTGAAGTGAAGAAACATACTCGGGCAGAACGTTGTGGTCCACTAACGTGATGGCCAGATTTTGCAGACTGTGCAAATCCACCTCATCCCTAAAAAGCAGGTAGTCTTGGGACAGGCCGCTCTCTCTCAGCAGGAAAGTATTGTCAGAGCGCAAGGGAAATTCTGCTCGTGGGATGTTCAGCACAGGCACTACTGCTTTCCCGGAGTCAAAGGTCTAGGAACCAAACAATGAAGACTTCAATAATTCCCCAGTTTCATTATGGAAAAATTGTTCATAATTTTGCTATCAATATGGAAATGCCAAGCATTCCAAACCAAGACTGATAAAACTGATATGTGAAACTAAAACAAGGCACTGTATAAATTACTGGAGTTCTTACCTTTGACAGAAAATAGGCAAACGTGAGGGCTGATACCATGGAGTCGATATCACATGCCTCATTCCCCAGCACAATATGGAGCTGCTCAGAGCTGTTCATGTGACCCTAAAAAGAGAGCATCGAAGAATGAATCAACTCTAAATTTAATCTCTCTGACGCTGATGGTAATGCACTCATGCTCACTTCCATCTCACGGTCACACTAATTATAGGCTGGAAGGAAGGAATGCATTTTGTCTTCTACACACTGAGCCTAACCGGTAACCTCGACAGTGAGGGTTAATGGTGTTAGGAAAGCTACTGTTCGATGTTTTCTTCTTCTTACAAATAAAATGTGATTAGGTCTGATTGCCATACGTCCACGTGAACTCTGTTTTGTAAGAGAACGGGCTCTCTCTATATGCCATTACACGTAATCACATATCTGTCGAGTTTTAGTTTCTTAGAAAAAAAAAAAAAAAAGTGTGTTCACGACTCATACTCTGACACAATGGCCTTGTTCTGCATGTTGGACTGTATTTGGCAACCAACGGATTCCTACTAAGTAATCTAATGAATCTGGGGGTGTTCAGTTACACCTTAGCAAACTGGATTTTATACTGATAATGCAACGTCCATTACTGGTGGCTTAAACTCTTAAAGTGCATATTCTGGATCAATTTAGTTTTTTTTTTTTTTAAATTAATATACAGTATATGAAAGAATGTCCCTTTACACACTCATCCAGAAGGGTAATTTTGCACAAGGCCATCTGTCTACAGCAGAAAAAAAATAAAATAAAACACGTGTGGAAAAATCCCAAGGGAGTCTGGAGCCAGATTCGTGACGTCACCTGCGGAAGCGCCAGCAGGCTATGGGAGCTTGCACGGTTTCAGTGCACAGCCTGTGTAGACCAAGTTTAGCAGCTAGCGATTTTGCATTGAAATATGGAATTGTCACCTGAGCGCAATGTTACTTCACCTTTGGATGAAGAATAGAATGAGATGTCAGAATTGGGGCTTCATCTGTTTGGATTTGATGATGATTCAAGTAGTGAAGAGGACGGAGACAACACCGGGAATGTAAATAATATGGTCATTTTCTCATAAACAAACCAGCGCTGACGTAGGATTCAGAAGGAGGCGTCCCGCACGTGACGTCACGAAAATCAATGTTTGCCGGGAAATCCAAATGCTAAGTTTTTTCAGAGGCGGACCAATTCGCTTCAAATGGCTTGATTTCAACTGAATTTTTCTGGTATTGCGCAATGTAAAAAAATTGCACAAAATGCAAAATGTGGCAGATATTTGACCAAAGTTTAATATAAAATAGGAGAATTACATTGATCTTGCTCCTGAATTTACCTGTGATATGCACTTTAAAAGCTGTTAGAACAGGGGAAATTATTTATTTGATGTACTGCAAATCTCTCTTGAAACAGAGTATAAATGCACAAAATGTCAGATGTTTATATCGGCATATCCATTTTTTTTTTTAAACAGATGAAAAAGTACATGGAATTACATTTAATGCCATTATGATCAAAATATGTTTTAAAAACAAGATTATACAGTATAGATCACTTATTTGCACCCTGAATCAAAATTAAACTGAATTGCAAAGAGTCTAGATATTCCCACTTTCATTAGCCAACATGTACAAGGTAAAACCAGCCACCAGAAAAAGAAGCAGCAGCCTTTATTTGTCAAATACATTACAGCACAGTGAAATCCTTTTCTTCGTGTATCCCAGCTTGTTAGGAAAATGGGGTCAGAGCGCTGGGTTACTGGTTGGTGTCTTGTTTGACCAAAACTTTCATAGTTTTACAATCCCAATTCCAAAAAATTTGGGACGCTGTGTAAAATGTAAATAAAAATCAGAACATGATGATTTGCAAATCATGGAAATCCTATATTCCATTGAAAATAGTACAAAGACAATATATCAAATGTTGAAACTGAGAAATTTTAAAGTTTTGATGCCAGCAACGCGTTTCAAAAATTTGGGACAGGGGCACGTTTACCACTGTGATGCCTCACCTCTACTTTTAACAACACTCTAAACATTTAGGAACTGAGGAGACCAATTGCTGTAGCTTTGAAAGAGAAATGTTGCCCCATTCTTGCCTGACATACAATTTCAGTTGCTCAACAGTTCGGGGTCTTCCTCTGTTGTATTTTGCGCTTCATAACATGCCTAATGTTTTCAACGGGAGACAGGTCTGTTCTGCAGACAGGCCAGTTTAGCACCTGGACTCTTTTACTACAGAGCCATGGAGTTGTAATATGTGCAAAATTCAGACTTCCCTGAAAAAGATGTTGTCTGGATAGCAGCATGTCGCTCCAAAACCTGTATACATCATTCAGCATTCATGATGCCTTCCTAGATGTGCAAGCTACCCACGTCATGTGCACTAATGCCCCCCCATACCATCAGAGATGCTGGCTTTTGAACCGTTTGCTGATAACAAGCCTGATAGTCATAGGCTTAGCTAGTGAGCCATGCAGCAGTGTTTTACACGGCCAATTCTCAAAAAACACGGCCACAAATCCCCAAACACGGCCTATAAAATTTTATACTAACCCATGCTAACAAAAGTTTTGTGAAATTTTGTTGTTTTGTGAAGTAATTTTGTGCATTTCTGTGGACGTTTTTGTAGACAGTCAGCGGTTTCCTGGGGCATGTCCGGCACACGTGCTTTCTACATATGGACGTTAAATTCATCTCATCTCTCATCTCATTATCTCTAGTCGCTTTATCCTGTTCTACAGGGTCGCAGGCAAGCTGGAGCCTATCCCAGCTGACTACGGGCGAAAGGCGGGGTACACCCTGGACAAGTCGCCAGGTCATCACAGGGCTGACACATAGACACAGACAACCATTCACACTCACATTCACACCTACGGTCAATTTAGAGTCACCAGTTAACCTAACCTGCATGTCTTTGGACTGTGGGGGAAACCGGAGCACCCGGAGGAAACCCACGCGGACACGGGGAGAACATGCAAACTCCACACAGAAAGGCCCTCGCCGGCCCCGGGGCTCGAACCCAGGACCTTCTTGCTGTGAGGCGACAGCGCTAACCACTACACCACCGTGCCGCCGGACGTTAAATTGAGAAAATCAAATTTACCGCTAAAAACTTAGCATTCTTATTGGTCAGACTTCGAAACGAGGCTTGAATGGAAGCAAAATACTACGAGTTTTGAGAGCTTCTCCGGTGAAGCTCGGCAGGTTTAGAATTAGTAGGTCATGTATTTAGATAAATATCTTTGCGAGTTTTATCATACAAGCCTGATAAACATACTGACAAACTTTATACTTTACACTTCCCTATGTGCCCACTGCCAAATAATATTATAGTTTTTAAAATGACCTAAATTAGATGAAACATAAAACTTGTCCCCTTCCTCAGTCACACAGACTTGGCGCGCTGAGAGCCCACTTCTGCATTCATAAAAGACTGTTCCCATGGTAACGGCATGATAATCACTTTCGGTTTTGATTGGTTTCTCTTTCGCCAAGATTTACGTTATCTTAAATAGTACTTTCATAAACTACCATTATTATTGGTTTTTTTGGTATTGTTTACAGTATTTACATTTCAGGTAACTAGTAATTACAGTAAATTTTCCTTTCATTTGTAACTTAATTTCACTTATTTTTAACTCCTGCTTATTGCACTTTTTAACAGAATTAAAATGATTCCTAACATTTTGTGATGTAACATTTGCATTCTGCACATTTCATAAAATCAGAACTTGTCAAAGGTATCTATTATTTTCAGTTGTATATATTTCTTAATATTAATCTTCAGAGTCGGCTGAATCTCATTTATCTTTGTTGTATATAGTAAAGATGTATTCTGTGAACAGGACTTGATTGCAGCAATTTGTATTTTGTTTTGTGTCTTAAGTGCACTAGAAATTATAATTTAAGGTTTCTGCTTTTATTGCAGGAATTTGTAGAGGATTTTATTGATAATTACAGTGATTTGTAAAGTTCTGGTTAATGAATAAGAAACTAAATTTAAACTTTGCTATAACATTTTATTAAGTTAGTAAATAAAATGTGTTAAATGCCTAATAAAATATAATTCACACTTAAAATTAATACTTTCATTTCTTTTTAAGGCTCAATTTTAGCTCCAGAAGTCACCAGATTGCACCAAAAAAGATGAAATTTTCAAAAATTTTTTGCAGTGTCTCCTGAGGGGCTGAAGATCACAGGCATCCAGTGTCTGTTTTCAGCCTTGTCTCTTGCATACAGAGATTTCTCCAGATTCTCTGAATGTTTTAATGATATTATGTACCACAGATAACGTGATCCCCAAATTCTTTACAAGTTTACATTGAGGAATGTTATTCTTAAATTGTTGCACTGTTTGCCCACACAGTCTTTCACAAAGCGGTGAACTCCTCCCCATCTTTACTTCTGAGTTGCCAATTAACTGAATTAGGGTGGTGGTGTTTTTTTTTTTTTAAACCTACACCATTACACAACTGTTCCAATCTTTTTTTGCCCCCTCCCAAATTTTTTTTTGAAACATGTTACTGGCACTAAATTAAAAATGAACATATATTTAAAAAAAAAAAAAGATCTCAGTTTCAACATTTGATGTGTTTTCTTTGTACTATTTCCACATGTAGGGTTTCCATGATTTGCAAATCATAACATTCTGTTTTTATTTTAGTTTACATAGAGTCCCAACTTTTTTGGGGGGGAAACATGGTTGTATTTCAAATTGTACTGTGATCACCATGCAAACAAATTAATTTTGTAAACTGCATTTCAGATCATTAAACTTGAGAGGCACTTTTAAAATAGAACACTGAATAAACATAAACACATGATATGCAAACAGTCAGTGCGTTTACATGCACATCCAAATCGAGCTACTGTCGGTAATCGAGCAAAGGGTCCCAGCAGGGGTGCCAGAGAAATCCAATCCTACATGCACACAAGGAAATCGAGCTATTGTGTGAGGTACATTGTGCACCCGAGCCACAGGTGGTGCTACACGCCCCATCGTGTTGGTACACTTCCGGTTGTCGTCATGAAGAAGAGCTATTCAAGAGTACAAACAAAGTTATCAGCAGTGTTGCCAGATACTGCTGACGTTTTCCAGCCCAAAGCATGTTCAAATCCGCCAAAATGTACTTAAAACCGCCCAATCTGGCAACACTGGCAGTTCCGTGTTCACAAGTTCCGTGCTCAAGCTGTTAGGCTTGCTCTAACAGACTGTATGGCTACAAACTGTCCTGCGCAGACCACTGTTTTGTAAGACAACTTATTTTGCACAATTGTATATTTTTCTAAAGTCCATTTTTTGCTTACAAAAAATATTTTTTTTTGCTTACAATTTAACTTATGTCTTAATAAACACACAAAGTTAAATTGTTTTGTTTTTATTGACATTCTTCAGATGTTGGACATACATATATATACACACACTAATATATATATATATATATATATATATATATATATATATTTTGTGTGTGTGTGTGTGTGTGTGTGTATATATATATATATATATATATATATATATATATATATATATATATATATACATACACACACACACTATATATATATATATATATATATATATATATATATATATATATATATATATATATACACACACACATACATATACATATATATATACACATACATATATATATATATATATATATATATATATATATACACACACACACACATATATACACACACACACACACACACATTATATATATATACACACACTATATATATATATACACACACACACATATATATATATATATATATATATATATATATATATATATATACACATACACACACAAATACAATGACTTATGTACACAATTCACAGCTATGCAACAGCAGTACAGATGTATTTGGTGATACAGTAAGTGAGCTACATTTTAACAGTGCAAACAATGCCACAAAAAGAAAAGATTCATGCCGTTGTCATGCCGACTGAGGCTGTTGTGTTTCCCGCTTATGGTCTCGTCACTTCCGGAAGGGGCAGTGCTGAAGTAAGTAGCTCGATAGGGTATACATGCACTAAGTAGCTCGGCTACAATCGCATAATCTAGGTCGTGTAGCTCGATTACGAGAAGTCAAGTTCGGTTCGATTTCAGCCTAGCTAAGGTGTTTCCATGGCATTTAAAACTTCGATTTCAGTCGAGCAACGGCAGAAATTCAATTTTCTCTATGTGCATGTAAACGCACTGACTGAGTAACATGCACTATCTGGCCAAAGGTTTGTGGACCCCAGACCAATTGTGGAAAGAAAACACTTGTCTTTGAATGTTGTAGCATTACGGTTTCCCTTCACTGGAACTAAGGAGTCCTTTGCACGACAATGCTCCTGTGCACAAAACAAGGTCCATGAAGACAGAATTGCCAAGGTTGATGTGGAAGAACCTGAATGGCCTGAACAGAGCCCTGACCTCAACCCCACGGAACATCTTTGGGATTAATTGGAACGTTCACTGTAATCTTAACCCAGATGTCAGTGCCTGACCTTATAAACGCTCGTGGCTGAATGAATAAAAATCCCCACAGCCATGCTCCAAAATCTAGTGGAAAGCCTTCCCAGGAGATTGGAGGCTATTATAACATTCGGGGCACTAAAGCTAATGAGATTAAACAAGCACAAGTATAATGGTCAGGTGTCCACAAACTTTTGGACATGGTGTTTTTTTTTTTAAGTGCATAGAAACCATCCAGTTGTCAAAAAGCTTTTAAATAAGAAATACAGATAAGATATTCTTCTCCACTAACATCTGGCTGTCTATTTGCTGTACTCACAACTGATTTCACAATACGAATGCTTTCTGTTAAGCCTGTGTAAATAAATCACCAGCAGGCACACCTTTGAAATGCACGAGAAATAACCACTATTCATTCGTATAAAACAAAGGTGTTACTTTAAAACAGGAGTTCAGAAGCTGTAAAATCAAGTCAATGGACTCACACAGTTCAGATTTGTTCACGAACGCAACGCAACTATTCACATGTTAGGCTCATTATTTAAATGTACACAATTACATTCTGGCTATGTATTAAAGCCAATTAGAAGACATTAAGTTCAAACTGACACTGACATTATTTATAGCCTTGTTTTTGAATTACTGAGACTTCGGTTAAACCCATTCATTTCAAGTAACCAGTAAAACAAGAGAATCAATAGAAGAACTCAATAATAACTAGAGATGCATTTCCATGAGAAAATGCTAAATGTGACTGAGACCACAGCATCAGTTGGTTGTTGCATACCTGTGCGATAAGCAAAAGTCGACCGTCGTACAACTGTACAGTACAGCAGTCTACCGATACCCACATGGAACAGACATGGGAATTAAATCAATGCACAAGCAATTGTGACATAACTGTATTGCAGGGGCTTAGCCAGGACTGGGAAGGTTGGGAGCGTTTTTCTGAAAGTAGGGAGTGTAACTTGGTCGCGACCTGGGGGTGGGGTGTGTGTGTGGGTTACATTTTATTAGGCATTTAACGCAAATTTTATTTACAAACTTAATAAAATACATGTTATAGCAAAGTTTAAATTTA
The DNA here is from genome assembly GCF_027579695.1 of Neoarius graeffei. Lineage (NCBI taxonomy): Eukaryota > Metazoa > Chordata > Actinopteri > Siluriformes > Ariidae > Neoarius > Neoarius graeffei. The sequence goes on along the minus strand of NC_083573.1, from coordinate 74,511,036 downwards.
GTTTCTTATTCCTTAACCAGAACTTTACAAAATCACTGTAATTATCAATAAAATCTTCTACAAATTCCTGCAATAAAAGCAGAAACCTTAAATTATAATTTCTAGTGCACTTAAGACAAAAAAAAAAACAAAATACAAGTTGCTGCAATCAAGTCCTATTACACAGAATACATCTTTACTATATACAGCAAAGATAAATGAGATTCAGCCGACTCTGAAGATTAATATTAAGAAATATATACAACTGAAAATAATAGATACCTTTGACAAGTTCTGATTTTACGAAATATGCAGAATGCAAATGTTACATCACAAAATGTTAGTTATCATTTTGATTCTGTTAAAAAGTGCAATAAACAGGAGTTCAAAATAAGCGAAATTAAGTTACAAATGAAAGGAAATTTTTCTGTAGTTACTAGTTACCTGAAATGTAAATACTGTAAACAATACCATTTAAGTACTATTTAAGATAATGTAAATCTTGGCGAAAGAGAAACCAATCAAAACTGAAAGTGATTATCATGCCGTTACCATGGGAACAGTCTTTTATGAATGCAGAAGTGGGCTCTCAGCGCGCCGAGTCTGTGTGACTGAGGAAGGGGACAAGTTTTATGTTTCATCTAATTTAGGTCATTTAAAAACTATAATATTATTTGGCAGTGGGCACATAGGGAAGCAGGGTTTTTTTCTAGAAAAATTTAGTATGGGCGGCACGGTGGTGTAGTGGTTAGCGCTGTCGCCTCACAGCAAGAAGGTCCGGGTTCGAGCCCCGTGGCCAGCGAGGGCCTTTCTGTGCGGAGTTTGCATGTTCTCCCCGTGTCCGCGTGGGTTTCCTCCGGGTGCTCCGGTTTCCCCCACAGTCCAAAGACATGCAGGTTAGGTTAACTGGTGACTCTAAATTGACCGTAGGTGTGAATGTGAATGGTTGTCTGTGTCTATGTGTCAGCCCTGTGATGACCTGGCGACTTGTCCAGGGTGTACCCCGCCTTTCGCCCGTAGTCAGCTGGGATAGGCTCCAGCTTGCCTGCGACCCTGTAGAAGGATAAAGCGGCTAGAGATAATGAGATGAGATGAATGAAATTTCGTATGAGGGCGCTCACCATGGCGAGGGAGCGAAGCTGGGGGGGAGTTGGTGCCGGTTGTCCCCCCCCCGCTGTGCAAAGCCTTTGAAAAATGCTCCAATGGGACATTCTGAGTATCTGAGAGGGAAATTGTAACAAATTGTCTGTTAACATTGAAAAAGAAAGAAGTAATCATCTTCTGCCCCGGACAGTCTTTGGCTTTCTTCCGCTTCGTGCCGCGGGATGACATCTTTAAATGCCCAAGTGTCAACAAAAACAACTCGCGAACTACTTCTGTCAAAAGCTCCCGCGCCGGTGGGTGAAAGGTCATTCAGTCTCGAGAAATCTCGCTCTACAAGTCAGCTGACCTTGTATGTAACCCATGTCAAATCTCGCGAGAGCAGCCACGACAAGTAAACAACTAAACAACATGGCGCCTCAGTCTGGAAAACGCCAATTCGGATTGTTTTTGCACCGTCTGGCGGTGTATCTACTATGATTGGAATATTTTTGGAGCAATTATAACGTATTTGATGATCAGACACATTGTCACGTAGTGTTGCTGGGATGTTTTCATGGAGTCGGTAAGGGGGCGCACGCTGAGAGTAAGAGGGCGCAGCGCCCCTGTTCCCCCGTTTAGACAAAAGCCTGGGTAAGTGTAAAGTTTCTGTCAATATGTTTTCATGCTCGAAGATATTTATCTAAATACATGACCTACCTCATTCTAAACCTGCTGAGCTTCGCCAGAAAAGCTCTCAAAACTCGTATTTTGCTTCCAATTCCAGGCTCGTTTCGAAGTCTGACCAATAAGAACGCTACATTTTTGGCAGCAAATTTGATTTTCTCATTTTAACTTCCATATATGGAAAGTACGTGCGCTGAACACGCCCCAGGAAACCGCTGACTGTCAACAAAATTGTCCACAGAAATGCACAAAATTACTTCACAAAACAACAAAATTTCACAAAACTTTGGTTAGCATGGGTTTGTATAAAGTTTATAGGCCGTGTTGGGGATTTGTGGCCGTGTTTTTTGAGAACTGGCCGTGTAAAACACTGATGCATGGCTCGCTAGCTAAGCCTATGCTGTATTGAATAAACTATTAAAGAACACATCACAAACATGATCATACTGATACTTCCACTACTTGGAACAGCCTTCCAAGTAGTGTTCAGGAATCAGACAGTCTCAGTGTTTAAGTCTAGGCTGAAAACATATCTGTTTAGTCAAGCCTTTTGTTAATGGTGTTTATGAGGTAAAGGAGTAGATCTAGAGGGTCCTCAGACATAGTGTTTTGGTAAACTGGGATGTATGGATGCTGTCAGTCCCCCACTCACTTGCTCACTCGAGTTTGTTGACGGTGTAGTGGCTGCTGCTTTATGTCCCGGGGCTCCCTCATGCCTGTGTTACCTTCTGGCTCTCCCCTTTCAGTTATGCTGTCATAGTTAGTCTTGCCGGAGTCCCTGCTTGTACTCAGTGCAATATGTATACTGTTCCTACTTATTCAGGTGACACTGGGCATACCTAACAACCTGTGTTTTCTCTTCTTTCCCCCCCCCAAAAAAAAAAATCTGTCCCTCTGAGTTACATGTCGGTCCTGGGATCGAGATGCTGACCTCTTCTGCTCCTCGGACCTGCTTGATCCATTCTGGTGCCCTGTGTCTGGTTGGAGTCTCATCGCATCGCTCCTGTGGAGGGCGGCCCCATGTGGACAGTTGGGGGTCGCGCCTGGAGGACGCTCCGGACTCTTGCGGTGGTGGTGCTTTTGTGGCTGGGGACTGCAGTTGACTTGCTGACTTTGGGACTGCGGTTTCCGTCGGTGGGGGGTTTATAGCATCAACGAGGCTGACTAGGACTGTTAATGTTATAGTCTTGTTGTCTGTTGTTGCCCGGATGAGGATGGGCTCCCTTTTGAGTCTGGTTCCTCTCGAGGTTTCTTCCTCATGTCGTCTGAGGGAGTTTTTCCTTGCCACCATCGCCACAGGCGTGCTCATTGGGGATAGATTAGGGATAAAATTAGCTCATATTTTAAGTCGTTCAAATACTGTAAAGCTGCTTTGCGACAATGTTTATTGTTAAAAGTGCGATACAAATAAACTTGACTTGACTTAATTTGACTTGATAGTCACATCAGTGCAGCATCTCCTCAGCAGTAGGGACATATATCTCCATCACTGACGCCAATGCGGTATAGATCATGATGCACCGACAATGTTCTGATACATTAAAGATTCTTATGAAGCAACGACTAATGCGATCTGATTCACCCCATTGAAATGCAGTGTAATATAACATGATTTGATTCAAAACAATATGATACAGAAAATGATGTTTTGCAATTCAATATGTAGCTCTTCCTCCTCCATGTGACTTGAGGAGGGTCCAGCACAAGAAGGGACTTTTGAAATCCCACTGGCGCAATGGCAAGAGAGTCACTGGGATGGCCATACCTCCAACTTGTGTGAGACTTGACGAGAATTGGCCACTGATGTAAGAGCGTGCTTAAGAAACAGTTTGGGGGGGGGGGGGGGGGGGGGGGGTGTCAATCTAAAATTAGTAGTCAAAATTTATTGGTCCCTAGACATGTAACAATTCACCCAACTCGAGATTCAGTCTGATTCACGATATTAAATATACTGTGTAGATATGAGGGCAAAGTTGCTGCCACCCAGCTAATAAGACGTTACATATGATACCTGAAGAGAAAGGTCCTTATGGCAACACTTCAATGAACTTGCATAGAAAAAAAAAAAATTTAAACATGAAGAGAAAACGTTTCTCCAAATGTCAGGTTACTTAAATGTACATAAGATTTCCTTCCTTTCCAAAGTAAAATCAGTTTCCTTTCTACAATTAAATACAACCCCAATTCCAAAAATGTTGGGATGCTGTATAAAACGCAAATACAAATAGAATTCAATGATTTGCAAATCCTTTTCAATCTATATTCAATGGAACACAATAAAAAGATATTTAATGTTCAAGCTGATGCATTTTATTGTCTCTTGTAACTAGGGTTGCAAAGGGGCGGAAAATTTCCGGTATATTTCGGGTAAATTTCCAGAAACTTTCCATGGAAACTTTAGTTAGGGAATTTTGGGAATTTTGCTTCCACACACTGGATGGCGTATGTGGTATTTTTCTGTTAAATAAGATGACAAAAAATGCAAATATGTAGATAGCAAGCTGAACTAATGGAAAGGTCTTCAAAACATTTAAAATTGATGAAATCTTGTGTAGTTACATAAAACCGTCTAGCAGGAGGCAGAAGAAACAGCATCACATTTTGTGGTAGCTAACACCATGATAAGCTAACTTCTTTAATTAAATGGTGCTAGCTAGCTTACATTTAGCACATCTGGTTTACCAGTAAGCTAGCAATAGATTTTGATTTTGCTAGTTAAACTTTAACACTGTAAATCAAATATCATCTACCTCATATCATCAAAACGTACTTGACTGTATGTAGTCCTTTGGCTCAAATGGTTCAATAGTCTGTATCTGTGTTGTGGGCTCAAAAAAGTTGCTTTTGGGCAATTCCATGTAAATGTCAACCTCACCATGCAAAAATAAAGCAACATGTAATACATCAAAACCACTCCCAGAGATATCACTTAGGCCTGTATTTTACAGATGTGAATAAGTTGAACCAATTTGTAACCAACCTAATATGTCACTGTCAGTCTTTCTTTCTTATAATGTAAAACCCAAGCTAAAATCAACTTTGATCATGTACAATTCTATATTATTGCCACAAGCCACAGAAATGTATGCTAAAATCCACAAAACAGCAAAACAATAGCCATCCTAAATATTATTTAAGAACTTTGATAGTTTTAGCTGATATTTAGAGAGTTTTTCAAAGGGTTATGGTGGTTAAATTGCTGATTTTCTAAACATACGCCATGTCTATTTCAGACGCGTCACATCCATAACGGAATTTCGTCACATCCATAACGCTGACTTTTCCTTCCGAAACTCTGCATGAAATACAAAATATTTTAAACAAAGATTTTTTTAATATTCACCTTGGACCCCTCTATCAAATGGATATCTCCATTTCGACATTAGGTTTACAATTTCACAGAGTTTGATAAAAATGTACAGTCACCCAAGAAAAGTGATACTTTTTCTGTCACATCCATAACGCATCTTTTATTGGCATTTTCTGGCATGCCCTAGATGTACTATGGGAATTGTTCTTGTTCTATCACTTCTCCAGTATGGTACAGCCTTAAAATATGCAACACCTGTTTAAATACTGGGAGACAATAAAACATGCACTGGGTCATTTGTTGCCATTTTGAGTTCAAGTGTCACGTCCATAACGCCAGAATTGCTCTTTAGTAGTTCAGAATTCTAGAAATCATTGTGCATGTGATGGAGGAATGCACAATGCATGTAGGGGGTGTGGCCTCAATAGCTCTACAGGAAGTAGTGTGCTATGTCCCTGTGATTGAGGAATAGCAAATTATACTCAACTGTACTCACATCAAATCTGATAGTTTTAGCCAAGATTATGCTACAATATTTTTTTCTACCAACTATATTTATGTTCCCAACCTTCAACTTTTGATAATTCCCAGTTTATTCCCAATAATTCCTGTTAATTCCCATAAATTCCTGTTAATTCCCATGGAAAGTTTCCAACTTTAAAAATTCCTGGAATTTTGCAACCCTACTTGTAACTCATTCTGAATTTGATGCCTGCAACACGTTCCAAAAATGTTGGGACAGGGGCAGGTTTACCACTGGGTTATATCATTTCTTTTAACAACACTTGGGAAGCATTTAGGAATTGAGGACACTACTCATTTAAGTTTTGAACATGAAATTCTTTCCCATTCTTGCTGGACATATGACTCCAGTTGCTCAACAATGTGAGGTCTCTGTTGTCATATTTTGCACTTCATAATGCACCACACATTTTCAGTGGGAGGCAGGCAGACCAGTTTAGCACCCACACATTTGTACTATGAAGCAACGCTGATGTAACACATGCAAAATATGGCTTGGCAGCATTGCATTGCTGGAATAAGCAGAGAGGTCCCTGAAAAAGACGTAATCTGGATGGCAGCATGCGTTGATCCAAAATCTGCATGCACCTTTCAGCATTAATGGTGCCTTCACAGATGTACAAGTTACCCATGTCATGGGCACTAACAAACCCACATACCATCACAGATGCTGGCTTTTGAACTTTCTGCTTAACAACTGGGTGGTCCTTTTCCTCTTTAGCCCGGAGGATACAACATCCCCGATTTCCAAAAACAGTTGGAAACATGCACTCATCAGACCACAGCACACTTTTCCACTTTATGCCAGTCCATCTCAGATAAGCTCAGGCCCAGAGAATTTGGTGGAGTTTCTGGATGTTGTCGATTTATGGTTTTTGCTTTTCATGGTAGATGCAGCGACAAACTGTTTACTGACAAGGTTTTTCCTGAAGCGTTCCAGAGCCCACGCAGTAATATCCTTTATATAATCATGTTGGTTTTTAATACAGTGCTGCCTGATGAATTGAAAGTCACAGGCATTTAATGTTAGCTTTCTGCCTTGCCACTTACGTATGTGGAGAGATTTCTCTGGATTCTCTGAATGTTTTGATGATATTACAGATTGCTGATGATGAAATCCCTAAATTTCTTGTAATTGTACGTTGAGAAACATTATTCTTAAAGGAGAACTGAAGGCAAATTGTTTTTATCATCAAAATTCTATTCCTCATTTTTATTAAATATAGGAATCATTTTTGATCACTATTTTGTCACTACTATAGCAAGTTATGAGTGTTTGAAATATGCTCTGTAATATATCAGTCCATATGCCAAAGCAATGGCCGCAAATGAGATTCGTTGAGACCTGTGCGAGACATCGTAGGACGGAAGTAAAATGTACAGGGGAAATCAAAGCGACCAATATCTGCCAACGTTGTCAAAAGACGCGCACGCCCTCTTTCGAATGCTGACGTAATCAAGCCGGAAGTTTTGTTTATTTTGATAGCAATCAGGAAAGTTTGAAAAAAGTAGGCAGTAATCGTCATTTAAACTCATTTTTGTGCAATATTTCGTTTGGAAAACAGTTTTCAAAATGGCAGCACTGACACCTGACTGACACTTCAGGTTTCGAAGTCTCGTGAAGATCGCGCGGATAAGTGACGCCTGCCGTGGACCAAACGACCTACATTCAACATGGCCAAAAACCGAACAGGCCGATAAGTATAATATTTAATTGCAATTAGTTGCCAATACGAGTCACAAGGTTACTAAAACTGAAAACATAGTTGAATAACGTTAATTAAGAAATAAAGTATGTTTAAAAATTATTTCATTTTTAGAAGAAGAAGAAACCTTTATTTGTCACATGCACACTTCAAGCACAGTGAAATTCATCCTCTGCATTTAACTCATCTGAAGCAGTGAACACACACACACACACACACTCAGAGCAGTGGGCAGACACACCAGAGCGCCCGGGGAGCAGTCAGGGGTCAGGTACCTTGCTCAAGGGCACCTCAGCCCAAGGCCGCCCCACATCAGCCTAACTGCATGACTGTGGGGGAAACCGGAGAACCTGGAGGAAACCCACGCAGACACAGGGAGAACATGCAAACTCCACACAAGAAGGCCCTCGCCAGCCGCTGGGTTCGAACCCGGAACCTTCTTGCTGTGAGGCGACAGTGCTAACCACTACACCACCGTGCCGCCCTAAACTTTCTCCTTTAAACTGTTGGACTATTTACCCATGCAGTTTTTCACAAAGTGGTGAACCTCACCCCATCCTTGCTTGTGAATGACTGAACCTTTCCAATTACCAGTTAACCTGTTGTACCTGTAGAATGTTCCAAAAAGGTGGAGAATTTTTTTAAGCATTCCACAACTTTCCCAGTCTTTTGTTTCCCCTGTCACAATTTTTTGGAATGTGTTGCAGGCATCAAATTCAAAATGAGCGGACATTTACCACCCCCCCACACACAAAAAAAGCCACCCCTTATCTTAAATATATTTGTATTGTATTCAACCGAATACAAGTTGATGTGACACAGAGGCCTATTTCTCTTATCCACGCTTCAACATGGGAAAGACAAGAGAACACACCATTCAAGTAAGGCAGATGTGTGTCAACCTTCCTAAGTCAGGCAATGGCTACAAGAAAATAGCCACTCGCCTACATCTGCCCATATCTACTGTCAGAGGAATAATCAAGAAGTTGTTTAAAACAACTGGAACAGTGGCAAACAAGCCTGGACAAGGATGCAAGTTTATCTTGCCACCACGCACAGTGAGGAGGATGGTAAGAGAAGTAAAAAGTTCTCCAAAGCTCACTGTTAGAGAATTGCATCAAAGTGTAGCATCTTGGGGTCACAAAGTCTCCATAACAACCATCAGGCACTATCTACATGCCAACAAGCTGTTTGGGAGGCATGCACGGAAAAAGCCTTTTCTCACTTACAAGCAGAAACATAAATGTCTGGAGTTCGCTAAGCGGTACTGGGACTTCAACTGGGACCGTGTGCTTTGGTCAGAAGAGACCAAGATAGAGCTTTTTGGCAACAAACACTCTAATACATCACAAAAGATGAGTATGCGGAAAAGCACCTCATGCCCACTGTGAAGTATGGGGGAGGATCGGTGATGCTGTGGGCCTGTTTCTCTTCCAAAGGCCCCGGGAACCTTGTTAGGGTGCATGGCATCATGAACTCTTTGAAATACCAGGACAGTTTAAATCAAAATCTGGTGGCCTCTGCCCGAAAGCTGAAGATGGGTCGTCACTGGGTCTTTCAGCAAGATAATGACCCTAAAGATGTGGCCAAATCTACACAAAAATGGTTCACCAGACACAAAATCAAGCTCCTCCCATGGCCATCTCAGTCCCCAGACCTCAACCCAATTGAAAACCTGTAGGGTGAGCTGAAGGAGAGTGCATAGGAGAGGACCCAGGAATCTGGATGATTTAGAGAGATTGTGTAAAGAGGAATGGTCGAATATCCCTCTCTCTGTATTCTCCCATCTTGTGAAATAAGAGAATATTAAGTGCTGTTTTGTTGGCAAAAGGGAGTTGTACTTATTAACATCAGGGGTGCCAATAATTGTGGCACACATGATTTCATGTAAAAATAATTATTTCTTAATGTGGGATTTTTTTTCCCACTGAATAAATGCACTTGAAATAAAGGTTGGATTTTTCTCTTTTTTTGCACTGTTGTCCTATATTATTATTATTTTTTAAAATGAATTTATTAGAAGCCTAAGAACATATCTTAACGAGGGGTGCCAATAATTGTGGAGGGCACTGTATCTTCATTGTCTCATTATCTCTAGCCACTTTATCCTGTTCTACAGGGTCGCAGGCAAGCTGGAGCCTATCCCAGCTGACTACGGGCGAAAGGCGGGGTACACCCTGGACAAGTCGCCAGGTCATCACAGGGCTGACACATAGACACAGACAACCATTCACATTCACACCTACGGTCAATTTACAGCCACCAGTTAACCTAACCTGCATGTCTTTGGACTGTGGGGGAAACCGGAGCACCTGGAGGAAACCCACGCACACACGGGGAGAACATGCAAACCCCGCACAGAAAGGCCCTCCTCGGCCACGGGGCTTGAACCCAGGACCTTCTTGCTGTGAGGCGACAGCGCTAACCACTACACCACCGTGCCGCTCGTATCTTCATTGTAAAAAACAAACAAACAAACAAAAAAAAAAACCTCAAACTCACTCCTAAATAGAGGTGGGTACAGTAAGTAAAAATTTTACTTAAGTAAAAGTAACTTCATATGATGAAATATTACATTTATAACGTATTCCATTCAGGTTGTCTGTGTCTATGTGTCAGCCCTGTGATGACCTGGTGACTTGTCCAGGGTGTACCCCGCCTTTCGCCCGTAGTCAGCTGGGATAGGCTCCAGCTTGCCTGCGACCAGTGATGGGAATAACGGCGTTAGAAATAAACGGCGTTACTAACGGCGTTACTTTTTTTAGTAACGAGTAATCTAACTAATTACTTTTTACATCGTTATAACGCCGTTCCCGTTACTTACAATAAAATGCTATGCGTTACTTTATTAAAGCTGTTTTCATCTGGCACGCTGCTCATTCAGCCTTTCTTTACTCTGCTTTCGTGTGGGGCGGGGAGACACGAGACAATGGCACAGTAAGCCAATCAGAGTAGATTTGGACAACATAGATACGTAGGTAGGCCACGCCTACTGCACTACTGCGCGCTCCTTCAATCGGAAGACCCAGCGATGGCGAGCGGTCAGCCCAGCACTGCGCTTTCACATTGGAAATACAGCCATTACTTTTCATTACTTGAAATAAAAGGCAAGAGTGTTTACGTGCAATGCACATTATGTCGAGGAACAAAGTGTTTGTCCTCGTCAGTGGCCAGTAATTAGTAACATAATTTTAATAACTAGAAAAATATATTAGTACATTTGATAGATGTCTTATCTCACATTGTCCCACAAAAATATTAATATAGTGTAGATAACATTACTAATTGGTTCTGTTAAGTGTCCATTTCAGTCATTAAACACATTTAACATTCACTTTTATTATGATTACACTAATTGAATTTGATTTTTTTTGAGGGGGAACAAAATGTAACGGAATAATTACTTTCCCTGGTAATTAGTTACTTTTATGACAAAGTAACTCCGTTACTAACTCAATTACTTTTTGGGAAAAGTAACTAGTAACTATAACTAATTACTTTTTGAAAGTAACGTGCCCAACACTGCCTGCGACCCTGCAGAACAGGATAAAGCGGCTAGAGATAATGAGATGAGATGCATTCCATTCAAATGTATCAGAATCAGTTATGCAGAAAATAAAAATTTGCAAGTGCTTGTCTAATAAACAGCAAAAAATCTGCTCATTCACATACTATATCGTTATCCCAATAAATTAATAATAAAACAAATCCACAGAGAGAGTGCAAAGTGCATATCATGGGTAAATTCAGGAGCAAGATCAATGTAATTCTCCTATTTTATATTAAACTTTGGTCAAATATCTGTAACATTCTGCATTCTCTGCAATTTTTTTTTACCTTGCGCAATATCAGAAAAATTCAGTTGAAATCAAGCCATCTGAGGCAAATTGGTCCGCCTCTGAAAAAACTTGACATTTGGATTTCCCGGCAAACATTGATTTTCGTGATGTCACGTGCAGGATGTCTCCCTCTGAATCCTACGTCAGCGCTGGTTTGTTTATGAGAAAACGACTTTGTGGTTTTCTGCAAATTTCTTCAATGTTATCGCGTAATTATTAAAACGGTTAGATTGTGGCAGCGGGGGCGTGGTTAAGCGTCGGTCCGTGACTGGAGGGTGGAGTCAGGGAACGTAAGTGGCAGAATCACTGCACCTGATGTCAGTTAAACTGTGTTTGTGTGTCTTCCCCAGTGACTGCGCCCTATACCGAGAGAGAGAGAGCAGAGGAAGGGAGCTCTCTCCCCAACCAGACGACTGATGTGTGCGTGCGCATCTGTGTGACTGGGAGACCCACCCGCTCAAAGTCCTACAGTGGTGCCGAAACCCGGGAAGAGCACAGAGGAGAACAGCCCCATGGAGTCCTCCCCCTTCGCGGACCTGATCCACACCCTCGCCACGGCCCAACAGAGCCAGCACCAGGCGCTGGTCGCCCTCCAAAAGGAGCAAGTGCAAAGGTTTGAGGCCCTGGTGCTGGTGCAACAGGAAGATTGTCAGGAGCTCCGGGACCTCCTCGCGTCGGCGGGGTCCACCACCTCCACGGGCCCTCCCCACCTCACCCTAACGAAGATGGGCCCGCACGACGACCCCGAGGCCTTCCTAGCGCTCTTCGAGCAAGCAGCAGAGACCTGGGGCTGGCCGGTGGAACAGCGCGCGGCGCACCTCCTCCCCCTGCTAACGGGCGAGGCACAGCTGGCTGCGCTACAGCTCCCCGCCGACAGCCGGCTGGTCTACGCAAACTTGTGCCGGGCCATCCTCCAGCGTGTGGGGCACACCCCTGAACAACAACAACGCCAGCGCTTCCGCGCTCTACGCCTAGAAGAGGTCGGCCGGCCGTTCGCGTTTGACCAGCAACTCCGGGACGCCTGCTGGCGGTGGCTGAGGGCTGACAACCGCGACGCCGAGGGAATCATCGGTCTGGTGGTACTGGAGCAGTTCCTCGCCCGACTTCCCAAAGGAACTGCAGAGTGGGTCCAGTGCCATCGCCCGGTGTCACTGGATCAGGCCTTCAAGTTGGCGGAGGATCATTCGGCGGCTGTTCCAACGGCAGGATCGCAGATCTCCTCTTCTCCTCCCTCTCTCTCCCCCCTCCCCTTCTGTGTCTTGTCCTCGCCCCGTTCCCCCACCGCGGAGGCAGGGGACGGCTCCACCCCAGCCGGCCCACCGCACCCGCGGTACCCTCCCGTTTCCCGCTTCCGTGTCTGTCTCTCCCCCCCCCCAGTGAGTGAGCCCCAGAGCACCGGTGCAGAGAGAAAGCCCGGGCCGGTTTGCTGGCGTTGTGGGGAGCCGGGGCACCTCCAGCATCAGTGCTCGGCAATGGAGGTGGGCACGGTGGTCCGGATCCCCGACGTGCCAGGAACCGCCCTCGATCGGGCCGGAGCGTATCGCATACTGGTGAGTGTCCAAGGGGATACATATCAGGCTTTGGTGGACTCCGGCTGTAATCAGACCTCAATCCACCAAAGCCTGGTGCAAGATGAGGCATTGGGAGGAGCACAATTGGTGAAGGTGTTGTGTGTGCACGGGGATGTTCACAACTACCCTTTAGTGTTGGTCCACATTCTATTTCGAGGGGAAAAATTTAGGTGTAAAGGCGGCGGTTAATCCACGCCTTACCCACTCGATAATTTTGGGGACTGATTGGCCGGGATTTCGGGAGTTAATGACTCATTTAGTGAAGAGTGGGTCCTGCCGTAGTTCAGCAGGGGGAGGTCCCGGTGTGGCATTGGCGGGAGCAGCTGTCACAGAGCTGTCTACGTCATCTCCGCGTCAGAGTGAGGAGCAGCAGGCTCCTCCTCTCTCTCTCGGGGAATCCCTCGCGGATTTTCCGTTAGAGCAGTCGCGAGACAAGACTCTGCGGCATGCGTTTGACCAAGTGAGAGTAATCGATGGTCAAACGCTCCAGCCAAACGCCACCCCATCCTTCCCCTATTTCGCCATTATGAAGGATAGATTATACCGAGTAACGCAGGACACTCAGACTAAGGAGCCGATCACACAACTTTTGATCCCAAAGAGCTGCCAGGAATTGATATTCCAGGCGGCTCACTTTAATCCCATGGCTGGACACTTGGGGCAGGATAAGACACTAGCCTGAATAATGGCCCGGTTCTATTGGCCAGGGATTCGCGGCGATATCCGTAGGTGGTGTATGGCATGCCACGAATGCCAGTTAGTAAATCCAGCGGCCATTCCAAAAGCACCTTTGCGCCCTCTACCATTAATCGAGACCCCGTTCAAAAGAATTGGGATGGATCTCATCGGGCCATTAGATCGGTCAATGAGGGTATCACTTTATTTTAGTTCTGGTGGACTATGCAACGCGATACCCGGAAGCAGTGCCTCTTCGCAATATCTCAGCACGTAGTATTGCGGAAGCACTCTTCCACGTCATCTCCCGAGTCGGAATCCCCAAAGAGATTCTGACTGATCAAGGCATTACGTTTATGTCACGCACACTGTGCGAACTGTATGGATTACTGGGAATTAAGCCGATCCGCACCAGCGTTTATCACCCACAAACGGACGCTTTAGTCGAACGGTTCAATCGCACCCTCAAAAATATAATTAAAAAAAAGGTTGTACGTGAGGACGCACGCAATTGGGATAAATGGCTCGCTCTCCTGTTATTCGCAGTGTGAGAGGTCCCACAAGCCTCCACTAGTCCGGGAGCCAAAGGCCCAAATTTGGCTGAACCTGGCTTCGTCGGTTAAAAGTTTTTTTTTTTGCTGTTTGTTGTTGTCCAAAGTCTACTCATTAAGATAAGAGAGGGTGCCTGGTGATATCCCTTGGGCAATTCCGGATATTGGCCCTTTATTGTTGGATGTGCTGCAGTCATAGCCTAAATTCTGACATTTTGACATTCTTCACTTTATGTTCACCAAAGTCTATATATCATACTTATTTTTGTGTTTGTTAACATAATAGGATGAGTTTAAGGCCTGGGGGTGGGGTTCCAGCCATGGTTGGGGGTGTGGCCATGCAATTGGGGGCAGGGCTTATACCAAAAAGCCCTTTATTACTCTATTACTTTGGTTGTTAATGCGAGCCTTAAATTATTAGGCATACATTCCATTGTCATCCTTGTGTTTACTTCTGCAGGGGCATATGAGGGACACAATTAGCTAATTCAAGCCAACTTGTGTAGCTATCTTGCTAACTCTGTCAATCACACTGCCCCCAAAAGATCACAGCACGCATAAGCTAAGCAGAGAAACTATTTGACTGTAATCATGAAAGAGCAGTGACATGTACTCACTGCTCACCAGTGAACTAGACCCATAGTTTCACAACACTGGCTAGCACACCCAACTCTCACCTAGTAAATGCTAGTCACTGATTTTTTTAAGCTAATACATTAAGCTAATAGATTGCTTATTTTAACGATATTGACTGTTGAAATAGTAATGTCCCTGGTTCCCCAGTAAAATTCAGGGCATTGTCCCCGATTCACCCCCACTCCAAACCACACTGCTCTTCCACTGACTAGCACGACTTTTAAAACGTTGGGGAGTAAGGTTTACTTAACATTCTCCTCTGTACTAGCTGGCATCCAGTACATAAGCATATTTTTACAGACACTAAGCAATGGCAAAGGGTTTAGAGGGTTTTTTTTTTTTCATCTGAACTCTTAGTTCTTTCCTTAAATAGTTTTTGTGTTTTGTGTGTGTGTTTGCATACTGTATGTAATTATTTTACATAATTATTGCTCATTAGTGTGTGTGCGCATGTGTGTGCGTGTGCATGCATGCATGCACGTACATGCTTTATGTACTGTAGTTCTTGTATCAAAATTGTTAATTTTGCAAATTTATGAAAGGGTCAATTACACGTTTGACTAATTTGAATGACAGTAAAGCGTGAATACTGTACAGCCAATTTGGTTAATTGAAAATCAGTATCTTTTGCTATTCTTGTGTGTGTGTGCGCGCATGCTGTATATGCCATTTTGCATGCTTGATATATTGCATACTGTAGTTTTACATAGTGGATCACTGGTGTGAGTGTATATGCATGCTGTATATAGTTCTATTGCATGCTGTATATAGTTCTTTTACATAGTGGATCACTGGTGTGAATGTATATGCATGCTGTATATATTTCTATTTCATGCTGTATATACAGTAGTTCTTTTACATAGTGGATCACTGGTGTGAGTGTATGCATGCTGTATATAGTTCTATTGCATGCTGTAGTTCTTTTACATAGTGGATCACTGGTGTGAGTGTATACATGCTGTATATAGTTCGTTTACATAGTGGATCATTGGTGTGAGTGTATGCATGCTGTATATAGTTCTTTTACATAGTTATTGGTCATTAGTGTGTGTGTGTGTGCATGCTGTATATAGTTCTTTTGCATGCTGTATAGTTCTTACATAGATATTGATCATTATTTTGTATTAACTGTAGAGTTTATGTAATACTTGTATAAAAATCGCTAATTTGGAAAAGTTATGAAAGGGTTAATTAATCCACATTTGATGTATTTGAATGACAAATATAGAGAAAAATGTGAATACCTATCAGATACAGCCAACTTGGTGCATTTAATATCAGTATTTACACTGATTTTTTTTTTTTGTATTTTCTTCCATTATTTGGGCATATAGGGCATTAAAGGGTTAATATATTAAATTGCCCAAGGGATATCACCGGGCACCCTCTTAAATCTTGAAGAGCTACCTCAAATCTATAAGATAAAGCAAAAAAAAAAAACTTTAACCAAAAATTCCGGGTCCGACCCCATGGCTCCCGGACTACACGGGGTTCTCCCCGTTCGAATTATTATATGGGGGTAAGCCGCGCAGCATCCTAGATGTACTGCGGGAAAATTGGGAGAAGGGACCTTCACCGAGCAAAAATGAAATTCAATACGTTATCAACCTGCGCACAAAACTCCACACACTCACACACCTAACCCAGGAGAATTTGCGGCAGGCCCAAGAACGGCAAATCTGCCTGTACGACAGGGGTATGCGCCTTAGGGAGTTTGCACCAGGAGATAAAGTACTCGTACTCTTGCCCACGTCGAACTCCAAATTGATCACCAAGTGGCAAGGACCCTTTGAGGTCACACGGTGAGTCGGGAACGTTGACTTTGAGGTGAGGTGAACGGACAGGGGTGGGGCACTACAGATTTACCACCTCAATCTGCTCAAACTCTGGAACAAGGAGGTCCCCGTGGCGTTGGCGTCATTGGTTCCGGAGAAGGCGGAGCTGGGGCTGGAGGTTCAAAAGGGAGCATTGACATCGCTTACCTCTCCGGTCCCCTGTGGAGACCACCTCTCCCTAACCCAACTCACAGAGGTTGCCCAGTTGCAGACCGAATTTTTGGACGTGTTCTCACCCCTGCCCGGCCGCACCCGCCTCATAGAACACCACATTGAGACGCCCCCGGGGGTGGTAGTGTGTAGCCGCCCTTACAGGCTACCCGAACACAAGAAAAAGGTGGTTTGGGAAGAACTTGAGGCCATGCTCGACATGGGCATCATCGAGGAGTCCCACAGTGACTGGAGCAGCCTGGTGGTCTTGGTTCCCAAGGCCGACGGGTCGGTCCGGTTCTGTGTGGACTATAGAAAAGTCAACGCGGTGTCTAAATTCGATGCGTACCCAATGCCTCGTATTGACGAGTTGCTGGATCGACTAGGCACGGCTCGCTTTTATTGAACACTGGATTTGACAAAGGGTTATTGGCAGATCCCCTTGACTCCACTATCCTCAGAAAAAAAACGGCCTTTTCCACACCGTTTGGCTTACACCAATTTGTCACACTTACTTTTGGGCTGTTTGGGGCGCCCGCCACGTTCCAGCGGCTTATGGACAGGGTCCTCCGCCCCCACGCCACCTATGCGGCCGCATACTTAGACAACATTATAATCTATAGTAATGACTGGCCGCGGCATCTGCAATACCTGAGGGACGTCCTTAGGTCGCTGAGGCGAGCGGGTCTCATGGCCAACCCGAAGAAGTGTGCGATAGGGCAGGTGGAAGTACGGTATCTGGGCTTCGACTTGGGCAATGGCCAGGTGCGTCCCCAAATTAATAAGACAGCAGCGATTGCGGCCTGCCCGAGGCCCAAGATCAAAAAGGGGGTGAGACAGTTCCTGGAGCTGTCTGGCTATTATCGTAGGTTTATACCTCATTATTCAGACATCACCAGCCCACTGACTGATCTCACTAAAAAGGGGGCACCAGATCCAGTCCGGTAGATGGCAATGCCAGCAGGCTTTCTCTGAGGTGAAGGCTGCACTGTGTGGGGGACCACTGTTACACTCCCCTGACTTTTCTCTCCCCTTTATGTTGCAGACGGACACCTCGGACAGAGGGCTGGGGGCTGTTTTGTCCCAGGAGGTGGAGGATCGCCCCGTGCTGTACATCGGCAGAAAGCTGTCGGTGCGTGAGGGCCACTACAGCACGATAGAGAAGGAGTGCCTCGCCATCAAGTGGGCGGTCCTTGCCCTCCGCTACTACCTGCTGGGATGCCCTTTCACCCTCTGTTCGGACCACACGCCCCTCCAGTGGCTCCACCGCATGAAGGATGCCAACGTACGGATCACCCGTTGGTATCTGGCACTCCAGCCCTTTAACTTCAAGGTGATCCACAGGCCGGGGACACAGATGGTCGTGGCGGACTTCCTCTCCCATCGGGGGGGGGGGGGAGTCGGCTGCAGGCCGGACAGCTGCCCGGCCTGAGTCAGGCGGTGGGGGTATGTGGCAGCGGGGGCATGGTCAAGCGTCAGTCTGTGACCGGAGGGCGGAGTCAGGGAAGGTAAGTGGCAGAATCACTGCACCTGATGTCAGTTAACCTGTGTTTGTGTGTCTTCCCTAGTGACCACGCCCTATATAACGAGAGAGAGAGCAGAGGAAGGGAGCTCTCTCCCCAACCAGACAACTGATGTGTGCGTGTATGTCTGTGTGACTGGGAGATTGAAAAAGCTGAAAATAAAGAGCTTTTTGAAATTCAGTTCTGGCCTGCCGTACTTCTGTGCTCCACCCAGCCGCTCAAAGTCCTACACAAATGTATCGTAAGAGGGTGTAGCAACACCAATCTTGATGGGATTAGTAGCTATCGTTTTACAAAAGACCGGACAATGAGAGAGAAATGGGAGCGCTTGGTCTACACAGGCTGTGCACTGAAACCGTGCAAAGCTTGCGCAGCCTGCTGGCGCTTCTGCAGGTAACGTCACGAATCTGGCTCCAGACTCCCTTGGGATTTTTCCAGACGTGTTTTATTTTATTTTTTTCTGTTGTAGACAGATGACCCTGTGCAGAATTACCCTTCTGGAGGAGTGTGTAAAGGGACATACTTTCATATTAAAAAACAAAATTGGTCCAAAACATGCACTTTAAATGCTAGCTTTACGTTTTCCATCGAGGTCAAGGAAAAGTGGTTAGGAAAGGACATAGGATGGACTACTGGAACGCAGCTTCTGTGAGTGTGTGCGCATCCTGAATAATCTATTGCCTGTCTTCTGAACTTCCCTTCAACTTACACATCTCTTCCATTTTTTTCTTAAAGGAACAGTCCACCATACTTCCATAATGAAATATGCTCTTATCTGAATTGAGACGAGCTGCTCCGTACCTGTCCGAGCTTTGCGCGACCTCCCAGTCAGTCAGACGCAGTCAGACGCGCTGTCACTCCTGTTAGCAATGTAGCTAGGCTCAGTATGGCCAATGGTATTTTTTGGGGCTGTAGTTAGATGCGACCAAACTCTTCCGCGTTTTCCCTGTTTACATAGGTTTATATGACCAGTGATATGAAACAAGTTCAGTTACACAAATTGAAACGTAGCGATTTTCTATGCTATGGAAAGTTCGCACTATAATGACAGGCGTACTAACACCTTCTGCGCGCTTCGGCAGTGCATTGATACGGAGCTCAGATATGAATGCGCTGCCGAAGCGCGCAGAAGGTGTTAGTACGCCTGTCATTATAGTGCGGACTTTCCATAGCATAGAAAATCGCTACGTTTCAATTTGTGTAACTGAACTTGTTTCATATCACTGGTCATATAAACCTATGTAAACAGGAAAAACGCGGAAGAGTTTGGTCGCATCTAACTACAGCCCCAAAAAATACCATTGGCCATACTGAGCCTAGCTACATTGCTAACAGGAGTGACAGCGCGTCTGACTGCGTCTGACTGACTGGGAGGTCGCGCAAAGCTCGGACAGGTACGGAGCAGCTCGTCTCAATTCAGATAAGAGCATATTTCATTATGGAAGTACGGTGGACTGTTCCTTTAACATAAATCTTTTTAAACCAATACCAAAAAAAAAGGTCACAATGCTGTTTAATGACTTAAACCAAGACGGCCTTTCGATTTCATAAAATTGGTGAAATTTAGTTCCTTCTGAACTTTGGTAATTGCGATACATGTTTAATTCTGTAATATCTCACCAAATATCAGGCCATTATGTGGCTGGGAAGTTATTTAATTTGAAGGGATTCCTGAGCAAATAACATGCATGAAATCACTCGCTTTGCACAGTCAGGCAGACAGAGGAAGTCCACGTGCGCATGCACAGGTTTACCTTGACCGTGCACTGACAGTTACATCATTCTGTCGCTAAACGGACAGCTGATCACACCGTTTTCTTTCCTTCACAACATAACGTCTTTTCTTCTCACTTTCTGTTCCCGTAGTCGGTCCTTCACGTTTCAGTCGCACACTCACATGCTCCATTTTTCTCTCCTGTTTCAAATTTGTATCCCACAATGCCTTTGGGGAAAGCCCACCGTGATGCATGACATAGTATCTTGAATTGGGTCATGGTGAAGCAGGAAAAAAATAACAGAGAATTTAGGGCCACATGGGCCCACATTAATTAATTGTTCTATTTTAAAAAAAACTAATAAAATTGGAAGTCCGTAATTCGAATTCAGTAGCTTTCAGTCCACTAAAAAATAATTGGGTGTCAGGGAAAATTCTTTTTATGACCTGCACTTGAAAAATCCAAAAGGCGGTCTACCTTTAATACTTAACAGTCATGGTCTTTGTCAGTTTGTATGTTCAGACTCCATGTGATTGTTGCCAGGGTGACCCAGATGCAAAGATATCTTGTGCATGCGCACTAGCAGTTGACGTATTAGAAAATTGTGCATATGTGGATTAAAATAAAGGGATTAATTAAATAAAAGCAGCGAAAAATGTGTAGTCTACTGCTACCACAAACAAAATATCTGCCATATCTGCCCCATGGGTGGGGCGCTACTCAGAGAGACGCACGCCGCGAGTTGCTCACAGTGCGTTGTCAGTTTTATGTTTGTTTTGTTGTGCGTTAACATAACACTTCAAAGTATTGGACCCACTGCAACAAATATGACTTGCATGCTGAAATATTTGGCAAGCTTGTGGATCTTCCTTTATACAACTAGCATTTGCGATCTGGAGTAAACCGGCAGATCCGATCATCCACAATGGAGGAAGACTCACCTATGCATGGGAGACTCTTCCAAATCTGTGGCCGGCTTCCACAGATCGATCACCTTTCTTTGATGGAATACCTCAATGTCTAAAGAGGAATTATTACGCCTAGCAAGTTCGGAGGAAAAGGGGCTCCAGAGGAGGAGAGAGTTATTGCTGCCATTACCAGCAATAACTCTGTCTAATGTGAGCTCATTGTGTAATAAAACGACTGAACTTTCTGCACTTATCAAATTCGACTCAGACTACCGTCAAACAAGCCCGTTCTGTTTTACGGAGACGTGGCTGTCAGAAGAAATAACCAATATTGATCTAGAGGCATTTAGCATTATACGCTTTGACAGATGCATTATGCAAACACAGAAGTCAATCAGGAGAGGGCTTTGAATGGCTGTAAACAACACGTGGGCTACTAACTTCACAGTGAGAGAGACTGAATACAGCAGGCATCATGAAATCATGACTATCATTTCGACCATTTTACCTTCCACGGGAGTTTACACAGATCAGTTATTTTAGCATATGTCCCTGGGCCTGACAACGCACCAGCTGCGCAACGCACTGCTGAATGTTACAGCAAAGCAGTAAACCGGAGCAGTGAACAACCTGCATTTCTGCTAGGAGACTTTAACAGATGTGATGTCACCACACGGCTATCAAATCTGGAGCGATACAGCTCATCTCATCTACCAGATTTGACAGAACATTAGATGTGTGTTTTGGTAACATACCGGGTGCCTACGTTTCAAAGCTCCGCCCACCACTCGACTGCTCTGACCACACTGTTATTCTGCTCCTTCCAAAATACAAACAAAAACTGAAAAACTATACAAGGGTGGAACAGTGACTCTGTGGAGACATTAAAGGGGTTGTACGGAGATCACAGACTGGGATTTATTTTTCCATAGCTGTGAAGGTGACTTAAACCTGCTGACAGACTCGATCTCCTCCTATCTGACTGTGTGTGGAAACTGCTATTCCAAGAAAACAGGTCAAGCTTTATCCTAATAACAAGCCTTGGGTCACCAAGGACCTGAAACACGGTTTAAAGAACAGGAAAGCAGCATTTTTACAGGGAGACACACAGAGTCAGAGAACTAAACAGCGAGTTAAGGAGGAAAAAAAAAAAAAACGACCAGGCTGGCCAAGCTCCACTATAAAAAGAAAGTGGAGGAGAAATTCACCACTGGCAATGCAAGGGAGGCATGGCAGGGACTCATCATGATGGGCAGAGCTTTGAAATCAGCCCAGATTCAATGCCCTGATTCTTTGCAGAGCAGCTTTATATTTATTACAGCAGGTTCAACAAGTCAAACGACTGGACCCTCACAAGCTCCACCTGTCCGTCAATAACAGCAGATAAAAGGACTGTAACATCTATACTGAACCGTGTTAATTATTGCAAATCTGCTGGTCCTGATGGACTCAGGGGCAGGGTGCTGAGGGAATGATCTGCACAGCTGGGTGATGTCATCATTCAGCTATTCCATCAGCTGCTAGACTCCAGCTGTGTTTCACAAACCTGGAAGGAGTCCACCATCATACCTGTGCCAAAAAAGTCCAATGCCAGGGAGATTAAAGACTTTAGACCAGTGGCATTCACATGCGTACTGAGCAAATGTATGGAGAGGGTGGTAAGTGGCCATCTTATTGCTATGGTGGCAGGCAGATAAGATCCACTCCAGTTTGGCTATCTGGCAAAGCGAGGGGTGGAGGATGCCTGTCTAACCCTCTTGGACACGGTATGCCGGCAACTGGACTTTCCACGTCCCCACACAAGGATTTTATTTATGGATTTCTCCTCTGCTTTTAACGCAGTCGACTCACGCACCTTCTGTAACCGCCTCCTAGGATTACAGGTCAATCCAACATTGATCTTATGGATAATAAACTTCCTGCAGGATCAACCTCAGCATGTGGTGGTCAATGGTTTTAAATCTGAAAACATGATTTTAAAAACACAGGAGTCCCTCAGGGCTGTGTTTTAGCCCCCATTTTATTCTCAATCTACACAAACAACACAACTTGCAAGAACAAGGACTTCTCACTTTTTAAATATGCAGATGACATGGCCCTGGTTGCCCACATCAGGGATGAGAACTCCCTCTCTGCATATCACGAACAGGTGGATAACCTGATGACCTGGATAGAGGAAAGCTCCTTGGAGCTCAATATCTCCAAGACCAAGGAGTTATGTTGTGGGGGGAGGCAAACACCTGATTTCCTCCACCCCCTCTTTGAACTCCTAAGGACAAATAGGCAGAGGCCTTCAGGTACCTGGGCACAGAGACAGACAGTCTCATGTCTTTCTCCAAATACAGCGACTCGGTGAACAAAAAGGCACAACAACGCCTGTTCCTGCTGAGAAAACTCAGGGGCTTCAACATCAGGAAGGACATTTTAACAGTCATATACAAAGCACTCAGTGAATACTTACTTTCGATATCTCATCCTAGTTCAAATTCAACTCTGTTAAGAACAAGTCAAAGCTTTCTCTGATCATTAATCAAGCAAGTAAAATAACTGGTGAAAACCAAACTCAATTATCTGTACTCCATACACAAGCAGTTAAAAGGAAGGCCAACCACATTATAGCAGATCCCACCCACCCCCTGCACAAATCTTTCCAGTTACTACCGTCAGGTCACTGTTACAAAGTCCCCTTTGCCAAGAAAAACATCTTCCGTGACTCATTCATTCCCACCGCCATAAAAACCTTAAATGAACAATAACAGTTCTTGACTTCTATAACCATCACCACTATATAAACACGAGGCTAATCAGCACACAAACTGTACCATCAGTATTATTTTATTTTCCTGTTCCCCTTATTTATTTAACTAGTTACTTTTATTTTGCTTTTAGGAACAGATATCTTTTGTAATGTCAACTGTCTGGTTGTTATTTTTGTATGTTGTTGAGCCACGCTTAAAGGAGATACACAGAGCCATGGCCTCACTTTCATTTATAAATGCCTTGAGACCAAGAATGGCACAGGAATAGTTTTAAGCGTTAACAATAAATCTAATCTAGTAATTTTTACGATTAAAGTGATTTATATAGGTAGTGGGCTGAGTCCGTAACGTCACAGCAAAAAGTCTATCGGTCTCATCGCCATTTCCGCTATACTAAAACACAGAGCTGACTGCAACTCCGATCCTCCATTTTGAGCTAATTTATCGCCATGCCACGTAGATGTGTTCCTGGCCAGTGCAGCAACACGACAGAAGGTGGATTTACGTTGCATTCATGGCCCAAGAATGTTCAAACTGCAAAGATTTGGACACGTTTTGCGAGAAGTTCATGGGCACTTTGGGCACCTACGAAGTGGTCTCTCCTCTCCTCTGCTCATTTTACTGAAGACTCGTACGAGACCTCTGATCTGTTGAGGAGCGTTGGCTATAAACCTGTATTGAAAGAGGGTGCAGTACCAACAATTAAAGGAAAAGAAACACTACAAGAAAAGGAAAGTATTTATTTATTTAAAAAAAAGGAAAGTAAGTTCAGTTGCACCAGTTCTCCTGGAGTGTGAGCTGAGGGTTGTTGGTAAAACCCAGGACAGAACGGGACATGACATATTGCTTGGGCAGTGACCTCCCCGTGGTTGTTGCTAAAACTGGTGACGTTCTGTCTCGTCCCAGGTTTTAGTAATTGCCTGAGCTGAGCAGTAATGGCGGAGTACTCAGTATGGAGAAAATGGAGAATGAGTGGACCAGCCATCTGATTTCTCTGCTGGATATTGCTGCCATCTCGCCCTTACGTGGAAGAAGCGAATGAACGGAGAACTGAATGAACAACTGAAAGTCAGATTGTTTCAAAACAATCAGCCACAAGATCGGCCTTCAAGAAGCGAGAACACAGACAGGTAAGCTGCGACACTCATTTGGATACAAAAAACACGTTGTTTACCTGCATTTAATTAATACATGTAACTTGTATTGTGTGTTTAAGTTACCAGTATAAGATTATTTAATTTGCTTCAGAATGTGATTGTCTCAGTTCATCTGATTATTTAATTAACCTTTAACGTTTTATCAGTGAAAATGCATGCATGTACATGCATGTTGCATAAGTTATAACACCTATCCTGTTTTAATGAGAGTCAACCCACAATCAATGAAGTCAAATCAGTCTTAGTTGAGCAAGTCGGTAACGGTGTTTCTTACTTTCACCATAAATTTTTATTTATATGACTTTGGTCTATAGCTGTAAAAGGCCTCGGCCTTAAAACCGGTTACCACTGTAACGTCACACACTCAGGGCTGGCTGGCTCAGCGGGGCAGCTCGAATGCCAACTTTGTGGTTGATTTTAACTCTCAAAAATATATTTTTTTAAAAATTCCCATTTATGCAGCATACAAGAGTCAAGGATGGAGATACTATCCACTCAGAAACTTATTTAAAAATAAAGGCTCTGTGTATCTCCTTTAAGACGAGTTTCCGTCATGACAAAGTTTTTCTGATTCTGAGTCTGATTCTGAAAAGAGCTCATAACTTACAATAACTGTACATTTCCAAAACATTCGAATTGAAGCGTTTAACCATGCCGACAGCCATCATGGGGGAAAAAAAACGAATGCTTCCGAAAATGTCCAAAGGGGTTTGCTTGTTGCTGCTAGGCATACAAAACTCTCCTCAAGTCATTCTCTAGAGAAACGTTAATGATTAAAAATGGCAGTTTAAAAAAAAAAAAAAGAGTGGACCCATCAATTAACTGTATACAAGCAGACTACTCAGGCACAATGTGGTGAGACAAAATTGGTCTGGGGTCAATATCTCAAAAACTATGGGTCAAGAAACAGTCAGAAATTTGAGCGAATAACAAAAATCAAAGAACAATATGTGATTGCGTTTCAGTAACAATTAATTCAATCATTCATTTGGTGGTTGATTTCCACCACTATACACAAATAAAAAAAATATATATATTTGTATATCTTGGATCCCTTTGAGCACCACTGCTAGAGAACAGTGAAAAGTGGGGTCCGGGGAACCCCAGGGGTCCATGACTTTTTTTTTTTTTTAAACAATGTCATATCATGGGCGGCACGGTGGTGTAGTGGTTAGCGCTGTCGCCTCACAGCAAGAAGGTCCGGGTTCGAGCCCCGTGGCTGGCGAGGGCCTTTCTGTGTGGAGTTTGCATGTTCTCCCCGTGTCCGCGTGGGTTTCCTCCGGGTGCTCCGGTTTCCCCCACAGTCCAAAGACATGCAGGTTAGGTTAACTGGTGACTCTAAATTGACCGTAGGTGTGAATGTGAGTGTGAATGGTTGTCTGTGTCTATGTGTCAGTCCTGCGATGACCTGGCGACTTGTCCAGGGTGTACCCCGCCTTTCACCCGTAGTCAGCTGGGATAGGCTCCAGCTTGCCTGCGACCCTGCAGAACAGGATAAAGCAGCTAGACATGAGAATGAGATGAGTTTAAGGGGTCCCCTAGTTAGAAAATTTTGAGAACCATGCTTCAGTCTGGTGTGTGTGTGTGTGTGTGTGTCCCCACCACACGTTACTGCCCCTGGAGCAGGACGAAGAGAGAAAAAGCACTGGGTAGCAAACAATTCTGTGAAAATTTTCAACTCGGATAATTTGTTTTATTCAAATGCAGCCATTCCACTCTGTCACACGGTGAGTGCCCCCTCATGGCGCGTGCTTTTGTGCGGTAATTATCACGGGACTCGGTACAATGATCAACTTTTCCCGAGTCACGCTGCTCTGCAGATCTAAACCAGACCATAATTATCCGACATTAACTCCAACCCCGTTTCAGTGAAACTAACAAGGACAGCGCGCAATGTGAAGCCCATCAACTGACATCAACTCCGCAAACTACCCAATGAGTGAGAGAGAAAGAAAGAGCGCCTCATCATTAGCGCATTGTCCTCACCTTAAACACGTCCTGACAGCTCTTTAAATACGCCTCCATTTTCACACACAGCCTCAGGACAGTCGAGTACCGAAACGTCTTTGATTGTTATAAAACTATCCTCTCCGGATAAACTGTATTTGTAGAGTTTACTAACCCACTGCGATATATTGTGCCGATTCACTGCTTTGGTTTGGCAAACATGTGTCAACGTCATCACTGTGCGCCGCGTCAGGACGACACTCAGCCACGTGACTGTTGTTTACGCGTTATTTCTCCCTGATACTTTAGGCTTCGTATGTGAAAAGGGGTGTAGTGAACTTCGACAAGATGACTTTTTAGCGAGTTCACCTTTAAAAATAACACACTGTTTACTTCCCTGCTGTTAGAAAATCAGAAACATGTCAGCATCTAGCTGTTAAATCTCGTACTCATAGAAAAACTTGGGGTTTCTGAATCACCACAGTTAATGGTCAGAGGTGGACAGTAAAGAAGTTTAGTTTAGTTTTTTCGCGGTCCGGTTTCCATCAAATCCTGCGCTCTGCCAGTTATGGACCTCTGGCGACTCGCTCGTTCACAGCAACAAACATATAGTAGCATCTTTTTTTAATAAGATTTATTTACAAGATTATCAAAAATCTTCTAAATGTTTGCCAGCATTTCTCAGGAGAATAGCATTAATTTTACAGCATGGATAGTGATAACGACAGTGTTCACAGCGAAAGCGAGTTTTACTCCCCTGAGGAAGAAGAAATAAAAGAAAACATTTCAGGAGAAAGCTAAAAACCTCTAACTTGCTAACAGTTTGATCTCATTAGTTAATGAGGCCCATTTTGGACCATGTTATCCTTATACATATAGGTAAAAACTTTAAACCAGTACAATCTCTTCTTCAAAGTTTCACCAAATGGCTTTATTTATGCAATATAGGAGGTCATAATACTGTATAACTTTGGTCGAGCAAAAACATGGCTGAATCCTGAATGACTCAATTTTGTATAAATAGGGGACTACATAGGCGGCAAAATGTAGGGTTTTTTTTCCTGCCATGGAAGTGCACTTGTATACCGAGGAGGAAGCAATTTGCATTACAGCCGTGAATGAGGATTCAAAATGGCGACTCGGCTCTCTCTGTTGGGCGCTCTCGTTTTCTGTTAGAATTTGGTAAAGAAAAAAATAAATGTATCATTCCTCAGGAGAATAGCATTAATTTTACAGCATGGATAGCGATAACGACTTTTACTACCCTGAGGAAGAAGAAATAAAATAAAATATTTCAGGAGAAAGCTAAAAACCTCTAACTTGCTAACACCGAGCAAAAACATGGCTGAATCCTGAATGACTCAATTTTGTATAAATAGGGGACTACATAGGCGGCAAAATGTAGTTGTTTTCCTGCCATGGAAGTGCACTTGTATACCCAGGAGGAAGCAATTTGCATTACAGCCGTGAATGAGGATTCAAAATGGCGGCTCGGCTCTCTGTTAGAATTTGCTAAAGAAAATAAATATATTATTTACTAGCTTAAGGTCGGTCCATATGGTGAAATACCGTGACCTAGGTACTTTCAAGACCTCGGTCACGGTATTTCACCATACGGACCTCCCAGCTGGTAAATAACATTCATTTACTTAAGTACACTTTTTGTATTTTACTTGAGTATTATTTTTTCTGGAAACTTATGACTTCACTACATTTGAAAGACAAATATTGTACTTTTTACTCCACTACATTTCTATCAAGTTACTCGTTACTATGAAGTGGCTAAAGTGGATGCTTCTCCCCTTTTCTAAAACGTGATTATCGCTTGCGAAACAAAACACCGAGACAGCCTATCAGTAATCATTAGAGTCAGATCCATAGACTGGATAAAATCAAGTTCAGTGATTTCCCAGTAGCGTTATTTGAACATGATCAGCTGATGGCAGAATGGAAGAAGGCGGTTCTTCTGGAGAATGTACGAACCCATGTTTCAGTTTTCTCATCTCATTATCCGTAGCCGCTTTATCCTGTTCTACAGGGTCGCAGGCAAGCTGTAGCCTATCCCAGCTGACTACGGGCGAAAGGCGGGGTACACCCTGGACAAGTCGCCAGGTCATCACAGGGCTGACACATAGACACAGACAACCATTCACACTCACATTCACACCTACGGTCAATTTAGAGTCACCAGTTAACCTAACCTGCATGTCTTTGGACTGTGGGGGAAACCGGAGCACCCGGAGGAAACCCACGCGGAGAACATGCAAACTCCGCACAGAAAGGCCCTCGCCGGCCTTGAACCCGGACCTTCTTACTGTGAGGCGACAGCGCTAACCACTACACCACCGTGCCATCTGTACTTTTAATACTTAAGTATTTTTTAAAAGCAAGTAATTCAGTACTTTAACTTAAGTAAAAATTTGACTGGACAACTTTCACTTGTATTGGAGTAACATTTGACCAGCAGGATCTGTACTCTGACTTAAGTAATGAAGTTGGGTACTTTGTCCACCTCTGATAATGGTACATCGTAGACAACTAATGGTTACAAAAAACAGTAAGGCGAATAGAAAATACACTCGATGGACAAAAGTATGTGGACACCTTATCACACCAACATGTGGTTGTTCCCCAAACTATTACCACGAAGTTGGAAAACCACACCTGTCTAGAATGTCTTTATAGTCTGTAACATTACAATTTCCTTTACAGATGGTAAGGGGCCCAAACATGTTCCAGCATGACAGTGCTGCTGTGCATAATGCGAGGTCCATGAAGACATGCAAAGGTTGATGTGGACCATACACTGTATTATAGTTGCATTAATTGGGTCTTACATTTCGTATTGTACAGGTTTAAATTATTGATATGCCCTGCAGTTGCTACAGTACCGATCATTAGTGACTGCCAGTGATGTGTGCAGTCATTGTGATGTACTGTTGTGTAATGTAAAACTGGAAATAAACTGCTCCTGAACCTAGACAGGTGAGGTCCATGAAGATATGGTTTGCCAAGGTTGGTGTAGAAGAACTCAAGTCCTCCCACTCAACACCATTGGGATGAAATGGAACACTGACTGAAAACGCACATATGGATGTGATGGGTCAGGTGTCCACAAACCTTTGGCCATATAATGTAATAAATATTTATTGATTATCTATACCACTTATTGTACTGAGAGTCACCAGTGAGCCGGAACCAATCCCAGCTGACTTCAGTCGAGAGGCGGGTCGATCTGTCATAGGGCTAACACAGAATGCAGTGGCCATTCATACCCTCATTCACACCTATGGACAATTTAGAGTAGCTAGGTGATGCAGTGTTTTTGGATTGTGGGAGGAAACTGGAGCATCCGGAGGAAACCTATACAGGCACAGTGAGAATATACAAACTCCACACAGAAAGGCCCCAGTCAGCTAGACGGTTCAAACTCAGAACCTGCTTGCTGTGAGGTGATGCACTGCCATTTATTGATCAATTTAATAATAAAAAAAAAAAAAAAGGCTGCTGGAAAATTATTTACCATAAAAACAACCAAAGATTGATCAACTCAGCCATTGTTTCAACTGCTGTTTACATCAAGCGGGATTATTTTAGCAAGGTAGTTAAACAAATTTACACAGTCACTGGGCAGCCAAAAATAAAAGTACCAAAAAAAAAACAGAATCTGAAAGAACTCCTATTATTCAGGACCAGCTTTATCAACTGCAAATAATTTAGAGAAATTTCTAATAGGTATATTATAAATGTATAATTTGTAAAATCAGCACAGTAATCACCTTCAAAATCCCAGATCCGAAAATCTAGATAAGGCTGATCAACTATATGGACAACTTTGCATTAGGCTTATTAGGATATTGCACCATTAAAAAGACAATTTACTGTACCCATGATTATTACTACTATAAACTGGTGTAACAAACTCAAACAAATCGTCTTAATTTATTGTCATTTTTATTCTTTCAAAAATGTTACATTGGTATTGTTCGTTTTGAGTACATCCAGATGAGACAGTTTACTGATATAAAACATTCATAAAAGCTGTTCATGATTTTTAAACAAACTATATGACTTAAACAGCAGAATGGACTTTAGGTTTTCTACACAGTTTCAACCAACATTATTGCCATGTGTGTAAAAATACATCTTGTGATTGTTAAAAAAGCTAAAATAAATTTCAATGTCCTATATAAAACAAGATCAAGAAGATAAACATACATTTAAGTGGATTTATTTCGTCTCTGAAATTCACGAGTCTCGGGTCTACTGTATCAAGTGTATGTATACATCATATCATCCTAATTATTTGTGTACTTTGGGTTTGATCGATGGCTGCACAAAAATCATTAATAAAATCTTCCACCTCTGTGGTCTTGAACTAAATCTTCTCAACATAGTTCCCAGGAAACATGCCTTCTCTTCTCCGTAGACGACCATACCACCAACCTGAGGGGTCTGGACATACAGGAGCACACGTGGACAGATTAATGCATGCATATAACTGTGCAATGTCTACAATCTTTGTTAGCGTTTGCTGTTTATTACCTTCAGTTAAGATATCTATAATATCATCTGCATTGAAGCTGAGCTCATCAGTGTCCTGGGCATCATATGCATACAGAGCACGGCACTGTGGGGAGCGAGGTTTGGGCTTCGGTGCAGGCTTTGGCAGCCCTCCTCCAGGGACAGGTTTAACCTCTTTTGACCTTCGTCGATGAAGTCTATAGTGAATAAGTGAACAGAATGAGGAAAATATGCTGCATGTAAGAGGTGAGAAAAATCTTGGCTTGTGGAAGATGGCATATACAACCCTAATTCCATAAATTTAGGACACTGTAAAATGTTTATATATATATATATATATATATATATAAAAAGAGCGATTTGCAAATGTTGGAAACCCCATATTTAATTGAAAATAGTACAAAGACAACAAATGTTGAGACTGAATTTATTTATTTTAAATATACGCTCATTTTGAATTTGAGGTCAGCAACATGTTTCAGAAAAGTTGGGACAGGAGCAACAAAAGACTGAAAAAGTTGTGTAATGCTTAAAAAAAACCTAGTTTGGTTAATTGGCAACAGGTCATAACATGATTGGGTATATATATTTATAAAAAAAAAAAGCATCCCAGAGCGGCAGAGACTCTCAGAAGTAAAGATGGGGAGGGGTTCACTGCTCTGTGAAAGACTGCATGGGCAAACAGTGCAACAATTTAAAGAATAACATTCCTCAATGTAAAATTGTAAAGAATTTGGGGATCACATTATCTATGGTACATAATATTAAGAGTCAGAGACTCTGGAGAAATCTCTGTATGCAAGAGACAAGGCTGAAAACTGATATTGGATGCCTGTGATCTTCAGGCCCTCAGACGACACTGCATTAAAAGCAGACACGTGTCTGTAGTGGAAATCACTGTATGGGCTCAGGAACACTTCAGAAAACCATCATCTGTGAAAACAGTTCATTACTGCATCCACAAATGCAAGCTAAAACCAGATATAAACAATATCCAGAAACACCACCACCTTCTCTGGGACTGAGCTCTTTTATGATGGACTGAGGTGAAGTGGAAAATTGTCCCGAGGTCTGACGAATCAAAAGTAGAAGTTCTTTTTAGAAATCATGGACACCACATCCTCCAGGCTAAAGAGGAGAGGGAACATCTGGCTTGTTATCAGCGCACAGTTCAAAAGCCAGCATCTGTGAGGGTATGAGGGTGCATTAGTGCACATAACATGGGTGGCTTATACATGTGGGAAGGTGTCATTAATGCTAAAGGATATATACAGGTTTTGGAGCAATATGCTGCCATCTAAACAGCATCATCTTACAGGAAAAATTCTTTGGAGTAAGACAATGCCAAACCACTTTCTATTCATATTAAAACTGCATGGCTCCATAGTAAGAGAGTCCGGGTGCTAAACTGGCCTGCCTGCAGTCCAGCCCTGTCTCCCATTTAAAACATTTGGCGCATTATGAAGCACAAAACATGAGCAAGGAGACCTCAAACTGTTAAGCAACTGAAACTGTACATCAGGCAAGAATGGGACAACATTTCTCTTTCAAAACTACAGCAATTGGTCTCCTCAGTTCCCAAACATTTAGTGTTGTTAAAAGTAGAGGTGATGCAACACAGTGGTAAACATGCCTCTGTTCCAACTTTTTTGAAACATGTTGCTGCCATCAAATTCAAAAATGAGCATATATATTTTTCAAACAATAAAATCTCATTTTCAACATTTGATATTGTTGTCTCTGTACTATTTTCAATGAAATATAGGGTTTCCAAGGTTTGCAAATTATCGCATCCTGTTTTACACAGTGTCCCAAATTTATGGAATTGGGGTTGTATTATGTGCCTCATATGAATGTTAAACAACAGGTGATTATCTTTGTATTTTTGTTGTCTTTATCACTGCATTAGTATATAATAAAGTAAAACAGTGAATAATTAGTTTCCCCCTCACCCTGCCACTCCCTGGTCAGGGACTTTCATGAAGCCCATGTCACTGTTGTTCAGGGCCTGAGTCTGGCTGGGCCGAGGACCTTGATGGCGGGGAAGGGTGGGTTGATCCATGCTGGACTGCTGGCGCAGCAGAGACGCTCTGGAGTTGGTTTGATGGCTTCGGTTTTTCCCTCCTCGCTCAGGTCTCACCGAGTGCTCTGAAATCAAAGAATTTTAACAACCTAATTTTAATGCATTGAATGTCTTGTTTTACACTGTCTACTTGTTACAGTTTCAAAGAGAAAAAAGTTAAAATGTATATATACTGTAGAGTGGAAGTGCAAATATTAAATTACTTAGTAAGAAAACTGTATATAAATGGAACATTTTTAAACTGCTGGAGAGGATTGCCCTCATCTCATCTCATCATCTCTAGCTGCTTTATCCTGTTCTACAGGGTCGCAGGCAAGCTGGAGCCTATCCCAGCTGACTACGGGCGAAAGGCGGGGTACACTCTGGGCAAGTCGCCAGGTCGCCACAGGGCTGACAGACACAGACAACCATTCACACCTACGGTCAATTTAGAGTCACCAGTTAACCTAACCTGCATGTCTTTGGACTGTGGGGGAAACCGGAGCACCCGGAGGAAACCCACACGGACATGGGGAGAACATGCAAACTCCGCACAGAAAGGCCCTCATCGGCCACGGGGCTCGAACCCGGACCTTCCTGCTGTGAGGCGACAGCGCTAACCACTACACCACCGTGCCGCCCAGGATTGCTCTTAGCCTTCTAATTTTTTTCTTTATAAAAGTAGTATAGCCTGTTTTAGACACCTGAAAGTTTGTTACTGTAGTACACTGGTTAAAGGCAGCGACTCTTATTAACATCGTACAGAATAACATTGTAGAGCAGGTCAGATTAGTCTACAGAGTCTAGTGAGACTGTTGAGTGTTTGAGTCTCATATTGATTCAGTCACAGAGATGAGGGTCTAACGGCACTGCATTTCCTAAAATGCTGTAGTAACGTAACGTAGCATATTTTGGAGGCAAGTTATCAGAATAATTGGTCAGGAATTCTATTTAAATTAAATTTTAAATAAAAAAGTGCAGACAGTTAATACATTCATTATTGCAGTATTGGTCGATGCAAATATGTAGTGACTGGTTTTACATTCATTTAAAATATATAATAAATTATAAATCATGTAACAAAAGATAAATTGTTTACTTGGGGGGACACAACCCACACAAACAACTCTGACCAGTTTGAACAAGACAAGTTTTGTGTGTCAAGTAATTATGAGTCATGGCTTGTTTCATAACTCTTGTGCCTGGAATGTAGCTTGCAGTTATACTAGAAGTCAAAAGTGCCTGCAGGTTACAAGACTGATATCCAATTAATGCGACGTACACGATATGCAAATCAGCTCATCACAATGTTCTGTGTAGGCCCTTGTTGTTATACATTTTAATGTTTTAAGGTCGATGATGCAGCAAAATAATTATTTTGCATCCCCCCCCCCAGTTTCCTTCTTCCTCCTCCTTTTCCATCTCGTCCTCTGTTCAGTTGTAATTTGGAGACGTATGCTTGCATTTGTGTAACCTAGCCTTCCAAAAACTTAAATGGTTTGAGTTATCAGATTTTAAATGTTATTTTTAAGTGTAGATCCAGATGCTATTTTGATAGCCAAGATACAGCAAATGAAAGTATAAATGGAGTTCAAGGTTAGACATGTTTGTGCCTTCTTGTATTCTATAATACCACTTACAGAAAACATAAGTCAGGTCAAAAAATTTTTAGGTGACTTTATATTTTTTAAAAAAGTCTAGATGTGTTGATCTGCTGCATAATCGATCATGTGCTTTACCATTATTTCAGAGTTCCTATCATAGCAGGCCACCATCACGTCTATGGCTGGGACCTCTTTAGTGTGAGGGATTCTTACCTTGCGAGTATCTCCCTCCTCGGTTCTCATTTTCCATGCATCTGCTCTTCCGGTTGTCACGACGAGTAGGCCCTGAAGAGAGAGACAGCTTTGAGATTGAGAATCTCAGTCTCAAATTTAAGACTCTCATCCTGCTTGAATAAGTATAATTATTATAAATAATGAGAATTTAGTTTTGGGGGAAAATGTGAGCAGCACTCACAAGTGATTATACACAGATGGAACAAAAGACTTACTTGAGTTCTTGGGCAGGCCAGGTCCGATACTCACAACCAGTGTCTTGCTGCTTGGCTTGAGTACCACGTTCTCTCCCTGGCCCACCTGAAACTGGATCTGCCGAGAGCCAGAAGATGCAAACGGCCCCCAACCGCCTTTTTTCACTTTAAATTCAAGTCTGGGAAGGACATTAGATCTCTCAAATTCAGTTCTCACCTTTATTAAAATCCATTTTAATGGCAACATTCAGTTGATTGAGTTAATCGGTTTGATTGCAGTGTTTTATTGCCAATGGGAGATAAAGGTTAGTTATGTTTGAACACAGCAATAAACAGTCATACTCTTCATATACATCCAAAATCTATAAAATGAAATGATACGAGGCTGATAAGTGAAGTGGCGTAGAGTTACAGGTTGTTGAACTTCAGTGGTAGTTTCCTTCGAGTCTTTTCCTCATAACGTTTGTAGAGAAGACTTAAGAACTCTGTTTTAAAGACAGACTCCAGCACACTGTCATAGTGCTCCTCATGCACAATGAAGAAGTCATCCTGCAGAGTGCTGAAAGGAGAGAAAGTAGATGAATCATTGAAACGACAGACAAAACTTATGGGATTTTTATGGAAGAATTATTTATATTTATAGGGATGCACCAAACCAGCACACTGATACTCTGTTTATATCTGGATTAATATCATGACCAATGCTTGCCAAAAATCCTGAATCAGACCAGCTACAAGTTTATTCAAATAAAATATCCAGTGATGTAATGGTGTTTTATGATGTGCATGTGTGTAATGTTGCCTTACATGGCACAGATTAAGCATATGTACAGTGTCTTGCAAAAGTATTCATCTCCCTTGGTGTTTGTCCTGTTTTGTCGCATTACAAGCTGGAATTAAAATGGATTTTTGGGGCTTAGCACCATTTGATTTACACAACATGCCTACCACTTTAAAGGTGATTTTTTTTAAATTGGTGACACAAACAAAGCCTCTTTAAGCTAGGTCTCTATTAGCTTAACACATCTAGCCACTGGGATTTTTGCCCATTCCTCAAGGCAAAACTGCTCCAACTCCAAGTTAGATGGGTTGCGTTGGTGTCCAGCAATCTTCAAGTGATGCCACAGATTCTCAGTTGGATTGAGGTCTGGGCATTGATTAGGCCATTCCAAGACATTTAAATGATTCCCTTTAAACCACTCCAGTGTAGCTTTAGCAGTATGTTTAGGGTCATTGTCCTGCTGGAACGTGAACCTTCACCCCAGTCTCAAACCTCTGGCTGACTCAAACAGGTTTTCCTCCAGAATTGCCCTGTATTTAGTGCCATCCATCTTTCCTTAAGTCCTGACCAGCTTTCCTGTCCCTGCAGATGAAAAATATCCCCACAGCATGATGCCGCCACCACCATGCTTCACTGTAGGAGTTTTGTTCTCAGGGTGTTGGGTTTGCGTCACACATGGTGTTTCCCATGATGGCCAAAAAGTTCAATTTTTGCCTCATTTGACCAGAGAATCTTCCATGTGTTTGGGGAGTCTGCCACATGCTGTTGGGTAAACTCCAAAATGTGGGGGTTTTTTTTCCTTTAAGCAATGACTTTTTTCTGGCCACTCTTCCATAAAGCCCCACTCTATGGAGTGTATGGCTTCAAGTGGACAGATACTCCCATCGCCACTGTGGATCTTTGCAGCTCCCTCAGTGTTATCGGTGTCTTTGTTGCATCTCTGATTAATGCCCTCCTTGCCCGGTCTGTGAGTTTTGGTGGGCGGTCTTCTCATCAGGTTTGTAGTGGTGCCATATTCTTTCCATTTTGCTGTAATGGATTTAATGGTGCTCCTTGGGATATTTTTTTATGATCCAACCCTGATCTATACTTCTCCACAACTTTGTCACTGACCTGTTTGGAGTTTAAATTCAGTAAAAAAATATTCTGATATACCTCAGAGAGATGGACTGAATTTTCTCTAGTTCAATCTGCCTTTTGAGGACCTCCCGAATGTGTCCCTTTTCTGGACCTTGCTTTACTTTTTCTCGGCCAATCAGGTAGAGGAACTTGGACGTCAAGATCAGGTCACGCTTTACAGTCTGTGAATAGTGAGTGAAAATACAGAAAGGATTACCTGATGCCTTGGGACTCTAGAAGTAACAAGTTTGTTACTTCTCTCTCTCTCAAGTGAAAGAAACAGAACTATACCTTAAACCTGCGATCATATTTGATCACCACATCAGCAAATTCAATCCTTTCCCTGCGACCCACAAACTGGCGGATCTCGGGGCGACTGTCTGTGCCAATGTAGTCACCCACAAAGTTACGGTTCAGACTGTTCTTCCGCCGTTCCTTTTTATTTAACAGGATGTCAGATGCTGAAAATACGAGAGTCCATTTTCAGAATGTGGCTTTTAAGATCATTTAGGATACAGGAAACGATCAAAGGTAGAGTTATTTGGAGTGTAACTGAAATGAGGTTACCTTCCTCTCGCATCCGGACATATTTGCGAACAGCAATATGTTTACGCCAGGCTTGCTGGATGACTCGAGCAAATCCATTATATTTCCTCTCCCTCATCTCTTCCAGAAGAAACAGCTGAAGGAGACAGTGGCCGACTGTGAGTGACATACAGCTTAAGGACATTGTTACAATCATCATCATCACTTTCTAGCCATGGCTTGTATTCCTGAGCGTTAAGCCAATGATAAAATGAAAAGGAGGAACAACAAACCTAAACAGCATACAAACTAAACATTATAAAAAAGAAGACTAAAGTAATCTTCACTAATCTCTTAACTAGTTTTGAGAATACATCAATATTCCTCAATTCTATTTTACAACACTGAATTACCTCTTAATGTAGCATAGCATATCCTCATTGCTCCAAAC
Source organism: Neoarius graeffei (assembly GCF_027579695.1). Taxonomy (NCBI): domain Eukaryota; kingdom Metazoa; phylum Chordata; class Actinopteri; order Siluriformes; family Ariidae; genus Neoarius; species Neoarius graeffei. The sequence goes on along the minus strand of NC_083573.1, from coordinate 74,472,992 downwards.
AGAAATGCAATATAATTTGCTCAGAACTAAAATAACTCTCTCGGGGACAACAATGGGAGCAGTGAAAGAGGGACATTTCTCAAAGCTGCCTAATTTGAGACATGTTTAAAATAGATAATAGATTAGCATGCTAACAGAAATACTGTATTCTTGGGTTTCAGTCACACGACTTTTCTTAGCAATTTCACTTCCGGTAAAACAGCTGGTAGTTAAGTAGAGGTGGACAGTAATGAAGTGCATTTACTTGAGCACTGTACTTTACGTGAGTGTTATTTTATTTTATTTTTTACTTCTGACTAACTTCACTACATTTGAAGGGCAAATATCGTACTTTTTACTCCACTACATTTCTGTCAAGGTCCTCGTTACTATGAAGCAGCTTTGAAAGTGTTTTTTTTTCCCCCCCCTTTTCGAAAACGTGATTGTTTTTTTTTTTCCACAGGTGACACTAAGACAGCCTATCAGTAATCACTAGGGTCACGTCACGTTCATAGACTATAAAATCAAGATCAATGATTTCTCAGCAGCATTAATTGAACACGATCAGTTGATGGCAGAATGGAAGGAGGCGGTTCTTCTGGGGAATGCACGCACCCACGGCCATGCTTAGAAGCCATGTTTCAGTTTTCTGAAAGGATTAAAGATTCGTTTCGTTTGAAATGTTTGCTTTGTTTGACGAAAACGAACCACAATCACAGCCTACAAAAACTCTCCATCCAACATGCGGAAGCTTATTGAGGTATGCAAACGTTTTATTCCAAGAGAAAGCTTGCAATGTAGTTGTCTGTGCTTTTAGAGCTAGCGATAACATTGCAATAGCTGTGCAGTCTGGTTAGTCAAATGACTTTCTATGGATTTGCCCGCCAAGCTGCCATCGCCTTGTCCACGGCTAACGTTTACACATAGCTAGTTAATTTGGACACTGTTAGCATGTAAAAATCAAGTTATGCTAACATGAATAATGTTATATTTCTGAAAGGACTTCAGATAAGTTATGTTTTAGCATAATCTTGCCAAATAAACAATGTAGAAATTTTTTTTCTAGTAGCATTAACTACTCAATATGATTTCAAGTTTGAAAAGCGTTTGCTAGCATGTCAGGTGGAGCTTCACTGACTAGCTAGCTTAACGTTAAACTACCATTATGGCACAGCATGCGCTCATTTTGTGAATTCACATTTCTGTCTTTGGTAACAGCATTAGGTTTTGTAAGCGTTGTGGCAATAATACAACGATGTGTTGACAGAAAATGTACTTTTAATCATGGGCGTCGCCACCACTGAATGTGAAGGGGACATGTCCCCTTCACATTTCATAATTCTTCGTTTGGACACCCCCCCCCCACATTTAACATAAAATATTAGTTCGCACAGCGCCGTTTCTATTGCTTTGTGAAAGAATCCATTCCACTTGATCGATAAGAGAATACACAGACCACTGAAAATCCACTCTGGGTTTTCCGGGCGTTACTTACAACTCCTCTCCACACACAAGTGAAGTGAATATCAGTGCAAGCAGAGAAATTTTGGTGCAAGGTGCAGGCTCCTCGAAAGTGGAGGAGGTAACGTCAGCCCCATTGCCACCTCACAATGTCTAGCTTTTGCGAAAACCTTATTCTTTTGTTATATGTCGTCAAAATTAACCCTAGGCCACGTTAATGTTCAACTAAACAATGAAATAAGCTTAGCCTAATGGGGTATTCTTGGTTGATGATGAATTGTTTGCAGTATTTGCTCCTCCCCAGACACAATGGACATAAGGAAATTCTTTACAAAGAAGCGGAAAGTCAGTCAAAATTTCCCCACAGGACAGGGTTTTTTTTGTCCCAATGGAGATGTTAGTGCAGTTAGCTGGCTAGTCAATGTTAGGAGATGTATCAGCTAGCTTAATGTTAGCCATCATTTAATTCAAACCCAGTAGGCCTGCCTTACTGTAATGCCAAGAATGAGGTCAAGTCTGCTCGGATGATATTTATTGATTCCCTGTTGTGATTTGAAGAACTTGTTTTGTCTGGTCTTTGCCAGTTTTCTGGAAAGTAAGATGGGAAATCAGTGTATGTGGAAGGAATAGTAGAAAGGAAAGCAATGGAGAGAGATGGATGTTATTCCAGGTGGATTGTGAAGGAAAGGGGGATAAAAGTTATGAAGTGGTAGAAATTGTGGTGGTACCGATGTACTGTAAGAAGGAGTTATATCTATAAATCTATTTGTTATACTCAGGGTGCGATTTGTCAAAAAACCAGAAGGGGGGATGGTTTTTTTTTTTAAATCATGAAAGGTCACAAAATTAAGGTAACAACAGGCTAACAGCTCAATAACATCCGATGATATCAAATGAATAACACTAAATGAAAACGAACACTAAACCAGAGATAGTAAATTCATCTTCCTATCTCTCTGACTAAATACACAAACACTAACACAACAAAGTTCGCATTGCTTGTCGCGTTGCTGTGATGTTTCTCTCCGTCCGGATTAAATGGACAGTGACTCGAAAATCACTAAAATACATGAATACTAAATGAACACAGTTTGCTCTGATGGCGCAGTTCACATTGTGCGCAGCCTTCCGATTTAAACTGTTTTTCTCATCCTTATACTTCCTGTTTCATGGACTGTAACGGATTTGCTTATTTAGTAAGTTTAATACAGAATTTACTTTGAAATTATAAATCAGACACTCCAACGCCCCCCCTAAAAAAAAAAAACCAAAAAAAAACAAAACAAAACACGGCCGTGAAAAAGGCGCGCTGTTTGCATCCCTGCAGATACATTGATACATTGTAGATAATAACAATATCTTTGCGTTCTATGAGAACGCAAAGATATTGTTATTATCTACAATGTATCTATTTGCTGGGGACGTTCGTGAACATCAAAGCTGCCACTTCGGGTCATTTTGAAAGTGAGTGCAATGTAGACCGTAGAAAACTGTCACAACATGCCTGTCATGTCAACTTTTTTTTTTTGGTTTGTTTGTTTTATTGACGGGGTTGTCCCCGAGGATTTTTTTTCAGCAGAGATAAAAACTAGAGGGGGGGGGGGGGGGGGGGGGGGGGGGGAATGATCCCCACCATCCCCCCCAGCAAATCGCACCCAGGTTATACTCATCTGTAAATGTTACTGTAGTACCACCATTGCATGTAGGTTGACAAAACTGCACTTGTTCATTGTGTGAAGTTCTCTTTTATGTGTCATTGCTTGACACAGTGTAATTTTGTGTTATGAAGACTGCATGATGCCGTGTCATTTTTGTCACGAGTATCACAAAATCGAAAAAAAAAGTAAAATGCACCCACTAAAGTCACTGTTGGTGGTTAACAAAATTGCACCTGTTCATTGTGTGAAGTTATTTTTTATGTGTCACCATTGCTTGACACAGTGTAATTTTGTGTTATGAAGTTTGCATGATGCCATGTCATGCCTGGTCATTGTGTGAGATTATGAATATTCTTATTTTTAAACATACAGTTGAGTGTCACTATTGCTTGGCACAGTGGCATGTTGTGTTACATCTAAAACTAAATAAAAAAAGGAAACACAAAATAAAAAGTAAAACGCACCCATAAAGTCACTGTTGGTGATAAATTGTGTCACATTCATCTCATTATCTTAGGCGTAGCAGTGGGTTTAAAAACAGGCTGATGAATATATGGACTAGTTGTTGAATGAGGACTTATTGTTGAGTCTCTAAAATAGTCATTGAATTAAGTGACTTTTGTAGGTAAAATTAGGTGTTTAACAACCTGTTAAAAAATACACCAGAATGCAGGAAATGGCATCTAATTAATGACAAATTTTCTGGAGGAGGACCCCCAGACCCCCCGCCAGTGTGTCCCCACCACATTAAACATGCTTCTGACGCCCCTGCTTTTAATACTTAAGTATTTTTAAAAGCAAGTACGGGCGGCACGGTGGTGTAGTGGTTAGCGCTGTCGCCTCACAGCAGGAAGGTCCGGGTTCGAGCCCCGGGGCCGGCGAGGGCCTTTCTGTGCGGAGTTTGCATGTTCTCCCCGTGTCCGCGTGGGTTTCTTCCGGGTGCTCCGGTTTCCCCCACAGTCCAAAGACATGCAGGTTAGGTTAACTGGTGGCTCTAAATTGACCGTAGGTGTGAATGTGAGTGTGAATGGTTGTCTGTGTCCATGTGTCAGCCCTGTGATGACTTGGCGACTTGTCCAGGGTGTACCCCGCCTTTCGCCCGTAGTCAGCTGGGATAGGCTCCAGCTTGCCTGCGACCCTGTAGAACAGGATAAAGCGGCTAGAAATAATGAGATGAGAAAAGCAAGTACTTCAGTACTTTAGCTTAAGTAAAAATTTGACTGTACAACTTTCACTTGTATCAGAGTAACAGTGGACCAAGGGGATCTGTACTTAAGTAATAAAGTTGGGTACTTTGTCCACCTCTGTGGTCAAGCAAACCAAAACGGCTGCTGTAGCACAAACAACTAGCGATAACTTAGAGTACGCTCATAATCGAAAATCCACTGCTCGCTTTTGATATATTCAGAAGATTGCCATGTGCAATGGAATCAACCCCTACAGTCTGGGAAAGAAGGATTTGTCATACGATCTCAAAAACTACCTTTCAGTCGAGTTCCCCGACATCTCAAAAACTATCTGGTGTTGCAGACATCCTTCTACACCGCAGAACAGATGAAAGCGTGGAAGAGTATGGAGGCTTACAACTTTTTTGTATGTAGCTGGGTAAAGGACCTCAGTATCAAGTCGCTGCCGAATGAATCCTGTATCGTTTTTGCCCGTGTAAGTGTTTTTGTTTTAAAGCTTTTTGTTCACGTCTTTACAACAAAGCGCTGCAAGTGTAAGCAAACAGTTGGCTTGATTCTCACTTGTGTTGGCTCTTATCAGAAACCCCTTTAAAAGACCTGGATCTTAGTTAAACAAGACGGAGAAGTGATCACGGTGCATTGTAACTGTATGGCTGGGGAAGAATTTTGTCGCAACCTTCATGCATATGGACTTTATTATTCGTGATTGTTTTGATCGCACGCACTTGCTGAAAGACTCGTTGAAAAGACCGCTAGGACGTCCTGTTAAAGAAAGTGAGACACACGTTGTTTTCAATATGGTGGCCATCGAGTGAGTCGTAAACAAAAACAGCTGGGGACTTTAGCGCTTCATGACTAAAAAAAAGTAACGTAAAATAACGACACAGCAAGAAAAGTACTTGGAAAAACACTAATGACATAGCTGAGAGGGATACAAACCTTTCACCAAGTGATCACTGCAAACTCTAGCATGCTTCGACTCGGCTCCCTTCGATTTCAGCGAGAGGTTCAAAAGCCAACTTTCTCTACGTCTTTTTGTGAAATCCTGAGTTCGTTCACCCTTTATTAGTTCACGGGGAACCCTGAAGAAACTTATCAGTTTCATGGTTTGATCGATTCGAACGACCTAAAACAATGCAAGCGCAAGGCATTTTTCATGCAAACAACGCGCCTTCTCCATACAAACGCTTTGTCAACTGAGCTTTGCTAGACCACCAGCTAAAGTTTTAAATAACTAACGAGGCGGATGTGAAGGTCACGTGAAACCCAAAAATACAACGTTTTTAAAAATTCCCAGCTGAATCTGAAATGCTGTTAAAATTGATATATTGTGGTATATTAAAATAAACTCCAAATGCTCTCACAGATTCTGGGGCCTTAATGAAGATCTTCCTCTTGCCCAGTTGGTACTGGTCTGGCTCCATGTTGACAGACCTCAGAAGGTGCAGGACACCCTGTTTTTCATCTCCACGCCACTCTGGCCACGTCTCTTTGGTCAGGATTGCGTATCTGTATGTAACGGTCTTTGTTAACTACAGGTAAACTGTTTATTCCAAAGCCAGTCAATGGTTAAGTGTTTGTTTTTTAAGCATGGATTTCAGTGAAGCTCACCTCTGCAAGAACTTCTTGAAGATGCGACGGAAGGCGTAGCCAGCTCTCCGTACACGGATGTTTTCCCGCAGACCCAGATACTCCACTTGGTGCTTCACCCGGCTCTCCTCCCAGTCCCGTGGTTTCTTGGTTTCGTTGGGTTTGATGCAGCGAATGTAATGAGGCGTGCACTTCATCAGGGTCTGCACCAGGTTATTGGCCTGTTTCTACAAGGGCAAGAGCACTGGGTATTTAAAACCACACACAGTCCGAGTTCCTCTTAAGATAATTTTTGATGAGCATCTTACCTTGATCTTGCTGCCTGCAGTGGTGGGTCGTCCCTTTTTTTCAGCCTCGAGATTTTCTGGGAAAAGTGCTCGGATAAAGGCACTATTCGCAAAAAGGAATTTTTTGCAGTGATTATACTACTAAAAAAAAATGGACATGCATATAAATGACTTTGGACCCAAAAAAGGGCAAGTGCGCTTATTATTCTTTCATACAGTATGTGGCATTTACATACATTTAAGCACCACCAAGAACATATTAGGAAAACAATTTAATTCCCCGTAGATAAGTTAAAGATACAGTCTACAATTTGTGAAAGTATTTCTCGACTTGATATTTGGAGAATTTCCAATATTCTAATTTCAAAAGTAAACACTGCTAACACACAGTACATCTAGGTAATTTCCTCAATTCAATTTCTGTTTATATTTTTTCTGGCCCAGAAATTAGCTCCAACCTGGCTGGAACCCAGTTCAACATTTTTCACAGAAGGCAAACCTGATTTGAACAGACCAGGCGGGTTGGTTAGGGGAAAGGGAAGGCTTGTTAAAATTCTCATTACAATCCACCTCTCATTTAAAACCACAGAAAAACTCTGCTGGATACACAACTTGAAACACCATTTAAAACAACTTGCTATAAGAAGCTAGCACACAAACAGTAAAGAGCAGAAACTAATGTTGCAGATGAAGCAAAAGCCATACTTACAATTCACTGCTTTGCATCAGCTCAATGATGTCATTGAAGAGCACATCCCTGTTCCTCTCACAAAAGCCACTCACATCATACGACACCTACAATAAAAACAGTCATCAGGAGAGGACACACTTCCCCCCGGCCCCCACACAAAACCCCACTCCAAATTTTCCTAAGTTGAATTGGTTGCCATGGAAATACAGAAAAAAAAAAAAAAAAAGAAATCCCAAAATGTCAAAAGGCACAACTCCTCTCGTCACTTTACATAACTGTCAGGTTTCGTGAAAAAATTCCTAATAGTTTGAGTCAGTGGCGACTGGTAGTCTTTCAAACAGGGGAGGCTGGTTGGTTACGATATTTCCAGATTTTAAAAGAAAAAACACATCAATTTTGCCCATACTCTTGCCACTGATCTGGCCGATTGTTGGCAGGGTCACAAACTGTGAAATAACAGGTTCTTTTGGCCCATTAGCCTACTGTCCAATATACATGATGGTGGTGTGGGGGGGTATATTTTAACATTTTATATTTTAAAATTGTGGCATGTTGTTTAAAAATTGATCATTATTGAAAGCAGCTCTTTGTCAGGAACCTCAGCAGTAACAGCAGAGTGTTCTGGAATAGGCACAAGCACTGACCTTGGGGAGCCAAACAGAGCTGGGTGCCACACATTTCATTCAATGACACTTTCCCTACATTTTATTTATTTTGACTGAGAAATGTTTTATTGACAATTTTGATAACCCTTCACTTTTAATCCAGGTCTGTAGTGTGAAATGTTCTCAGCTGTGTTTTTGTTTAAAAATGTTTTCCAAATTGTAGCTGTGTTTAATTCATATCCAGAAAAATATATATTCCAATATAATATACTCAGCATAAACATTTTAAATAGATTCTATATTTTTGGTCCATCCATGACATATTACTAAAGTAGCCTATTTACTGTTGTTGATGTGGGTCACTTGCTGTTAGCCAATTCACTTTCTCGTACCAGGAGAGCTGAAAGGAACGAGTATTATTCCCTACCTTTTTCACCAAGTCAATTTGAGGTGTTGGTCTACCCTGCTCTTTAATTTTAATTTTTTCCTCGAAAGGAAGACTGGCAAATGGCTTCGCCAAAATTAAATCAGCAATGCTTGGCATCCGTGCGCAGCTTTCTTGCTAGCTGACTAGCCCCCTCAAGTTCAGTCACTCAAATAAACGAAATTTCTGGAACTAAGATAGCAAACTTGACAACACTATATTTACACTTTATTTACAATGAAAATATATACAAACTAAAAAAGCTGGTAGAAACCGTATGTAATGAATGAAATCGAAATGTAAGCTGATCTCTTACAATACACCACAGCACTTGCGAATCCGCATGGGACGGAACCGAAATTCACCGCTGCCTGTCTATAGTTGAAACGAGCTGTCAATCAAAGAAAATATCCGGCCGCTTTCACCAATCACCAGTCTCCTCGCGGAAAGCTTTGCCATGTCCCTCCCACTGTGAGGCTGGGAGTCCGTAGGTGGGCATTTTTGCAGTATTTGTCCAATAACTGTCTTGCATTTTGATATTGAAAAGCACAGAGCTCCCAATGCCATTGAAGTGCACTGAGGCTGGGCTGCATCGCGCTGTCACAAGGGGGAAAAACTCACACACACATTAGGCGAACTGGGGAAAGTTATAACGGAATGATTTCGCACTGTAGTTGGGTTGAGCACATATTTCTATGATTCTGGATCTGAAATAGCAATGTTATAAGGTCGGCTATAACATAAGCCTAGCGCAATTCATCCTACACGATGTTCGCCATTTTTAGAGGAGGCTGAGCCTCCCTCGTTGTCTTAGAGCAATCGCCCGTGGTTTGAGTTATGCTCCGGAAACTAAAAATATTTACAGATGGACGGACAGAACAACAGCTATATCCCGCTGCATTATATGCCGGGTGGATAACAAGCAACATCACTTGTGTATGTCCGTTACGTGATGTTGCCACTAATCTGGTAAGCAGTGCAATATTTAGTCCTGAGTGCTCAGCTAGTGCTGAAACAGCAGCAATATGAAGAGGAGAGTCAACTATTGTGAATTTAAATGTGAAAAACAAATATACTGCAACCCCGCTATAACAAACTCCTTGGGGGGGGGGGGGGGGGGGGGGGGGTCCAAATAGTTTGTGATACCGAAAAGTTTGCAATACTGAAATATAGACCCATTTGTCACACGAAAACACTCAATGCATCAGAAATTTTAGGCACATTCTCCTTATCACGATTTTCTCCTTCTGAGTCACTATCGGAGTTCACTGACCGAGTTAAAGGATCACGAACGGAGATGATTTCTTCGTCTGTTATGGAAATGATGGAGGTTGCCGGTGTATTGTTGTCAGTGTCCACCCACTGACTCACTATGATTTCTAAATCTTCACCATTCAGTTTATTAATTTCACGTATTCCAAATCACTGATGAGATCATTTACAGCGCCCTCCACAATTATTGGCACCCCGGTTAAGATGTGTTAAAAGCCTTAAAATAAATTCAATTTTTATTGCAGAAGCATAATTTCACACTGAAAATTGTAGAAAAAAAATGTAACCCTTAACTCAAGTGAATTTAAAAAAAAAAAATCCCTGACTAAGAAATTTTCATAAAAATCACCTGTTCCACAATTATTGGCACCCATAAAAATTCTTAGAAAATAAATGTAATTGAAGCATTTCTGTCATTTCTACTGTAGTTTATAAAGTTGATCAGAGTATCTAGGAACCTTTAATTAGTAATTCATCACATCCTGTTTCCCTGAGGTATAAATATGATGTGACACAGAGGCCTATTTCTCTTATCCACTCTTCAACATGGGAAAGACAAGAGAACACACAATTCAAGTAAGGCAGATGTGTGTCGACCTTCATACGCGCAAGTCAGGCAATGGCTACAAGAAAATAGCCACTCGCCTACACCTGCCCATATCTACAGTCAGAGGAATCATCAAGAAGTTTAAAACAACTGGAACAGTGGCAAACAAGCCTGGATGAGGATGCAAGTTTATCTTGCCACCACGCACAGTGAGGAGGATGGTAAGAGAAGTAAAAAGTTCTCCAAAGCTCACTGTTAGAGAATTGCATTAAAGAGTAGCATCTTGGGGTCACAAAGTCTCCATAACAACCATCAGGCACTATCTACATGCCAACAAGCTGTTTGGGAGGCATGCACGGAAAAAGCCTTTTCTCACAAGCATAAGCGTGAACGTCTGGGGCTCGCTAAGCGGTACTGGGACTTCAACTGGGACCGTGTGCTTTGGTCAGATGAGACCAAGATAGAGCTTTTTGGCAACAAACACTCTAATACATCACAAAAGATGAGTATGCGGAAAAGCACCTCATGCCCACTGTGAAGTATGGGGGAGGATCGGTGATGCTGTGGGCCTGTTTCTCTTCCAAAGGCCCCGGGAACCTTGTTAGGGTGCATGGCATCATGAACTCTTTGAAATACCAGGACATTTTATATCAAAATCTGGTGGCCTCTGCCCGAAAGCTGAAAATGGGTCGTCCCTGGGTCTTTCAGCAAGATAATGACCCTAAAGATGTGGCCAAAACTACACAAAAATGGTTCACCAGACACAAAATCAAGCTCCTCCCATGGCCATCTCAGTCCCCAGACCTCAACCCAATTGAAAACCTGTGGGGTGAGCTGAAGGAGAGTGCATAGGAGAGGACCCAGGACTCTAGATGATTTAGAGAGATTGTGCAAAGAGGAATGGTCGAATATCCCTCTCTCTGTATTCTCCCATCTTGTGAAATGTTATAGAAGATTAAGTGCTGTCTTGTTGGCAAAAGGGAGTTGTACAAAGTATTAACATCAGGGGTGCCAATAATTGTGGCACACATGATTTCATGTAAAAATAATTTCTTAATGTGGGATTTTTTTTTCCCCACTGAATAAATGCACTTGAATTAAAGGTTGGATTTTTCTCTTTGCACTGTTGTCCTATATTATTTTTTTTTTTAATTAATTTATTAGAAGCCTAAGAACATATCTTAACGAGGGGTGCCAATAATTGTGGAGGGCGCTGCATGTTGTACCGTGGGGCTGGGTGGGTGGGGTATAAAAACACCACCAGTGCACCTTCACTTGGTGTTAAGTTTTGTGGTATGAACAGGTCATTTCATCATTTTATCAATCCTTTGATCACCGTTCTCGATAATTCTTGACATCTAAGTGAGGCTAGTTAAGCCTGTGTTTTATTGCATTAACACATCTTGTTAATGTGATTACGTATTGTTTGTCTAAGGTGGGAAGAACGACGCATGACTCACACCCCTTTTCCACCAAAGCAGTTCCAGGGCTGGTTCGGGGCCAGTGCTCAGTTTGAAACCGGGTTTTCTGTTTCCACTGACAAAGAACTGGCTCTGGGGCCAGAAAAAACGGTTCCAGGCTAGCACCAACTCTCTGCTGGGCCAGAGGAAAGAACCGCTTACGTCAGCGGGGGGGGTGGAGTTGTTAAGACCAACAACAATAACAAGACCGCGAAAGATCGCCATTTTTAAGCGACGAGAAGCAGCAACTGTACAAACGCGAAGTCATCCATTATTATTATTATTATTATTGCTGTTGTCGCTGCTTCTTCAGTGTTGTTTTTGCTTCGATATTCGCACCAAGGTTTATGCAAACGTAGCGACGTAAGTGACATATACAGCACGGGCGATTGCTCTAAGACAACGAGGGAGGCTCAGCCTCCTCTAAAAATGGCGAACATCGTGTAGGATGAATTGCGCTAGGCTTATGTTATAGCCGACCTTATAACATTGCTATTTCAGATCCAGAATCATAGAAATATGTGCTCAACCCAACTACAGTGCGAAATCATTCCGTTATAACTTTCGCCAGTTCGCCTAATGTGTGCGTGAGTTTTTCCCCCTCGTGACAGCGCGATGCAGCCCAGCCTCAGTGCACTTCAATGGCATTTGGGAGCTCTGCGCTTTTCAATATCAAAATGCAAGATGATTATTGGACAAGTACTGCGAAAATGCCCGCCCACGGACTCCGAGCCTCACATGGGAGGGACATGGCAAAGCTTTCCGCGAGGAGACTGGTGATTGGTGAAAGCGGCTGGATATTTTCTTTGATTGACAGCTCGTTTCAAATATAGACAGGCAGCGGTGAATTTCAGTTCAGTCCCATGCGGATTCGCAAGTGCTGTGGTGTATTGTAAGAGATCGGCTTACATTTCGATTTCATTCATTACATACGGTTTCTACCAGCTTTTTTAGTTTGTATATATTTTCATTGTAAATAAAGTGTAAATATAGTGTTGTCAAGTTTGCTATCTTAGTTCCAGAAATTTCGTTTATTTGAGTGACTGAACTTGAACTTGAGGGGGGCTAGTCAGCTAGCAAGAAAGCTGCGCACGGATGCCAAGCATTGCTGATTTAATTTTGGCGAAGCCATTTGCCAGTCTTCCTTTCGAGGAAAAAATTTAAATTAAAGAGCAGGGTAGACCAACGCCTCAAATTGACTTGGTGAAAAAGGTAGGGAATAATACTCGTTCCCTTTCAGCTCTCCTGGTACGAGAAAGTGAATTGGCTAGCAGCAAGTGACCCACATCAACAACAGTAAATAGGCTACTTTAGTAATATGTCATGGATGGACCAAAAATATAGAATCTATTTAAAATGTTTATGCTGAGTATATTATATTGGGATATATATTTTTCTGGATATGAATCAAACACAGCTACAATTTGGAAAACATTTTTAAACAAAAACACAGCCGAGAACATTTCACACTACAGACCTGGATTAAAAGTGAAGGGTTATCAAAATTGTCAATAAAACATTTCTCAGTCAAAATAAGTAAAATATAGGGAAAGTGTCATTGAATGAAATGTGTGGCACCCAGCTCTATGTTTGGCTCCCCAAGGTCAGTGCTTGTGCCTATTCCAGAACACTCTGCTGTTACTGATGAGGTTGCTGACAAAGAGCTGCTTTCAATAATGATCAATTTTTAAACAACATGCCACAATTTTAAAATATAAAATGTTAAAATATAAACACCCCCCAACACCACCATCATGTATATTGGACAGTAGGCTAATGGGCCAAAAGAACCTGTTATTTCACAGTTTGTGACCCTGCCATCAGCCAGATCAGAGGCAAGAGTATGGGCAAAATTGATGTTTTTTCTTTTTTCTTTTAAAATCTGGAAATATCGTAACCGACCAGCCTCCCCTGTTTGAAAAACTACCAGCCACCACTGGTATACAGCGACGTAACTGACGTGGCTTCCCTTAGCACCGCGAGCTATGGAAAAGCAAACTGGTTCTCAGCTGGCTCGCAAGTTGAACAAGTTGTGAACCAGCACTGGCCCTGAACCAGCCCTGGAACTGATTTGGTGGAAAAGGGGTATCAGTGTGTCATGTAAGCAGGTGAATGACGGATGTAATTGCAGGAAGACTGTTTATTTACAAACAGGCAGGCAAACAGTTAAGACATGTTTTAACTGTTTGCCTGCCTTTAACTGTAGGGTCATTAAACAGGTAATGGTCAAGCAAGGCACAAACAGAATGGCAGAGGCAAAGATGAAAGAGTCCAAATACACAAAAAGTCAAAACCAGAAAGGCAACACACCGATACAAGGCTTGGTAAGAAGAGACACTAGGTACAGTGTGGATACTTCAAGTCTGTGTGTTTAGTGTGTCATAAGTGTGCACTGTAATCTAGAATAGGTGCATTGTAATTAATCCTAATGGTGCTGTGCATGCCGAGTGTCAATGCGCATGGCCGGATTAGTGATTTTTTTAAGACTCCAACTCATGGTCACTAAAGGCGGGGGACATGGACTTAGGTTCATTATATGCGAAAGTTCGTAGTAAAACAGTTTGTTATCGCAGGGTTCAATTTTAATAAATCATGTTTACTGAAAAGATTACATCATTCTTTACTTACAGGAATTTAAAAAAAAAAAGGCATAACGTTTTACAAGCAATTTTTTCCATTTTGAATGGAATTTTTTTTTTTTGTCCAGCTTTCTATAACTACTTCTAGGGAGAGAAATAAATCTTGCTTTAAAGAATTCTGGAGTGGGAGTAGAAATGGGAAATGTAGAAAATTAGAAACAAACACTAATCGGAATTATTAGTTACTCAACATGGAAGGGTTTCTGAATACTGAGGACAATGAATTTACACTAGTGGAGGACAATAAATCGGGAAACTAAACAATCCTTCTCCAGGTGACCTGCGTCAAATATTTAGGCGAATATTAGAGCAAAGTTTGAAGTACACAAAGAACCCACTTTTATTTCATCTTCCATGAAGGTTTATTCAAAAAAAGTTCTGCACGTACATCAAATTATATTGCATTCGGGGCTTCTTACCTTGCCTGCATAGTGATGCACTATGAAGCCCTTGTTCCAGCTGTTGAAGTGCTCATGACAGCTGATCTGCATTTGCAGCTTCTGAATCAGAGTCTGGTCTGCACCCTCACCCTTGGCATGCATGGTAGCACACACATCATCCAAAATGCTCATGATCCCCACAGGGTTCTGGGAACATGACAGGTCAACATTATATCCTTAAATGCAATTAAGTACCAAATCTCTGACAGCCAACAGTTTTTAAAATAAAGTCATGGAAACTCACCACTTTGGACTCTATTAAGTCACATACGATTTTGTTGTTGAAGTACTCGATTGGTGTCCATTTGATTCCTTCCTGTACATACTCTTCCTGTAAATAGAAAAGGAAGAAATGCGAATAAATCAGCCCATCCTAAGGACTTAACGTAAAGCACAGACTCTCTTTAGGATATATAAATTGTGCTGCTGACCTGCTCAGCCTTCAGAGTGAGCTCAATAAAAATCTGCTGAAGCTTCTCGTTCACAAAGTTTATGCAGAACTGCTCGAATCCATTTTGCTGTAGGTGACGCAAATAAGACGAAACACAGAAACCTGCTGGTTTAACTGCATTTTCATTGTTCCAATAAGACTTTCCTCTGTACGAAGTGATTAATTCCTACCTGGAAGATTTCGAAACCATAAATATCCAAAACTCCAATGTTGAATTCCTCGTGGTCCTTTTGCATGGCTTTGTTTATTGACTTTGGACAGGACAGAAATGAACGGTCACGAAATTATGAGGAAACGTTTTACATGAACATACAACTTTATATTTATTGCTTAATAAGTAAATTACTTGAAGAGGTTATTGTATTATAATCAACTATATGAGAACATTTGTTAGAATTTAAAGCCTTAACCAATACTGGAATACTGATTTGATTTGTGACGAATCCAAAATGTGTAAAGGCCCGGTCCCACTGGCCGATGGACACAAAACGTATGCAAAAAGGACACAGCGGACGAGCAAAATTTCGGGGGTGGCTCTATCCGTTTTCATCCGCTCCAGAAATGGACAAAATTGGCGAAAACAGAACGGAAAAGAACGGACGTGGGTAGTATATAGCGGGGATGTTAAACGCATGTTCATAGGAAGCCTAGCGGATGAAAGCGGATGGAAGTGGATGACAGCTCCGAAGGGGTTACCGGTGATAACTGAGAAGCGGATGCATAGCAGATGAAGGGGATGCATCACGTACGCCTAACGGAAACAAAGGGGATGTTGCGCAGATGTATATCGGATGCAGACCGTTCACTGCGCATGCGGGGGGTATGAATTGCGTCTGCTCCGCGGATATAAAGGGATGCAGCACGCACGCCGTCAGCATAAAGCGGAAAGACGTGCTGGCGGCTACATCGATACATCTCTACTACTAGATGATTTTCTCCCCCTTTTTATACAAAATATCGATTGTCCGCTAGGTGTCCTTCTACATACTCTAGACATACTCCAGACATCCTAAATATACGAGATACATCCCAGATATAAACGCTTTGTCCGTTTTGAATACTTTATATACGAGATGCATACGCTTACATCCTTTCTATTTCCATGCTACTAACGATGAATAGACGTTTCATGTACCTTATCTTTCCTCCCTCTTTCCGTTTTCAGCTGCAGCAGATGTGAGTTGCGAGGATGCCCAGAGGATGCAGAGAGGATACAGCAGACGTTTAACGGATGATGATGGACATAGAACGTTTGTTGCTCGTATATGTCGTGGATTTACATCGTACACGGCGGAAAGTTCATCCGTTCTAAAAGTTTTGTGCAGCTCAAAACTTTTTGCGCGGATGAAATCACAGTGGACGGATGCTCGATGGATAGAGCGTATGAAGCACGTATGCAATAAGTACACAACGGATGCATAGCGTTTTCCAATGGATGGCAAAGATTTTTTTACGTTTTACATCCTCTTTGCATCCGTAAGTGCAGTGGGACCAGGCCTTAAATTACAAATGTTTATTTGAAGCTGGTGACTTACATCAACGAGGTAATCAAAAACTCGGGTGTAGAGTGCTTTTGACAAAGCATCGCGTGTAAAGCTGGCCTGCTCCGTGTTCAGGGTGACAAAAATGGTCTCAGTCTTGCCCCCCCATTTACTGTCCATGATCCGACTTGTCAGCTTCTTCTTCAAGCCCTCCTGAGATATTCCCAAAAGAAAGGCTGGGAAAGCAAGAACTGCACAGGAGTGATAGAAGAGAAAATCAAAAAATGTCAAGATGTGATGCATCTTTAAAATGACAGCAAAGCATACAAGAGAGAATTAAATACAGATATAATGTTTATTCTATATGCTTGCATGGAAAGCATGATGTGACATGATTTATACTTGGTAAAGCTAAGAATAAACAGAGTCTGCTGAAATTCCCTGTATGCTCAAGTTGGGTTTTTTTCCTCAATTAAAAAAAAAAATTTGAAATTAAAAGTTTTAGACAAGCAGTCGTTGCTCTCAAACAACAGCTTTGCCTTTGACCTATAATATTTGTATGGTGGGCTGGAAAAACCCATCAGATATCGCTATAGGTGATGTCTGGCAAATTATTTTTCTACCTAGAACAATTTAATAACTCGCCTTAAATGACAAATCTATGTCAGCAAAACACTGCAGAAATTGTTATTAATGCTATTCATTAAGAATTTTTTTCTAAACTTTCTGGAGATCGCCCTGTGATGACCTGGCGACTTGTCCAGGGTGTACCCCGCCTTTCGCCCGTAGTCAGCTGGGATAGGCTCCAGCTTGCCTGCGACCCTGTAGAAGGGTAAAGCGGCTACAGATAATGAGATGAGATGAGACTTTCTGGAGATCGTGTTGGGTAGATGAGTAGCCAGTTTAACAAACACTGCTGTAAAAATGAATGTGCGCTATTTAAAAACCAGGCAGGGTGTTATAGACAATTTTCATGGTCATATTTATTATTTTTTTTACGACATGTTAATTCAAGTACAAATGAAGTCAATAAATAAACTGTTAATCAGTGTGGTATTGTCTTTCATTAAGGTCAAAATGGAAATTTTTAAACACCGTATTCTCCCTTTTGGCAGTAACCAGACTTTAAAGGAACAGTCCATCGTACTTCCATAATGAAATATGCTCTTATCTGAATTGAGACGAGCTTATCCGTACCTCTTCGAGCTTTGCGCGACCTCCCAGTCAGTCAGACGCGCTGTTACTCCTGTTAGCAATGTAGTTAGGCTCAGTATGGCCAACGGTATTTTTTGGGGCTGTAGTTAGATGCGACCAAACTCTTCCACGTTTTTCCTGTTTACATAGGTTTATATGACCAGTGACATGAAACAAAGTTCAATTAAAAAAATTGAAACGTGGCGATTTTCTATGCTATGGAAAGTCCGCACTATAATGACAGGCGTACTAACACCTTCTGCGCGCTTCGACAGCACATTGATACCTGCACTAGGAGTGAAGGTATCAATGCGCTGCCGAAGCGCGCAGAAGGTGTTAGTACGCCTGTCATTATAGTGCGGACTTTCCATAGCATAGAAAATCGCCACGTTTCAATTTTTTTAACTGAACTTGTTTCATATCACTGGTCATATAAACCTATGTAAACAGGAAAAACGCGGAAGAGTTTGGTCGCATCTAACTACAGCCCCAAAAAATACCGTTGGCCATACTGAGCCTAGCTACATTGCTAACAGGAGTAAACAGGAGTAACAGCGCGTCTGACTGACTGGGAGGTCGCGCAAAGCT
Organism: Neoarius graeffei; assembly: GCF_027579695.1. NCBI lineage: Eukaryota > Metazoa > Chordata > Actinopteri > Siluriformes > Ariidae > Neoarius > Neoarius graeffei. The sequence continues at coordinate 74,455,038 of NC_083573.1, read as the reverse complement.
CGGAGAGGTACGGATAAGCTCGTCTCAATTCAGAAAAGAACATATTTCATTATGGAAGTACGGTGGACTGTTCCTTTAAAAATTTCTAACTTGACTTTTTTTATTTGTTGTTTATTATGTAAACAGTAAAACATTTCCGTTCAGGAAATCCTGTTATTTTTAACAACTTTATATCGTAGAACAGGGCTGTCAAACTCAATCACAGAACCTACTCCGCCCATGTGAAGGCCCTGGAAGCATGGTGTAATAACAGCCAGTTAGAAATAAAATGTGACAAAAACAAAGGAGCTACTCTTCTGTATGAAGTAAGGCCTGACAACAGAGCCAGTCTCACTCAATGGTCAATGTGCTGAAACTGTGCAAACTTTTAAATATCTTGGCACATTTCTTGACTGTCAGCTGTGTTTCACTGAGAACACAGATTATATTTTTAAGAAGAGTTCTCAGAGACTCAACCTTCTCAGAAGATTGAGCTGTCTTGGGGTTAGCGCTCAGATTTTAGAGCTTGTGTACACAACACATCTTGAAGCACCATCGAGAACATCCTGACCAGCTGCATCACCGTGTGGTACGGCGCCTGCACCGTGTCCTGCTGCAAGACTCTGCAGCGCATCGTGAGAGCAGCTGAGAGGATCATTGGTGTCTCTCTCCCTTCTCTTATGGATATTTATAACTCCCGCCTCACCCGCAAAGCCATCAGGATTGCAGGTGACCCCACCCACCCATCTCACAGCCTCTTCAGCCTGCTGCCGTCGGGGAGGAGACTGCGGAGTCTCCGGGCCAAAACCAGCAGGCTCAAGGACAGTTTCTTTCACCAGGCGGTCAGGAGGCTCAACTCCCTCCCTGTTCTGCCCCTCCTCTGCCCCCTGCCACAGATTCTGCCTGCACACCCCCCTGCCCCCCTTCAGCGTCTGACATGTCACCCTCACAGTCCCCCCCAACACATACACACTGAAGCAAATAAACATTCAAGGGCACTTGAGGTATAGCAGGTAAACATGAAATAAGCAGAATAAACAAACTACTAGCTATTAAGATGAGGTAGTGCGGAATAGTGCAAATGAGCGAGGTAAAGTGAAATGTGCAGTCCCTGAGTTCAGTGTGTGAATGAACGTTGTGTGCGAGTGAGTGAGTGCGTACATACATACTCAACGTTCATTAACACACTGAACTCAGGGACCGCACATTTCACTTTACCTCGCTCATTTGCACTATTCCGCACTACCTCATCTTAATAGCTAGTAGTTTGTTTATTCTGCTTATCTCATGTTTACCTGCTATACCTCAAGTGCCCTTGAATGTTTATTTGCTTCAAAATGAGTGTTTAGTCTATGTCTAGTTCTTATACTGTTTGTGTTGTTTATTTCAATTATTCTATTTTTATCTGAGTGTTTAGTCTGTCGAGTTCTTATCTCGAGTGCTTATACTGTTTGTGTTTATTTCAATTATTCTATTTTTATTTATGAGTGTTTAGTTTATGTCCAGTTCTTATCTAGAGTGTTTATACTGTTTGTATTGTTTATTTCAATTATTCTATTTTTTATTTATTGCACTGCCTGTTTGCACCGTGGGTCAGAGAGGACAGAAATTTCATCTGTGCTGTATGTCGAGCATGTATAGCATATTTGACAATAAAGTTGACTTGACTTGAGAGCATCTTAACATTCCATCTCCCTGCTTGGTTCGGACACTTAAGGTGCAAGTGCAAAAATAAATTAAATAGGATTGTCAATGGCAAGCAAAATAGTGGGAAAACCCCGAAAACCTCTAGCTAACCTCTACACTGAAAGACTGAGGAGGAAATCTACAAGAATAGTGGCAGACTGTTTCCATCCTTGTTTTTAGCCAGTTTGAGCTTCTGAAGTCTGGGAGGCGCTATAGAGCCCCTCTGGCTAAAAGTGTATTTAAAAAATTTTATTCCAAATGCCAGTAGCATTCTTAACTCAACAAAGTGAGTGATCCACAGACACTGATAACTGCTACTTGTCTTATTTTATTCTATTTTGCACAACCCTCTGTGTTTGTTGTCTGTGTTGCTGTTTGTGAAGTTGTGTTGTTGAAATGTGCGTTGTTTGCATGTTGTGTGTGATGGTGAGCCAAAGATTATTGTCCACCAAGGTGGAAAATTAAGACTTATTCTATTGGGCCAAAATTGGGAAAAAAAAAGTCTAATGGCCCTTTTCCGCTACCCTTTTTCAGCTCACTTCAGCCCAACACGGCTTGCGTTTCGACTACCTCAGAGCAGCACGACTCGGCTCGCTTCAGCCCTGCTTAGCACCCAAAACTCGCACGGTTTTGGAGTGGGGCTGAAGCGAGCCAAACCGAGCCGAGTGGGGCTAGGGGCGTGAGGAGACACTCCCCTGTGCACTGATTGGTGAGGAGGAGTGTCCTCACATGCCCACACACGCCCCGCGAGCACGCTGGGATCTGTAAACACCGCAAACCCGGAAGAATAATAATTACGAATTACGAGAATTTCTGAAGCCTTATGCGCCTCGCCTCATCTATACGCTCTTGCCAGTATCTGTTGGCGTTCTCGGTGACAACAAGCCACAGCACCAAGACCAGCAACACTAACGACTCCATGTTTATTGTTTACTATCCGGGTCGTGAGACTACCGCTTAAAAGGTCACTGATGTCACTGTTTGCGCCGCCTAACGACATCACGTGACGTCCACCCACTTTCGCCAACTCCACCCAATGTGTCCACCCACTTCCAGCCAGCACGGTTCAGCGTGGTTGTAGTCGAAATGCAACTCCAACAGCCCCACTCAGCTCGACTCAGCCCGACTCAGCACGGCACGGCTCAGCCCAACTCAGCCGCGTTGGTAGTGGAAAAGCGGCATAAGTCGCAGGCCAAACAGGATTAACATTTATTGAACAGTCTAAAACTGACTATTTTAAATCAGCAATATGAATTTGAATAGCCAGAATACAACTTTTTCCTCAACACATTAAATAAAATATAAAATTATTTTTTTCTTCAAAAATAACAATCAGGCAAAATGAGAATATTTCAAGCTGATAAATTTGCAAATTTTTCAAATAAAAACGGATGTCAGCAAAAAGTCCAGAAACAAAGCTATTTAGTTTTCTCTCTTATTTCATTTCTCCGAGCCAGATGCTTGGCATCTTTTCTTGGCTGCAAGTTCATTTATATTTGGGGTTAGGCTCTGAGCTGTGGAAACTCCCAAGATGGAGTGGAGATGTGCATCACTGAGACAACTTGTGTGTGGTTTTGTTCATCTTCATCACAGAGAAAAGTTGCTCACAAGGGTATGTACTACCAAACATGCAGGAGCATTCGAGCAGCGTGTAGGTGGAGTTGGGGCATCGTGTCAGGAATGAATTGGGGGAACTGTGCGGGCCCCACAGAGTCATACTTTTCCCCCCCAAGTGTCCCGTTACACTGGAGTTCTATCAGTTCCATCTGGAAGTTTGCCGGAGCTTTCTCCACATCAACTGCAAATGGACTTCTGAGCAGTTCAAAGTTAAAATTTCTGCGCTTCAAAGTCAGCAAAGCGCCGCGTAAACTCAGTGCGCAGCATGTTCAGTTTATCAGCAAAAAGCGCAGCTGGAAACACAGCAGCGGAGACCTGGTCTGGGATTTTTTTGGCAACATGGAAAGTTGCATAAGTTCCCTTTTTGCATCTGCGTCTCCCACAGGTGCAACTTGACTTGAAAAGCTTTCACTGCATCATACATGTCCGTAATCACACGGTCCCATCCCTGAAACTGGAGGTTTAATGCATTACGATGCTTCGTTACGTCGCACAAAAAGGCCAACTCAGACAGCCACTTTTCATCCCGGAGCCCTGTTGAGGCTTTTCCTTTACTTCCCATGAACTGACAAATTTCCTCACGCAGCTCGAAAAATATGCTGAGCACTTTTTCTCGATTCAGCCATCGCACCTGTGTGATAAGGCACATCGCCAAATTCAGAACGCATTTCCTCCGGAAAAGACTGAAACTGCTGGTGATTTAAACCTTTGCCTCATATAAAGTTAACTGTCTGTGTTACAGTGCATACGACATGTTCCATCTTCAGGACTTTGCTGCACAGCGCTTCCTGGTGTATGATGCAGTGATGCACGGTCAGCTCACCTGTGCAGTTCTCCCTCTGCATCTTCTCCCGCATCCGTCCCACCAATCCACTCTTTTCCCTGCACATCGCAGGCGCTCCATCTGTCGTCAGTCCCGTAAGTTTGTCTCAGGGACAGTTTCATGTCATTCACACATTTAGATACTTCTTCAAATATATATGTCTTTTCCTATGGTTGTGTCGTGCATTGGTTTAATACCCAACAGTTCCCCTGTAACACATAAACTGGAGTCCACTCCACGGATGAAGATTGCCAGCTGTGCAGCGTCAGTCTTGTCGGTGCGCTCATCCACAGCAAGGGAATAAGCAATCAAGTCTTTTCCCTTTTCCATCCACTGTGCTTGTAACTCAGTGGCAAGCTCACATATCCGATCAGCAACCGTATTTTTGCTGAGACTTGTATTTGAAAATGCTCGCTTTTTATCTGGAACACAAGACGTTGCACACTTTAATCATGCAGCGCTTCAAAAAACTCTCCCTCCGTAAAAGGCCAGGCTGATTTGGCTCGCTTTTCTGCCACTACAAAACTAGCTTTCACGGCAGCTTCACTTTGTGATTTTGCGAACATAGCTTGCTGTAACACCAGACTCTTTTTAAACTCTTCCACCTTCTCTAGCTTCTGCTGCATGTCCAGGTTTTTGTACTTGTCTTGATGTTTTGTCTCATAATGTCATATGTTATATTCTTTAATTACGGCCACATTAGCTCCACAAACAAGACACGCAGGTTTACCTCCGATGTCAACAAACAGGTACTCTGCCTCCCATCTGTTTTGAAAATCCCTGTTTTCAAGGTCCACTTTTCATTTGGGTATTTTTTTGGGGGGGGGGGGGGGGGCAGGCTAGCTTAAATGTCACTGTAAAAAGCGCTGACTGATGCTTTTATCCGCTGACCACTGATTAACGTGTCACTGGCAGCGCAGGAAAACGGGTTGGTGCACAGGTCTTGACCTGCGTGGTCGCTGTTGCAGTGCATAGTGGGATTTGTAGTACGAGTGGTGGGAGTGCTATTTACCAGCGGGCCATTAACAATAGCCATATGAAATCATATCCGGCCCGTGAGCCCCGAAATAGAAAACGATAATCTCACAGTGATGGATTTTCCCGGGCTGCCACACATCTCTATCAACAGTTTATTGTATGAAAAAAAGCCGCAGCTATACAAAGTTTCAAAAACACACGAAGAAATTTGAATGGCAAGTCAAACATCAATATTCGTGTGGGGCGATTTACTGATTTCTGCCTTCACTAATGCATCAGATCAGTATTTGGTTCTCTCAGTTAAAAAGGTATTGAGAGGTCCTGCTCACTTCAAGCATCCTGTGTATAGACAATCTTCATGAGATTTTATTAAGATATGGGTTATTGCATAACAGTTGTAATTACAAATGTGTCCAATTCTGTCCCCAAAAATGAGATTTAATTTTCTTAAAAAGGTTCCAACTTCAGCAGTCATGGAACATGTACTTAATAGCAATGATTTTGGTTGTCAAATGTCACTTGAAGGGATGGATGTATTTATAATTTTATAACGTGGCTAAAGTGCATCTCAAACCTGAAATAGCTTTATTTTTATATATATATATATATATATATATATATATATATATATATATACACACATATATACATACACACATATATATATATACACACTATATATATATATATATACACACTATATATATATATATATATATATATATATATATATATATATATATATATACACACACACACACACACACACACACAATATATATATATATATATATATATATATATATATATATATATATATATATATATATATATATAAAAAGACAATATAATAATCCGATATACTGGCTTATATACGGTGTCTTGCAAAAGTATTCATCCCCCTTGGTGTTTGTCCTGTTTTGTTGCATTACAAGCTGGAATTAAAATGGATTTTTGGAGGGTTAGCACCATTTGATTCACACAACATGCCTACCACTTTAAAAGTGAAAATTATTGTTTGTCACAATAAAACAAGATGGGGGGGGGGAACTTTGTAGAGCAGGGGTGTCAAACCTGATCCATAAAGGGCCGTGTGGCTGCAGGTTTTCATTCCAGCCATGCAGCAGCACCCTGATTTGGCTTATTCAATCAACTGACACACCCACCCTTTAATCAAGGGTGGGTGTGGCTGCAAGTATTTGACTGTGTGAAGACAGTTCAGTTGATTGAATGAGCCAAGTCAGGTGTGCTGCTGCATGGCTGGAATGAAAACCTGCAGCCACAAGGCCCTTTATGGATCAGGTTTGACACCCCTGTTGTAGAGCCACCTTTTGCTGCAATTACAGCAAGTCTCTTGGTGTATGCCTCTATTAGCTTAGCACATCTAGCCACTAGGATTTTTGCCCATTCCTCAAGGCAAAACTGCTCCAACTCCTTCAAGTTAGATGGACTGCATTGGTGTACAGCAGGGGTTTTCAAAGTGTGGGAGAGTCAGCCCCCCCTCGGAGAGCAAATAAACAACAGCGCCCCCCCCTTACAATTTTTGTTGTTGCTATACTTAATGTCCCATTCGTATTTTTAAAAAAATGGTTGTTGTACACATTATTTTTTTCTTTTTCACATTTTAAACATCTGTGCTTTTTTTTAAAACATCTTGTTTTACACATTTTAAACATCCCATAGCATCGTTAGCTAGCACCTCTTGGCTGACAACACACTGTGGCAGTGGAGCATCTTCAGATCCAGTCCATGAAAATCCAAACTTTAAATAATCGTGGTCATAATTCCTTCTTTTTCCAGTCCCCCAGGATTCCGCGGGCCTTTTTTGTGATTGTTGCGGGCTAAAATGTCTGATGTTGCGGGGGGTTTTCCAAAAAAATTGCGATGAAAGTTGTGGTGTTTTTTAGGATTTTGTTGCGATTACATTGCGGGAGGAAGTGAAAGTTGCGAGAAATTGTTGCGATTTTCTCTTTTTGTGATTAAAATTGAGTGATATGTTAAATATTAAGTTATTACTGAAAAACTATTGATTAAAAAAACAAAGAGAAATGGTCCTATAAACAACTTTACCAATATAAAAGATTACCAGGACTACAAAAATGCAGAAAAATCGGCTTTACTTATCCAAATGCACCTGTTGGTTCAAAAGTTAAAGTGCATAGACCCTCACAGCACAACATTAAGTTTCCTTAAAATATAATATAAATGCCTCAGCTTTCATGTAAGAAAAAAAACCTATTAATACTAGTACTGTGTGCAGGCAGTCTCTCCTGAAGACTAAATTAAACAATAATTATAAACTAATAAAATAAATGGCTCAGGCTTCAGAGAAGAAAAAACAATTTGAACAGAATCTCACAGTATGATGCTGAAACTACCTAAACAATGGAAAATAAAATACCATTTTGGCAAAAATGTTGGCATCCATTAACTTCTTGTATTAAATAAAAAAAAAAATAAAGTGCACACAGTCCTTCACTGTAAACATAACACACTTTCAGTGTTGCCAGATACTGCTGACGTTTTCCAGTCCAATATGTTCAAAACCCACCAAAATGCACTTGAAATCGTTCAATCTGGCAACACGACGCGCATGCTGCTTCTCTTGAACACACGGAAGTAAGGCGGAAGGTAGTTTGTCGACGTCACCTCAAGATGACGCCAACGATTGGTCAAATTTGTGGGAAAGCTGCGGTGATTGGATATAATTGCAACACCGCCCTGAATTTGCGGGGATTGGTTGAATTTGCGCTGAAGTTGCAAATCGCAACATCCTGGAGGCTCTGTTTTTTTTGCTTGGCCCAGACTTTGTCTCCTCACTCACTGTAGCTTTAGGTACTAAAAACCGATCCATTTTGTCTCTCACGTTGCGCCCCCCCTGAAGAACTCTGGCGCCCCCCAGGGGGGGCGCGTCCCACACTTTGAAAAGCCCTGGTGTACAGCAATCTTTAAGTTATGCCACAGATTCTCATTTGGATTGAGGTCTGGGTTTTGTCTTGGAATGGCCTAGTCATTTTAAAATCTTTCCCTTTAAACCACTCCAGTGTAACTTTAGCAGTTGTCCTGCTGGAACGTGAACCTTCGCCCCAGTCTCAGACAGGTTTTCCTCCAGAATTGCCCTGTATTTAGTGCCATCCATCTTTCCATCAGTCCTGACCAGCTTTCTGTCCCAGCAGATGAAAAAGATCCCCACAGCATGATGCTGCCACCACCATGCTTCACTGTAGGGATGGTGTTTGGTTTGCACAACACATGGCATTTCCCATGATGGCCAAAAAGTTCAATTTTAGTCTCATTTGACCAGAGGATGATCTTCCATGTGTTTGGGGAGTCCGCCACATGCTGTTGGGCAAACTCCAAACATGTTTTCTTCAGCAATGACACTTTTCTGGCCACTCTTCCATAAAGCCCCACTCTGTGGAGTGTACGGCTTAATTGGTCCTATGGACAGATACTCCCATCTCCACTGTGGATCTCTGCAGCTCCTTCAGTGTTATCGTTGGTGTCTTTGTTGCATCTCTGATTAATGCCCTCCTTGCCTGGTCTGTGAGTTTTGGTGGGCGGTCTTCTCGTCAGGTTTGTAGTGGTGCCATGTTCTTTCCATTTTGCTATAATGGATTTAATGGTGTTCCCTGGGATATACAAAGTTTGGGATTTTTTTTTATAACCCAACCCTGATCTATACTTCTCCACAACTTTGTCTCTGACCTGTTTAGAGGCTCCTTGGTTTTCATGTTGCTTGCTTAGTAGTGTAGCAGAGTCAGGGTCCTTCCAGAACAGGTTGATTTAAACAGACATCATGTGACACTTTGTACACAGGTGGATCTTCATCAGCTATGATAATTATGTGACTTATGAAGTGAATTGGTTGGACCAGCTCTTACTGAGGGGTTTCATATGCACACTCCAGATTTCTGTTTTTTCATCTTAATTATCGTTTGTGTCACAATAAAACAACAATTTTCACCATTAAAGTTGTAGGCATGTTGTGTAAATCAAATGGTGCTAACCCCCCCAAAAAATCCATTCTAATTCCATCTAGTAATGCGGCAAAACAGGATGAACACTTTTGCAAGACACCATACATTGATATTTTGGATACTATATTAAAACGTATTTTATAAATACATGGATTTTCATATTCATGGGAAAATGTATGGATTATAATGACTACTGTTAATGTATTGTACATATAGTTACTATAGAAGAATATACTAAACATATGTATTATATGCAAGTACTACACTGTATACTTCCATGACTATAAAAATACACAATTTAAGTAACTGTATAAATATGCCTGTTCTTTTCATTTTTTTTTACAAACAACTGCTACTAAAATAAACAGTTGCATAACATCCACTAACACTTCAAAATAAAAATAAATTATAGCTTTAACAGCTCTGTGATACTTACAATCTTCACTGCCCACCACAGCATAGTTGCCCTCTTCTCTGAAAGTGATGTTACCCAGATGAAGAATCCCTGCCACAATCTGCAGCACAGCATCCTGTTCATCCAGAGACAAACCTATAACTGACATGGCCTCCTAAAAACACAAAGAAAAATGGAACACGTTCCTAATATTAGAGTGGTCTGAACATTGGATCTGCAGAAAAAAAAATAGTTAGTAAAAATATGTTCCAAAGATCTCAAACACACCATGGTGTCAGAGAACTCCTTCTGGTCATTGATGTCGTCCACAGTGTAGGTACCAGACTGGTTTAGGTAGAAGTAATAATCAGGAGTGGTAACGCCCAAATTTTCCCTCTGATCTTTGGTAGCCCCTACCAAAAGCTGTAGAACCCAGAGATACATTAGGAAATTAACTGATAAAAGGTTCTGTTCACATACTTTTAGCCACTGGTTCTCAAAGTGGGGTCCAGAGACCTCCAGGAAGCACAGACAGAGGGTCTGTGATTTTTACATTTAGTTACACATTTCTCTTTTTATTTCAAGAAAAAAAAGGCCTATGGCTGCAATAAATAATACTGTACACATTAAAATAATGAGCAATGTATTTCAATATTTGGATCATCTTTGGAAGGGCTGCATGAAACTTGCATGTATCTTACATCTAAAGGCCCGGTCCCACTGGCCGATGGACACAAAACGTATGCAAAAAGGACACAGCGGACGAGCAAAATTTCGGGGGTGGCTCTATCCGTTTTCATCCGCTCCAGAAATGGACAAAATTGGCGAAAATTTGCGAAAACAGAACGGAAAAGAACGGACGTGGGTAGTATATAGCGGGGATGTTAAATGCATGTTCATAGGAAGCCTAGCGGATGAAAGCGGATGGAAGTGGATGACAGCTCCGAAGGGGTTACCGGTGATAACTGAGAAGCGGACGCATAGCAGAAAGAGCGGATGCATAGCGGATGAAGGGGATGCATCACGTACGCCTAACGGAAACAAAGGGGATGTTGCGCAGATGTATATCGGATGCAGACCGTTCACTGCGCATGCGGGGGGTATGAATTGCGTCTGCTCCGCGGATATAAAGGGATGCAGCACGCACGCCGTCAGCATAAAGCGGAAAGACGTGCTGGCAGCTACATCAAGAGATCCAGATGATTTTCTCCCCCTTTTTATACAAAATATCGATTGTCCGCTAGGTGTCCTTCTACATACTCTAGACATACTCCAGACATCCTAAATATACGAGATACATCCCAGATATAAACGCTTTGTCCGTTTTGAATACTTTATATACATACGCTTACATCCTTTCTATTTCCGTGCTACTAACGATGAATAGACGTTTCATGTACCTTATCTTTCCTCCCTCTTTCCGTTTTCAGCTGCAGCGGATGTGAGTTGCGAGGATGCCCAGAGGATGCAGAGAGGATACAGCAGACGTTTAACGGATGATAACGGACATAGAACGTTTGTTGCTCGTATATGTCGCGGATTTACATCGTACACGGCGGAAAGTTCATCCGTTCTAAAAGTTTTGTGCAGCTCAAAACTTTTTGCGCGGATGAAATCACAGTGGACGGATGCTCGATGGATAGAGCGTATGAAGCACGTATGCAATGAGTACACAACGGATGCATAGCGTTTTCCAATGGATGGCAAAGATTTTTTTACGTTTTACATCCTTTTTGCATCCGTAAGTGCAGTGGGACCGGGCCTTAATGGAGTACATGTCTGGGGAAAAGGTCTGAGAACCCTTGCCTTAAGCATCTCAAATTTTGATATCAAGATGCTTACAAATTATCATGTACATCAATATCTAGTGATATCCTTTCATGCAGTTTTCTAACACAACCCTTCATATTGATACTACATTACAGTGAACTACACAAACCCAGGCTTGTTTTTTGGAAATTTGCCAAAAGAGTTCAAAACTTGACCTGGTAGTAAATATGGAAATTTCTTTCGCCATGGTTTTGAGACACCACCCTGGATTTCTCCAGCAGGAAGTTAGAGATTTTTCCTCCATCAGGCTCTCCCCCTCGGCTGAACTGGATCTCAAAGTATTTTCCCTGAGGGAATACGTGGTAAATTCATCTAACATCAAGGGAATAGTCTTAAGTGTGACAACAAGCATGCATACTCACTAGTACAATGCACTAATGTACAACCTCATACAGCCCTCACTTTCAACCCCAAAGATCACACTCGTGATAATTCACAAATTAAAAAAAAGAAAATCCCACAACATGAACAAGTCTTGACTGGTTGAGAGACAGCGTGCTGTTAACACTAGCCTAAAGATTTCTGGACTGGAATGCATACAAAATGTCCATGGTAACGCTGCAAATGCAATGTGTCTGGAGGTAAAGGTGGAGGCTTCCTGAATAAATCTACCTACTGAATCATACCAAGCATATGATCTGGTAATGAGAGATTGCAGAGCTTAGAATTTTTTAGTAGATTGACTCACAAAGCGACTGGAGTTGTTATTGCGCACTGTCTTGGCATTCCCAAAAGCTTCCAGTAGAGGGTTAGACTGAAGGATGATATCTTTTACATGCTGAACAGACAGAGAGAGAGAAGATTGGACACAATATCATGATAATACAAGATAAATATAATCTCAAGGTATTTAACAGTTATTCCACGAAGTCGAGTCATACAGGAGTTGATAGCCGACGAGGTGTAAAGCGCCAAGTTGACCGCAGGCCATTCATACCTGCTGCTGTCAGACTGTACAACACCCACAACTTGTAACGTAGCAACAATAACCTGTTTGTCGTTATATTTGCACTACTTCACCACTACAACCTCTGCCATCTCTCATCGATGCAATTATGTGCAATAATATAGGCCTTAAACTATTTTTATGCATACTTATATTTATATAAATATTATTTATGTAGGGCGGCACGGCGGTGTAGTGGTTAGCGCTGTCGCCTCACAGCAAGAAGGTCCGGGTTCGAGCCCCGTGGCCGGCGAGGGCCTTTCTGTGCGGGGTTTGCATGTTCTCCCCGTGTCCGCGTGGGTTTCCTCCGGGTGCTCCGGTTTCCCCCACAGTCCAAAGACATGCAGGTTAGGTTAACTGGTGACTCTAAATTGACCGTAGGTGTGAATGTGAGTGTGAATGGTTGTCTGTATCTATGTGTCAGCCCTGTGATGACCTGGCGACTTGTCCAGGGTGTACCCCGCCTTTCGCCCGTAGTCAGCTGGGATAGGCTCCAGCTTGCCTGCGACCCTGTAGAACAGGATAAAGCGACTAGAGATAATGAGATGAGATTATTTATGTATATGTGTATATACACACACACAGAGTCTACCTGTAATGTGCAATTTTTCCGAGCCTCTCAATAAGGCAATTTTTCTATACTTTTTCATGGTAGATAATGCAAATAGCTCTCTGTATTTAATCCTTCATTTGTCTAATTTTTATTTCAGTTTCATTTGTTATCTGTTTGACATTTTCTTGCTACTGTAACACGTGAATTTCCCCGATGTGGGATGAATAAAGTAAAGTGAATCTAATCTAATAAGCCATGTACAACGAGATTGTGGATAGAATAAAAGTTATTCCACTCATTCACTGGATTTTGAGAAACGGAGCATTTTTATTTTTTTGCAAATTCGATAAATAAAAACTTTATACAAAGCGTCCGACAAAATAATTTCTGCTTAGAATGTAAACAAACCCGCGAAATGACAGTAGCAATTTGTGAAAAATGCGATAATTCTTGGGGAAAAAAAAAAAAATCTTACCAATTTTTTTTTGGGGGGGGTTCTTTAGGTACTTTTTTGGGCGGTTGGCAAGCCAACTTAAAGGTGCATTACTGCCACCGACTGGGCTGGAGTGTGGAACAGGAGATATTTTGGGTGGACGACAATGACTATATTCTTTTAGTCATTTCTGTTTCTTTTAAAATACCTGATAATTTTTGGGGTTTTGTTTTCGAGTTTTTATTTCGTCCTCGGTTGTTTCAGCAACATTCGCCACCATTTTGTTTTTCTCTCCTCACTGTATACAGTATGAGCTGACAGCCTAGTAGTAGAATAGCCAATCAATCAGTGTGTGACTGCTCATATCCAGTGAATGTGGAGAGAATAAATATAATTATACAATACAGCATGATGCAACTAAGAGTACAATTAACCCAATTTTGTGATAAGAAAAATATCTACACGTTGAACTGGAACGCATTTTAAAATCTGTACACCATTATGTGTAGTAATTGTATTCAGGGTTTAAAAATGCTTCCCAGCTCACAGCGTGTATGGGTATGTGTTGAATGGAATATGAAGGAGTCCTTACTTGAACTTTAGGGCCACCTCCTGACACTTTGGAGATGTAGCTCATGATGTACTTGGCTGCTACCGTCTTTCCCGCTCCACTCTCTCCACTACAACCATTACATACACACGCAAGCAGAGATATCATAATAATCCAATAATCCAGATAGTAGTACATTATACAAGTTTAAATCATGGGTCTACTCCAAACAACTGATCCAGCATATAATTAATAATTATACCCATCATGAGCAGTGAGTTAAGAACACCTGGAGTAAAATGACCCTGACCTGATGATGACACACTGGTTCTCCATATCAATCATCATGTTGCGATACATGCTATCAGCCAAAGCGTAAATGTGTGGCGGATTCTCATACTGTGCCTAGGATGGAAAAATTCAAAGAGACCTCAGAATTAATAGCAATATTTAATAATTAATATTAATACCAGATAGACAGAGTACTGTGCAAAAGTCTTAGGCACATGTAAAGAAATGCTGTCGACCAAAAACGGCTTAAAAAAATAATGAAATGTTAAATACTATAAAACAGCAGTAAGCCACAATAAATGAAACAAAAAGTCAAATATTTAGTGTGAGACGACCCTTTGCTTAAAACACAAAAAAGTCTCAGGTACAGCGAGTGCAGTTTTATGTGGAAATGAGCTGTAGGTTTTACTGAGCGTCTTACAGAACCAGCCACAGTTCTTCTGGACACTTTGACTGTCATGCTCGCTTCTTCATTTTGCACCAAAACCCAGCAGCCTTCATTATGTTTTCTTTTTTAATCTGAAAAGTGCTCTCTTATGTAATATGCTGCTCAGATACAAAATTTTTCCCCGTAACATTTAATTTTGTGCTGGAAAATGAACATTTGGACTCTAAAATGTTTTTGGGGGGCGTCGTGGCTCGGGTGGATAGGGCGCCATACCACAAATCCGGGGACCCGGGTTCGATTCCGACCCGAGGTCATTTCCCGATCCCTCCCCGTCTCTCTCTCTCTCTCTCTCTCTCTCTCTCTCTCACTCATTTCCTGTCTCTAACACTGTCGTGTCCAATAAAGGTGAAAAAAGCCCCAAAAATATCTTTAAAACGTTTTTGTACCGATTTGATAATGTAGAACTCACAAAATAGAAATCCATAACAAAAGTTCGTATGAAAAAATATAGGGTGCACAGTATTGTAGATCACTAAACACCAACTCTGGTGATGCATCTAATTTAGGAACAGGAACACAAAAACTTGAAGGTATCACTGAAATGTACACTCGTATACAAGGCCGGATTAACTATATGGGCCTGCGGCACAGTGCCCAGGGGCACCAACCACTCACAGCCGGGGGGGGGGGGGGGGGGGGGGGGGGGGGCACCACATGACAGAAACTTTAAAAATATTTTTCGTGAATGTTTGGACACTTAAAATGGTTATACACTTGACATTGTTAAATAGTCATATATAATTCATTATGAACACTAATTTCATAAGAACAACAACAATAATCATAATTCTGAGCAAGAGTGGCCTATGTGACCACTAACCCCCCCTTTCCTCAACCTGTCAGTTGAGCCAGTCCACCTACGGTGAAATGCATCAATTTTTTTAAAACCGCGGTAGAAATGAAAAATGGACAGACATCAATTGAGTGGTTGTGCGAAGAGAAAATTAAAAAAAGAGAAATACTCCAGGCGTGTAGCTGCAATTAAAAATGTTCCAGTGTTAGATCGTTTTTTTTTTTTTTAATAAAAACATCGACAACTGCTGTCACTACCAGCGCTGAAGCCGAAACTAGTGAAATCAGCGATGCTAGTGAGGGAGATGGCCCTGCCAGCACTAGCCGGGGAGATGCTACAACCACAGCCAGTGTTAGCCGAGGGGTCGGCGACGACGAGGATCCCCTTGAGACATACAAATATATGCTGATCATTTTTGAATAAGACATTTCAATATGCCTACATGCATATCGTTGGTTGTTTTCAGTGAATCTGATGGGCTGATGTAGCCTACTTAATACATTTTCAATAAGAACGACCTTATGTGTACTATTGTTTATGTATATGCTACTATTTTTGACAGCAAAGGGCAAGGTTTGTGTGTGCAGGAGGTTACTGAACGCGTGTGCGCAGTGTGTGTGTGGGGGGGACTTGAGGTATAGTGCCCAGGGGCACCGCACTGGCTTAATACAGCACTGCTCGTATACATACTGGTGCTGAGAAGGAACACGTTTGAACCTACACACAGAAAATGTTAACACATCTCTCCAGTCATATGCATAGCTCAGATTCAGTCCCACACATGCATATTTTAACTTCACTACGCACAGTATGGCAAGTGCTGACACGCAACCCCAACACTCTGCCTTTGCCAACTCGGTCCTGCCCTGTACTCTCCTTTTATTTTCACTGAGTGGCACCCTGGCATTCCGTAAACTTCTGATAATGAAAGCACAGGTCCACATACAACTACACTAATTATGGAAATCATTTGCAACATTAAAGAAAGGCACATTCTACTCACAGCTCCTTGATACAGCTCCACTTCACGATCAGTAAAATATGGCAACTGCTTAAAAGGGTTTACAGAGATCAGCACAGGCCCAATGTATGTCTGGTGACTAGTGGTCAAGGACCATGTAATTGATACATTACAATGATTAAAACATAAATTTAGTTATTACTGATTTTTTTTTTTATAACCAGGTCTATTTGTTCATTCATCTTTACTAGTTAGCCACTTTATTAAGAAAGAGGTGAGAATACACACTGGATTTGACATCACAGGATATCACCCACCTACGGGCAATTTTCTGCATAGCCAATGTATTTCAATACTGAAATCATGCAATGAAGCTCTACACAAGCAGAAAAACCGTGCATCCAGCCACAAGGATACAAAGATGAAGTCATCCATGTATCTCTTTTTGAGGTTTTCTGTGATGGCATCTTCATTGATTTTAGCGAGGAGGACCATGTCGTCCACCCCGCTGACCTTCACATTTTGGGTCTGCCAGTGATATCGCTCCTTACTCCCCTGAAAAAAAATAAAAAAATATATATATTAAAAAAAAATTTCACTGTTAAGTGCATAAAAATAAATCATAAATAAAAGGTTAACACTTCATTTACCGAATATTGTGTATTTTGTAAAAGACCTTAACTAAAGCATTTGCAGCTGACAGTACTGGTTTGAATGGATTGGTCGGCTGATCTGGTTAATAAGTGTAAGAGTATACTCATTAACAAACAAGGCTTTGACACGTGGCATAAAATGTCAGGAAATGCATAATCCCTGCTGAATACTGCACAAATTAATTCACATCGAGACATATACTGTGTCTTTGATTCAGATTTTGTTTTTGCGCTGTTGAACAGAATTCTGAGATGCTGTTAGAAAGTATCACACACTCGTTTGCATCAACCCAAGTTATCCGAAGTTGACAAACATACCTCGTTAACATGTACAGCAGGATTAGAGAGAAGTTAGTTGCTGAGCTTAAAAACATAGCCAACTTTACAGCCAGCATGCAGGAGGCTGTAACAATAATTACAACAAAGCACTGTGTCGACCCTCTATTTTCAGATAACAGTAAATGGCTGGAACCTAAACACCTACATGGGTCTTCACCTATACAAGAGGTCTGAGGTCGTTTACATTTTGCATCATGTGAGAAGTGGGGTAGTTTTGCATCAAGAAAAATACGGTGTAGTGGAGTCGTGTCAGTTCGGTGTTTTCTATGTGTGACGGACAGATTAAACAATACTCCAGTGTGATAGCCTAGTAAACTAGACCCAACCGCCTAGCGGCCAAAAATATTTTTGCCTAGCGAGTGGGTCTAGCCTCGCACCATATAAACAAAAACACCCCGGGCATCAAATCGTGCCCGCCAATCACAACGCAAGGTTTTTGTTTGGATTCTTTGGGCGGGCTTTTGCAGGAGTGACGACAAAGCTGTGCGACGCTGGAGAAAGCACAACAGGAAAGATGGCTACGGCTAGTGAACAGCGCGCGTTTGACTCCGCTTTGGAATCAGTTTTAGAAGAATTAGACTTGGAGTTTTCGTTGAAACATGAAACAAGGCTCTCCGCTCATTCCTTTTCAAGGAGGACGTTTTCGCTGTTTTGCCGACCGGCTATGGCAAAAGTCTGATCTACCAGCTGGCTCCGCTCGTAGCCAAAAGGATGGGGCTAGTTTGTGCAGTACGAAGAATTAATAAACAGCTTTGAAACATTACTTTTTGATTGTTTCTTATTTTCCCGTTATTTTAAATTTAAGGGAAATTATTTCACCAAACACCACTAAATAAAAACTCTCAAAAACAGTTTAAGCAAACCCTTGAAAAACACTTGGAAAAAAATGTGTATGTGGTACAGACTCCAAACTTGTGGTCATTATCTCCAAGCTTCTTAATATCTAGAACCTGTTTATTAATTAATACGCATTTTGAAAAATTATTTATTTCAAGGTCTCCCCCACTGCTTTCTGTCGCTCTGACTACGTCACAGTCACTGTTGCGCTGATTGGTCAGAGCGTTGACCTACACGCACAGAGACAGTTTGAAAGACAGCGGGTTGTTCCTCCTACCCGCTTCGGAAACGTCTACGGATCGAGGCCAGACTAAATATTCACATTTAGTCTGGCTTGCCAGGCTACCAGTGTGAAACAACTATGAACACTGATATAATAAGACTGCACTGTTTCTAAATTGTAAATGGAATGAGTCATCTCTGAAAAATGCATTAAAATATAAACAGGGGTTAAATATTCTCCTTTCAGGAGTCCAACAATGCATGAAGAATGCCATTCAGTTTGTGTGTTATTATTTACATAAACCAAAGGTGGGGCAGCACCACAACCAAAGTTGCATTGTGTTTCCTTTATCCACCAAAACTAGACCTTTAAAACTCACTTATTTGTCTGTTAGAGTCTGAATTCTGCAGTAAAGTACATTTCATACTGAGTACTTGGTTAAATCCGTGTTAAAATGGTTTTGTTCAAATTCAATACACCGATGTGGTTGCTTTGTTTGGCAGTTTAAAACGTCAAAATACGATTTAGCAAATTTGTGAAGGTAACAAGCAAGATTGCTGGTATTGATTAAACTCCACCTCAAAACGTTATGTAATATGATGGAAAACTGAATTTTTTAAATAAAATTTCCTCCTCATGTCATCTCAGACCCCATTCACACTGAAAAATTTTTTTTATTATATAATAACCAAAACAGTCAAAAGTTTGGACACACCAACTCATTCATAGGTTTTTCTGTATTTTGACTATTTTCTACATTGTAGAACAATACTGAAGACATCAAAACTATGAAATAACATCTATGGAATTATGTGATAAACAAACAAACAAAAAAAAGTGTTAGAAAATGTTCCATATTTTTGATTCTTCAAAGTAGTCAGCGTTTACCTTGATGACGCTTTACACACTATTGGCATTATCTTACCCAGCTTCATGAGGTAATCACCTGGAATGCTTTTCAATTAACAGTTGTGCCTCGTCAGAAGTTAATTAGTGCAATTTCTTACCTTCTTAATGAGCTTGAGATCAAACAGTAAATAATAATAATAAAAAAACAACAGTAAATAGTCCTATTCCACAACTGTAGTAAGCCGTATTATGTCAAGAACTAAGTAAAGAGAAACAACAGCCATCATTACTTTAAGACGTGAAGTGTCTTAATTAATAAAAATAAAGAGAAAACATTGAATTAGAAAGCGTGTCCCTCCCAGTGTTTGACTGGTACTTTATATTACAGTTTTTCTTTGTTACGGTCACCTCTGGCTTGTTCATTAGGAATCTACACTCAGAAAAGTTGGACTAAAATATACTTTTCCTTGTTGCCTAGAATGGTGTATGGAGTTTACCTTTAAAGCATTACTCTTAAAAAAAAAAAAAAAAAAAAAAAAAAAAAAAAAACTTATGCAGTATTTCAATTTTTAAAAGGCACACCATCTCCCTGATTTCCAGGTGAAAGATATGAAATAATAAAAAAGGTGCAAAAGATGGACCCTTGAGGACAGCACTCCAGCAACATGGAAAGGGGACGGTTAGCATGATCTTTTCTCAGTGTACCTCTGGATTTGTGTAAAGCTGTTTGGGACAATATCTATTGTTAAAAATGTTGTACAAATAAAATCGAAATTACTCCCAGTTAGGCTTTTAAATAGTCTTGTAGTAATGACTCAGGCTTTGTACTATATAACAGCCCTAGAGTTTAAGGGGGCAGCAGCTAGATTAGGGAAAAGGAGATTTATGATGGCTTTTCAGTCAGATTTAAAGCCACACACAACTAAACAAGATTATATTATCCCCGACTTATTGATTTCCTCTTCGGATTGTCTGTGGAAAGCTATTTCTAACCAAAATGAGCAATTATTTAGACAATTAAGTTGGCAAAGTTTTAAAGAAAACATAGCAGGCCACACCCAACATGCACACATCTCACCTGGCCAGGTAACTGACTTACATGGGTTCTCTCCCCCTCCAACATTATGACTTTAACAGATTGAATCTGATCTTTGGCCCCACAGTATAACAAACACTGTTTTCTTTACAAACTAATACAAGTTACCACAATTTTCATGTCACAGAAAGGAAAAAACAATTTTTTTTTTGAATCACAAAATCAATAAGAACTATTTCATTGCCAAAATCATCATTTATAAACTCACACAGAGTCCTCTCAATTCCAAGCAGGACCTTTTGCATCCATACATTTACAGACATTTCCATTTTGTGTAGATCACTTACCATGCTGAAATAAATCCACTTCCTGTTCCAGCACTCCTGCCCAGGAGCCTTTACTTCTGTGTACAAATGAAGGCGAGGGTTTAAGGAAACAGCAGGTTTCAGGTGAAACTCGGGTTTTTCCTACATGCAGTAATTTAAATCCATCTCATGTAGTGGAGCCAACTGTTTTTATTTTTAAATCCACAGGATAAATTACTAGTAAAGTGCATGAGTTGTGTGTTCAGTGAGTTAAAAGCATTAGTAACTGTCCTGTAAGAAAAATCACACACAGACTGAAACAAGTGCCGACAGGTAAAGAAACTACTGCATTGTGGGTAGCAATATTGAGGTATCAGAGGGCCAGTAAAATGGCGCCCCCTAGTGAACCACTGCGGTAATGTATTAGTTTGGTGTCCAAACAGGCCAAGACTGAACATTTTACCAGGTTCAAGTCTAAATACACTACAGACATGAGGAGGCAAAGCTGGAGAAAGAGCACTCAAGGGGTAGCATCCCTTAAAGTGCCATTCCACCATTGGATGTATTTTTTTGGCATAAAATACAATATATATTTTATGACAACATGACTAGACAGGGGCGGCACGGTGGTGTAGTGGTTAGCGCTGTCACCTCACAGCAAGAAGGTCCTGGGTTCGAGCCCTGGGGCCGGCGAGGGCCTTTCTGTGTGGAGTTTGCATGTTCTCCCCGTGTCTGCGTGGGTTTCCTCCGGGTGCTCCGGTTTCCCCCACAGTCCAAAGACATGCAGGTTAGGTTAACTGGTGACTCTGAATTGACCGTAGGTGTGAATGTGAGTGTGAATGGTTGTCTGTGTCTATGTGTCAGCCCTGTGGTGACCTGGCGACTTGTCCAGGGTGTACCCCGCCTTTCGCCCGTAGTCAGCTGGGATAGGCTCCAGCTTGCCTGCGACCCTGTAGAAGGATAAAGCGGCTAGAGATAATGAGATGAGATGACTAGACAGAGAAATCTTTTAGCTTCAAAATGATATATCAAACATAATTTTTTGACAACGACAAGTATATTAATTTTGCCACCAAAGTCACCTACCCTTTTAATTTCCGCGCGGTAGTGAAACGTGATGTCATCGGCAGGTTCCCCTTCTTGTGTACCACGTCACGTGTGACGTGGCACAGATTATCAGCAATGGCGGATAGAACGCGATCGTCAGCTTCGGAAAAGAAGCGAAGGAAAATAGCAAGTGATGCCCAAAGGAGACGGTCGATGGTGAATATCGGCACAGCAATCGACAAGTGGAAATCGCGTTCTATCCGCCATTGCTGATAATCTGTGCCACGTCACATGTGACGTGGTACACAAGAAGGGGAACCTGCCGATGACATCACGTTTCACTACCGCGCGGAAATTAAAAGGGTAGGTGACTTTGGTCGCAAAATTAATATACTTGTCGTTGTCAAAAAATTATGTTTGATATATCATTTTGAAGCTAAAAGATTTCTCTGTCTAGTCATGTTGTCATAAAATATATTGTATTTTATGCCAAAAAAATACATCCAATGGTGGAATGCCACTTTAAGGTTGCCAAATATGATTTTGTCTTTGGTGCAACTGGACTTGCCTGAAGATTCTTGAAGACGTTTCACCTCTCATCCGAAAGGCTTCTTCAGTTCATTCTGACTGGTAGGGAGCATCAGGTATTTATCCTCTCATGGATGAAAAGCTCATCTAAGGTGTCATTGAGTCATCATCCTAATGACTCTCGAGGCCGTTCACAACCAGCCCCCAGTGACCCACACCAACAGGATGACTCAATGACACCTTAGATGAGCTTTTCATCCATGAGAGGATAAATACCTGATGCTCCCTACCAGTCAGACAGAACTGAAGAAGCCTTTCGGATGAGAGGTGAAACGTCTTCAAGAATCTTCAAGCAAGTCCAGTTGCTCTCTTTTACCACCCACAGCTTACCATGACCTGGATGACTGAGAATCTTCACAGACATCCTTGGTGCAAGAACAAAAAAAGTCAAAGTCCGTCCCATGCCAGGATCTGGTCTTCCCAGGCAATCTCCTGTCCTAATACTAACCAGCTTTTTTGAGGCGCATGCAGCACCGATCTCCGTTTCCATAGCCCTCAACCTCTTGCCTATACAGCTAGGGTTACAGCACGGGGCTAGTCCTCTGGTAACCACAAGAGTTTGACTTCCCTACTTGCAGCTGTATTGCAGCATGCCTTACTGACCATTTTTATGATGGTCTTTGGTATGACCTGACTGCGAGTAGAACTCGCGATCACCTGGTCGAGAGGCGGACATGCTAACCACTAGGCCAACTCGTGGTTTGGTGCAAGATAAATCACGTATAGTCATTTTTTCCCCCATAGCCAGCAAGGGCCATAGAGGCACCACTGATGACATTTTAACAGTCCATCATTGGTGCGTCAAAGGCATTTAAACATGGTGGATCCAATCTCTCTCCAAGCTTGATCAGTGGACAATTTAGAGTAGCCTGTTAGCCTGACTGCATGTCTTTGGACAGTGGGAGAAACCAGAGGAAACCCACACAGACAAGGAGAGAACATGTAAACTCCACACAGAAAGGCCCCTGTCAACCACTGGGCTTGAACCCAGAAACTTCTTGCTGTGAGGCGACAGTGCTAACCACTGCACCACCCATGTAGTCGATCTATAGTTTTTTTACACTTCAAGGATTTGGCCGTTTACAATACCAGTCAAAAGTTTGGACACACCTAATTCGATGGTTTTTCTTTATTCTTTTATTAATTAAAAGACACTATATCTTAAAGTAATGATGGACTGTCGTTTCTCTTTATGCAGTGATAGAGATATTTGTTTGGCATGCTTGAAGCTGGTGCAGACTGTTCTGATTGCTACTCGTTTTGGTTAGTTGAGTCCTTGAGATTTCTCTTGGCTCACATATTCTGCTCTCTGCTTAATGTTGTTGACCAGTAATGTCTTTCTTCTTTCATAAGATTATAATCTTGATGGATGATGTAACAGTACATGTCTCTCTTCTTTCTTAAGGTAGTGATGTAATCACCAGTGATGTAATCACCCATTTGCGTTATGCAGAGATAACTTAGCTTCGTCAATGAAATCATCCAATCATATACACTTGTGTTCAAAATAATAGCAGTCCAACACGACTAACCAGATCAATCACTGTTTTTGGTGGAAATTATATTACTACATGGCAAATAATTTATCAGTAGGTGTAGTAGAGTCATAGAAAACCAACAGACCCAACATTCATGATATGCATGCTCCTGAGTCTGTGTAATTGAATAATGAAGTGAAAGGGACGTGTTCAAAATAATAGCAGTGTGGAGTTTAATTAGTGAGGTCATTCATTCTGTGAAAAAACAGATGTCAGTCAGGTGGCCCTAATTTAAGGATGAAGCCAGCACATGTTGTACATCCATTTCTCTCTGAAAACATGAGAAACATGGGTCGTTCCAGACATTGTTCAGAAGAACAGCGTGCTTTGATTAAAACGTTGATTGGAGAGGTAAAACGTATACTGTAAAGAAGTGCAGAAAATGATGGGCTGCTCGGCTAAAATGATCTCCAGTGCTTTAAAATGGACAGCAAAACCAGAGAGACGTGGAAGAAAACAGAAGATTACCATTCGAATGGATTGAAGAATAGCCAGAATGGCAAAGACTCAGCCAATGATCAGCTCCAGGGTGATCAAAGACGGTCTGAAGTTACCTGTGAGTACTGTGACAATTAGAAGATGCCTGTGTGAAGCTAATCTATCGGCAAGAAGCTCCCGTAAAGTTCCACTGTTAAAAAAAAGACATGCTGAAGAGGATACAATTTGCCAAAGAACACATCGACTGGCCTAAAGAGAAATGGAAAAACATTTTGTGGACTGATGAAAGTAAAATTGTTCTTTTTGGGTCCAAGAGCCGCAGACAGTTTTTCAGACGACCCCCAAACACTGAATTCAAGCCACAGTACACTCTGAAGACAGTGAAGCATGGTGGTGCAAGCATCATGATATGGGAATGTTTCTCTTACTATGATGTTGGGCCCATTTATTGCATACCAGGGATCATGGATCAGTTTGCATATATCAAAATACTTGAGGAGGTCATGTTGCCTTATGCTGAAGAGGAAATGCCCTTGAAATGGGTGTTTCAACAAGACAACGACCTCAAACACACCAGTAAGCGAGCAGCATCAGGGTTCAAGACCAACAAAATGAAAGTTATGGAGTGGCCAGCCCAATCCCCGGACCTTAATCAGATAGAAAACTTGTGGGGTGACATCAAAAATGCTGTTTCTGAGGCAAAACCAAGAAATGCAGAGGAATTGTGGAATGTTGTCAAATCATCCTGGGCTGGAATACCTGTTCACAGGTGCCAGAAGTTCTCAAACCGTGGTTATACAACTAAATATTAGTTTAGTGATTCACAGGAATACTAAATCCTTAAGATTTTTTCAGTTTCTACAGTAAATATTTGGAGTTTGTAATGAAAAATGCAGACACTGCTATTTTTTTGAACAGCCCAATGTTCATTTTTCTTCATTTTCTGTAAATTAATTAAAATATTGATACATTTTTCTTCATGTTTTGATGTAGAATATAATGTGCAGTGTTCCCAATGCATGGAAATAAAAACTATTATAAGGATTTTGAGCTTTACTCACGTTTTTAAACACACTGCTATTATTTTGAACACAACTGTAGCTACAACACACTCGAACATGAATATATACTCACGGTTGTCCTGCAATAAACTAAGAAACATCTCTGAACAGCTGGGTTTGTATCAGTTTGCTCCCGGATCGATCCGCGAGCCAGAATCTCTTAGGCAGCAGAGGTTGACATTCCTAGATCATACTTTATCAATTCAACCTCCTTCAGTACAGACAGATCAAAACCTAACAGTGTTGATGTCTTCAGTGTTGTTCTACAATGTAGAAAATAGTCAAATACAAATAAAGTAGGTGCCCTCAAACTTTTGTCACTGTACATCTGTATTAATTGGCAGGTCAGAAATGTACAATTTAAATGGGAAACACGCTTCAGTTACATCGCGTTGATTATAATTTCCAGGGGTGGTGATAATAGCAGTACATGCGTTTTTGTTGAAAATAATTGTCATGAAGGAATTATTTTTCTCTGAATAAATTTATTTCAATTAAAGGTTGGATTGTTCTCATTTTTTCAGTGCAAGATGAAGAGACTTCACCAAAAGTTGGAATTTTTTCATAACCCTTTTTACTGATCTTTGGGGGGGGGCAATCATCATGGAGGGCACTGTATGCGGCCTCATCCAAAGCTTTTTGTCACACTCATTTGATTTTTTTTATTACCCTAAATCACAAGTTCCTAACTCTTGGCCTGGAATATGATCTGTCCTGCATAGTGCTTTTCCTGCTTCAACACAGGACATGCTGTTAATTCACCGATTCGTTAAATCAGGCGTGATGGGAGCAGGGAAAACTCTCCCATGTGCAGTCAACACTATGGCAGTACTACAGCGGACAACATTAACACCAGTGACATGAAAGAGATACATTTAATTTATTATACAAAGTAACATTCACAAGTTAGGGGAGGTCATTCACAAGATCGTGAAAGATGGTCCATCAAACAAGTTACAAAGGAAGCAAAAAACAGAAGCATAAAAAATGTGAAGACAAAGATGAACAGACTCCTTAATGGCTTACTCAAAAATGGTCGAATAATTCACAAAAACCAGGCTTCCATTCCAAAAAGGTGAATTAAAACTGGTTCAGAAGAATGGAGGAACAAGTCTTGTTAATGGAACGCTCAGGTTTCTCGCTCAATAATAATAAATCATTTTATTATAAATTATTATTATTACTTTTAAATGTATGCATGTAGTGGCATTTAATAATCTAAAACTAAACCTTAACTCACCGGGTTCTTCCATTTATTTGCAGATTTGTTTCTCATCATCTGATCAATTTACACAAGTGTCAGTCTCACCCCAATTAGCAACAACATGAAACTCTTTCAAGTAACTCAGCTGCTCAGTGGCCAAGTTACGCATTTCCGCACAGCTCTCCAGTCATTCCGTTAAGAAGAGAGTGTCCATGTACATTTTTGAAGTTTAAAATTTATATATTATGTACATTTGTACACGCTAAGGAATTATACATTTCTGCTCAAAAACAAAATGAAAGTCAGCCATCCTTGTACATGAGAATGCAAGTAATTGTAAATAAGCAATAAATAGTGTTTTGACTCTTGCCGTCATATCACGTTAATACTTACAATGGTTAGAATTTGACTGTTAATCTCTTCTCTAAGTCAAATGTCATTAGGTGTTGAAAATCATACCCCACTCATGTTTTAGTCCATCAGTGGGGTTTTTTCCCCCCCTTCTATGAAGCTGAAAGTATAGTGGCTATCTGGGACCTGGCAAGTTGGACAGCAGGTGTGCTTTAAAGGTCAAATAAAGCCAGATAGAAGGCTTTAACGAAACAATTCCTGCCTCTTTGAGAGGCCAATTTAAGAGACTCTCAACCAGCTGCAACTAGTTTACCATTTACATCTGGATTTGAAATTAGTAAATGCTTCGGTCAAACTGCAGCTAAAATAACACTGATCAGACAAAACCGACTGATGGCTCTGTGCTGTTGACACCCCTTTCCCTCATATTACACAACATGCACAACAACACCGGACTCTGTGCACTTCTGAGTTGTCCCAGCAGGGATTGCATTGCGTGTGAAAGCTGTAGGTTTTTCACTAAAAATAGAAATGATTAGTGATACCGAAACCAAACTGCACAGGAAAACATAAGACAGTAAATACACAGCACATTTAAGCAGTTTCAGTCTGAATGCAGTCAAAGGAGGCACTAGAATCGTGGATAAAAGCAGATTCCAAAAAGATATCTGAGGAGAAAAACAAATACAATACAAGGAAAGGACTAAGAAACTGGAGGAAGGCTTTGGGGGGGGGGGACGAAGCAAAATTTCACAGCTGAGACCTCTTGAGAGGGTATAAAATCCATGGTCAAAAACCCAGTCTTGGTGTACAGACACGCTTGGATGTTGAAAACAGAAAGGTTGAGAAAGGGCTTGGAAGTGGCCTCTGAAAGTGGTGCAGCTTTGTCGTCCTAGTCATAATGTTCAAGTCCGCTCTCACTTTACATTCACATGATGCCGTTAGTGAGGTACTGGAAACCATCGTACAGCTTGGTGGTGATTGAGCGCATGGAGCCGTCCACCATCTGCTCCACCAACACCTGCAGCTGCTCCTCCGTCAGGCTCATGTGAAATCGTTCCTTCAGGTTTCGGATGGTGCTCGAGCCATGAAAGCAGGGTAACTGAGAACCTGGAGAGCAATCACAATCACCATGAGGAAAAAGTAACAACTAGAGAAGAGTTGTGTCATGCTAACGAAAAGGAATGCTACTAAAATGTTCCTTTGCGAAACGAACTCCAAAAGCTATTCGAGAACAGTCAAGTTTATTTGTATCGCGCTTTTAACAATAGACATTGTCGCAAACCAGCTTTACAGAATTTGAACGACTTAAAACATGAGCTATTTTATCCCTAATCTATCCCCAATGAGCAAGCCTGTGGCGACGGTGGCAAGGAAAAACTCCCTCAGACGACATGAGGAAGAAACCTCGAGAGGAACCAGACTCAAAAGGGAACCCATCCTCATCTGGGCAACAACAGACAGCATGACTATAACATTAACAGTTTTAACATGAGGACAGTTTCGTTGATGTTATAACTAGTGCTGTCAAAAATGTCGCATTATTAACGCGTTAACTTGACTCAATTTTAACGGCGATAATTTTTTTATCGCGAGATTAACGCTCTGTGGCATGATGTAGGTTTTTCATAAGCTTTTGAAACTGCCAGTAACTTGGAACAGAGACTTCGCTTAGAAAATGATAGCAGCTAGACTGTAATGCCCCGCACAGCCAGAGTCCTCTACCCTCCTCCCCCAAAGAACCAGCGCGGGCAGGGCGCACTAGTAGAGATGGGATTTATGGCTCTTTGATGGGATCCGCATCTTTGTGATCCGTTCTTTGAAAAGAGCCGTTCAAAAGACTGGCTCATTTGGCTCTTTTTAAATATTTATTCAGTTTTAAGACGACAGCGTCTAAAGAAGCCAGATCCCTCTGAACTGTAAACTCAATGCTATCCCAGAAATCCTTCCTGTAATATGCAAATTTGGCCGCCTCTGATTGGACAGCGCGACGCATCAACAGGCAGAAAGTGTAAAAGTACAAAATGTGTTAAGTGAGCTGAAACAGTAAAGATCAGATTCAATGCAATATTTATCAACGAACAACTTAAACTTAATATAATAGTGTACTTTATATTATAATCAAGCATGTCAAGCCTACCGTCACTGTGTAACCTATCTCTCTGATTAAAGTTGTAGACTAACTCAAACAGTAGATCATTTCACTCATGGTTCTCTTGCTAGCCCCGCGCCGGTGCTCGGCTTAGGTTTCACTTTGCAGTGGCTGTGTCAAGACGTGTTATGCTTTGCGATATATAAAAAAAAAAAAAAAAAAAAAAACCCATTGGTACAAAGCAAGCCCGGCGGCACGGTGGTGTAGTGGTTAGCGCTGTCGCCTCACAGCAAGAAGGTCCTGGGTTCGAGCCCCGGGGCCGGCGAGGGCCTTTCTGTGTGGAGTTTGCATGTTCTCCCCGTGTCCGCGTGGGTTTCCTCCGGGTGCTCCGGTTTCCCCCACAGTCCAAAGACATGCAGGTTAGGTTAACTGGTGACTCTAAATTGACCGTAGGTGTGAATGTGAGTGTGAGTGTGAATGGTTGTCTGTGTCTGTGTGTCAGCCCTGTGATGACCTGGCGACTTGTCCAGGGTGTACCCCGCCTTTCGCCCGTAGTCAGCTGGGATAGGCTCCAGCTTGCCTGCGACCCTGTAGAAGGATAAAGCGGCTAGAGATAATGAGAATGAGACAAAGCAAGCCCATTAATTTTTTATGCTGATAAGAGAATTACAATGTTTTTTTTTATGTGACAAAAATGTGCAATTAAATTGCGATTAATCGCGAATCAACTATGACAGTCGCGACATTAATCACGATTAAATATTTTAATCGCTTGACAGCACTAGTTATAACTCTTCATTGATGGAAACTTGAGTGCAAAACTGTTCATGATAACTGCAGTCCTAAAGTTAGCAAGACAACTGTAGTCCTCAGCCATAAAAGCATTACTGTAAGAGTCCAGAGCATCCTCCAGGTATAACCCTCAACTGTCCTCATGGGGCCGGCCTTCGCAGGAGCGGTGCGATAAAACTCCGACCAGAACAGCTTAGGGATAGACACTCAGCATTTTCCAAGTTGGATCAAAGCCACCAGTCCTGTGCTGAGGGGATGCAGTTTCAGCAGGAGAGCTGGTAGTGTTCGATTCAGGCAGAATTTTGATTTCAAAGGTGGTGGGGGACAAAGTACAGGCAGAAATCCTCAAAAGGGCTTAATGTTTTCCAGATACCCCTACTGGAGGTCTATCTGCTGTACTCGGGTCCGTCTTGCAAAAGAAATCTTGATCTCAATTAAGTTACCTGATTAAATAAAAGGTTGTATATAAATGAGGGAATATCTTGGTGGAAAGTTCATCCTTCCAGTACAGTTCCACAGATATGGCAGGGAGCGCTGAAGATATTCTGGAGACTCATGGTGACCTCATTACTAAGACACTCCATTTTGGTTTTGTCACCTATCTGTACCACAGCCTCTCATTCTTTATTGCTTGATTCTACATGCTATTTCTGCTCCCTGCCCATCACCTGGAGCAGCTGTTTCTGCCGAGTTACAGACAAGAAATTATTTTGAAATAAAAATACTTTCATGAAAGGAAGTGTTATACTGGAGTGATTGAGAGATTAAAATGGCATATGAACCATTTATAGTTCTAATTGATGTATAAGTCTAATTAGAAAGTCAGATAGCTTATTTCTTCTTTCTGTAATTTGTTTTCACTCACCTCTCCACTGCCCGTCACTACACTGATTTATGTGTCGAGTGAAGTAGTACAGTAGTAGACTGACTGTGCTCGTTTGAAATAACGTAAAAAAAATAAGTCTTATTCTATGGCTAGCTAACTTCATGTTTATAAAGTGACATCATATTCCAACATGATCAAAATATGAACGTTTGTAACATAAATGTTAGCTAACTTAATATACAGCATGTCTGAAGACATCGCTCACACTCCCCCTCCCCAAACAATTTCGCAGGCCCTCCATCTTTTGCTGCTTGAGGGTTTCTGACATTGCTAACTATTGTTTGAATCAAATCATTTGAATCAATTTTGAGCGCACGAGAGGAGAGCGCAGTGGACAGAAAACCGGCAGCTTGAGCAAGGGAGGTTTCTGCATGGTCCTAGTGCCTGCACACGCTCCTGTCCCCCACCCCCTCAGACTTTAAAGCTCATAGGCAACGGTTTTAAGTTTTATGCACATTTGAAACTTTAAATGTGCAAAAACCCTCTGTAATTTTCTTCTGGTCCCAAGAAGTATTGTTAATAAGTAATAATTAAAATAAGTTAGCACGGATCGTGGCGAATTTCTGTTCGGCTATTTTCGTGACCACTCGGCACGTGACGTCATTTAAGACAAACAAACCGCTTGAGTTGAGTCCACTTCCGTTTTACTAGCATTGCCGTTTGGCTTGAGTGCAGACGGGCGTTCAGGAATTTCCAAAGAAAAACCATGCCTTATTGTTGTGCAGTGAACTGTAACAACGGATCCGGTTCAGGAAGAAGTTTTTACCTTTTTCCGAGAGAGGAGAAGAGGGGGAGAGAGTGGATTGGCTTTTTCCGGAAGAGAAGAGGCGGAGCGAGAGGATTGGCTTTTTCCGAAAAAGGAGAAGAGGCAGAGAGAGTGGATTGTGCGCGTGAAGTCAGAGGGTTGTTTTTTTTTTTTCCCGGAAGAGGAAACGAGGCAGAGAGAGTGGATTGTGTGCGTGAAACAAATTCAAGCAGTCAAAGAAGAAAAGGACCAGCAACGCTCAAGCAAAAAGGAGAAGATTGGAGGTAAATATTTTTACTTTTGCTTGCAATTGACAAGTCAAGAATCCTGAGGGATCCTGTACAATCATTGTGGAAATGAGACAAAGGGATATGTCCTCGCTTAGAGTAGGCTATAAATAGTATAATGCCGCGGATGGCAGGCTAATGTGGCCTACTGGCGCACTGTCCAGTAATCGTTACCTACACTAGGGAGGGCGGTTTAATTATTCTTAAAAAGGACTCTTATTTAGTATTACGATGAAAGTAGGAATTTATCATAACTACCAGGACAAATCGTTTGGGTGTGAGTCTTGTTGAGGGTCACTGCGATCAGAGTCGGCCGAGTCGCTGTCCGATTCCGAGGCTGCACGGTCAAACCAGTGAGCCACATTCACTGATTGCTTCGCAACGGCCATAGGTACATACATACATGTTTTCACCTCTCGATATTCAATGTGGAGAGTTCCTACTTCAAAATCGCTATCAGACATTTTACACAACCTCTCACGACCAAAGTCCGTACACGTGTGCTCGGTTCGCAAGTAAACACAGAGCTGCTCCCAGTCTGTTTGGCTTAAATGACGTCAGGACGACGGTCCCCTGGTAGTGAAAGTGCGCATAAGTGAGATGTAAACAAACCTTCGGAACTTGGGCAAAACAGTATATTTTAACCGTTTTATTCAATTTTAGGGTGCAAATTAGACACCAGGAAGATTGAATTCGATTTTTGTGTCGCTCTTCTAGACAATAAAGTTGATGTTCTACGTTTCACCTCCTACCATTGCCTATGACCTTTAATGTGCGTGTGTGTGTGTGTACGTGCGCGTGGGTGGGGGCGGTTCCCCAATATAATGGTAGGGGAAAAACTGACACTACCTTGCTGCATGATTTCCACAATCTGGATGACTTTCTCCATATGTTTGCGTGCAGCAATGAGACCCTGAAGCATGAGCATCTTGTAATAGTTGAACATGTCTCCATCTTGACCGCCCATAACCTAAAAGATAACCACACAGTTTTGAAATCTGAACAAAAAGCTTGTGCGTGGTACTTTTCATACATTTCAAAATATTTCCTTCCATGACAGTACATGTACCAAAAAAAAAAAAAAAAAAAAAAAAAAAAAAAAAAAGTCTCCTTACATCTACAAACTCATTAGTCAGTTTGAAGGCAGAAGTCTCAAAGCCGAGGTTTCTTGGAGAGCTTGACAAAATGAAGCCAAAGTCAATGTGAATAATATGACCCTCAGAGTCGAGCAGAATGTTTCCATTGTGCCTGGAAAGCAGAGCATTATAAGATACAAGATCCAACAAATACTGCACATTAATCCACTTGTACACAAACTGCACTTTGCTAATAATTAGAAAACTGCTCTTCTGGAAAAGTCACAGAAGGCTATAGTATGCAGTTTCTTTATATGCTACATCAAAGACTCTCAATCAGCGACTGATCTGATAAATGATCCCACTCCCACACCAACAAAAGTAAGAGACACTTATTGAATATTTCACTTTTGCAACCCGAAACCAACCACTGTGTACACAGATACAGGTTTGTATTCATCAAGCTTCTCAGTATTGCACATAATCATGCTGAAAACATTCTTATGACTTGAATTAATCACAGTTTATAAAGTATGACCTGGGACTTACATTATAATCAGCCATGGGTAGGCTCAACATTTAACAAATGAAACTCCATTTACGTTTTACGACAGCAACAGACCATAAATGGACTCTTCCAAGAAAGACATTTTGTACTTTTTTTTTTTTTAAAACTGCTCCCGTCAGGGGTTGCCACAGCAGATCTGATCCGCATGTTTGATTTGGCATAGGTTTTACACTGGATGCCCTTCCTGACAACCCTCCCCAATCCATCCAGGCTTGGGACAGGTATGGACTGGCTTGTGCAATCCCAGTGGCTGGGCAAGTTACCGAATATGCATGTCTGAACTGCAAAAGGAAACCCACGCAGAGAACATGCAAATGCCACACAGAAAGGCCCCCCATCAGCTATGAGGTTCAAACCTGGAACCCTCTTGCTGTGAGGTAACAGTGCTAACCACTACACCACCGTGCCATGAAAAACATTTCATACAACCCCGATTCCAAAAAAGTTGGGACAAAGTACAAATTGTAAATAAAAACGGAATGCAATAATTTACAAAATCTCAAAAACTGATATTTTATTCACAATAGAACATAGACAACATATCAAATGTCGAAAGTGAGACATTTTGACATTTCATGCCAAATATTGGCTCATTTGAAATTTCATGACAGCAACACATCTCAAAAAAGTTGGGACAGGGGCAATAAGAGGCTGGAAAAGTTAAAAGTACAAAAAAGGAACAGCTCATTGCAACTCATTAGGTCAATTGGCAATAGGTCATTAACATGACTGGGTATAAAAAGAGCATCTTGGAGTGGCAGCAGCTCTCAGAAGTAAAGATGGGAAGAGGATCACCAATCCCCCCAATTCTGCGCCGACAAATAGTGGAGCAATATCAGAAAGGAGTTCGACAGTGTAAAATTGCAAAGAGTTTGAACATATCATCATCTACAGTGCATAATATCATCAAAAGATTCAGAGAATCTGGAAGAATCTCTGTGCGGAAGGGTCAAGGCCGGAAAACCATACTGGGTGCCCGTGATCTTCAGGCCCTTAGACGGCACTGCATCACATACAGGCATGCTTCTGTATTGGAAATCACAAAATGGGCTCAGGAATATTTCCAGAGAACATTATCTGTGAACACAATTCACCGTGCCATCCGCCGTTGCCAGCTAAAACTCTATAGTTCAAAGAAGCTGTATCTAAACATGATCCAGAAGCGCAGACGTCTTCTCTGGGCCAAGGCTCATTTAAAATGGACTGTGGCAAAGTGGAAAACTGTTCTGTGCTCAGACGAATCAAAATTTGAAGTTCTTTATGGAAATCAGGGACGCCGTGTCATTCGGACTAAAGAGGAGAAGGACGACCCAAGTTATCATCAGCGCTCCGTTCAGAAGCCTGCATCTCTGATGGTATGGGGTTGCATTAGTGCATGTGGCATGGGCAGCTTACACATCTGGAAAGACACCATCAATGCTGAAAGGTATATCCAGGTTCTAGAGCAACATATGCTCCCATCCAGACGACGTCTCTTTCAGGGAAGGCCTTGCATTTTCCAACATGACAATGCCAAACCACATACTGCATCAATTACAGCATCATGGCTGCTTAGAAGAAGGGTCCGGGTACTGAACTGGCCAGCCTGCAGTCCAGATCTTTCACCCATAGAAAACATTTGGCGCATCATAAAACGGAAGATACGACAAAAAAAGACCCAAGACAGTTGAGCAACTAGAATCCTACATTAGACGAGAATGGGTTAACATTCCTATCCCTATCCCAGACGTTTACAGACTGTTGTAAAGAGAAAAGGGGATGTCTCACAGTGGTAAACATAGCCTCGTCCCAACTTTGAGATGTGTTGTCATGAAATTTAAAATCACCTAATTTTTCTTTTTAAATGATACATTTTCTCAGTTTAAACATTTGATATGTCATCTATGTTCTATTCTGAATAAAATATGGAATTTTGAAACTTCCACATCATTGCGTTCCGTTTTTATTTACAATTTGTACTTTGTCCCAACTTTTTTGGAATCGGGGTTGTACTTACTGTGTTAAATTTTTTTTTTTAATTTTAGTCTCAGCCAATTCCCATCCATCAGTACCAATCTGGAAGGGTGAAGGCTCTCAAATGCTTCCTCTCAGACAAGTGAAGCCAGCCAACCGCATCTTTTCGAACTGCTGCTCATGCTGTCTCACAGGGGAGTGCAACACACTCGGAAGAAAGTGCTATCTACCCTCTTCTGCATGCATGAGCTCACAGACACCAATAATTGCCTAGTGTCTCTGTGACTGATCGGGGTGACAGCATGCCACCCCTCCCACATTGAGTATATCCAATTAAGCGCTCTTGGATTCCCAGCCATGGATGGCTGGGACATCTTCAGGATTCAAAAAACAGTGACCTCTGGACAATATTAGTTTCAAGAGAATTCTTACAAGTTAATGTGTGTGTTAAGATAATAGATGCGTAAAATTCTATAATGTTTATTATCTAATGAAGGTGTTTACAGGAGCAATTACATATTGAGGTAAAAAAAAAAAAAAGTTCTAAAAGTACAAAACTGTCATTCCTAATAACGGTCATCCTTACAGTTCTAACTTCATTTAGAAAAAGTAAAAAAAAAAAAAAAAAGGTACTGACCAATATTTGTAATTCTTCCTGTTATTTATACTCATCTGTAAAATAATCTGATTCACATATGCTCATTAATTTTCTTTGAGACACTGGAGATTTCTTCATTTTAGGTTCCATGCTATGATGAACCCTGGCAAAGACATAACTCCGTCTATAAAAATCATATACCATACGAGACCCATCATAAACATGGGCTACTTTATATCTAAAATTAATCACTAAAACTGATTAATTCAGGTATTACAAAGTATTTTTCAGGTGCTGTAATAATAATAATTTTTCAGGCTGATGGAGTACACAACTGCGTTATGTTGTGATTTTTGCAAAGGAAAATAAGGTTAACCTAAC